>NW_008794414.1:3733775-3765006 GCF_000699145.1 Aptenodytes forsteri
AGTAAAAAGATAAGATTCTAATTATTGCATTTGAATGCAGTTTCTGTTTGAACGTGCTCCGTGAGCTTTACTGTTCTTTTAAATAACACCTTTGAAACCATTACTGAATATTTGAGTATTGTTACGGCTTCTTCTGTACTACAGAAAAAAACAAGAATGAAGACTCACATCTAAAGAGCTTGACCAGAGTTTAAAAAAAAATAAATTAAAAATGAAGTTGCTGGTAAAAGAAATCTGATTATTTTTTCTTTTTTCTGAAAAGTATGCAACTTACGCTCTGAATGAACTACTAAAATAAGAAAATTGAGCAAAAGTTTATCAAAATTTTGGAAAGGAGATTAGCAAGATTACAATGAAAATTTGAAAAAGGAGCTGAGGCTTTTATAGGGATGAACTTTAAGCAAAAAGAGGCTGCAATGAAGTGAAGTTCTTTCATGATGGGTTTTGTGTCAAATTCTGTGGTCACTTGTAACTTACGTTGTCAAGAAATGGCGTAGTTAGTAATGCTTTCAAATTTAGTTCAGCTGTTAAAACAATTAAGCTACTGCAGCTTCTCTTGAGGCATTGTTTGTATGTTGCATTTCTTTCTTTTAAATAACCATTTTTTCTTTGCCCAGGGAAGTCTTTTCTAAGGAATCGTTTGTTTAGAGGACTTGACTCCTGGCCTCCATCCTTTTGTGTATGTACTCAATATCTTCTTGGTTTTTTACTTCATTTTTATAAACAGTACTTCCATAAATTAAAAAACTAATCTTAATTCATTCAAGCTATATGCCTGTCACATTGCTCTGACGGACAAAAAAAGCTGGGAGCTAGTGTTCTTTGCTGTTTCAAGTGACCTATATTAACATTAGTTCATAACTTGCAGCGTGGTGGGAGAGGAAATGTCAACTCGATGCTTCTTTTTAACAAGGAGTCTGTGGTATTGAACAAAAAATTGCTGTTAATGATAAGAAAAAAGAAGCCAGTAGGGATAATTTGGTCATCTAATCCACTCTTCTGAATAATTAAGCCATAAAATTAATCGGGTGATAAAAGCAAATAAAAGGTTTTCATGTTTTTTCTATAATCACTGGATGAGTGGAAAAGCATTTTCATCTCTCTATTGGCTGATAACGTGAAGGGGTGAAAAAGCATAGCTGTAATCAAACATTGCCTGTTAATTTTGATTTCATACAGCGTGGTTAATTCAAGTAAGGTAACTCTCCCTGATTCTAATGTTGCTATCTCACTTGGCCTCACTTAACCTTTTCAGCTTCTCCTTTGCAACTTTTTTTGAAAGGATACTTGGAAAAATAAGAATGCTACTCGTTTCAGTGTGTTAAATACTGAACTGAATTCGTACTTGACTCTATGATTAGTAGCACAATAAGTAAAGCTGCAGTGCCACCTCTTATCGCTTAACTTTTTAAACATGTCCTTAATGTTTATGAAGCTTGGTAATAGGGAGGAAGTACTGCTGCCCAAGGCACTATGGATAGAATTAATGGCTATAAATGTAAATGAATTTTTTTAGGGGGGTGGGGGGGGGGCCAGACATGGTTCCTTTAAAAAAAGTATGAGATCTTTTGAGAGAGAGATCAGTTTAACTGCACCTTTTCTGTATTATTAAGGTCTTTTTTAATCCTTCCTTAGTCATCTTGATATTATTTACCTTAACAACAATGTGTAAATTAATTTCTTTTTAATACAGACACAAAAACCTCGCAGATTTGACAGTGAGCTTCCGGATATCTCATTAAGTGACTTGCAGTTTTTGCAGTCGTTTTGTCCTTCAGAAGTACAGCCGTTACTCAGGTAAATCACTTTTTTAAACTCTGTGTGCTATGGAAATAGCTTCCCTTTCTGTCCTGCTCCTACCCACAATTCATTTTTCTTAAGGAACAGACATGGATAACTTTTTGAACTAATACCATTCTTAATCGGTGCTCTTCAATGACTTAATGCAAATGCATGTAAACCTATATCCTTCATGTACTCAAGCTGAGATGAACACATGTATTCTGTATCGAGGTGTAAAAGATGTTGGACGTTCGTCTGAGCTGCGTCATAGCTAAAACCCAAAAAACTCTTGTCAGTTTTAAATGGAAATAAACTCAACTTCATGTATGTTTTGTCAGATCAGAATTAGATTTTTTTTTTTCATTTGCCCATTGTTAACGTGGTATTCTTGAGGAAATAAAACAAATTTCTTTAGTCCAGCAAGAGATCATAGAGATCTCCTGTATTCAATTATTGCTTTTTCTCTGACAGGCTTATTTTACTAAAAGGTGTATTCTGTAAGGGCCTCTTTCTGGAAAAGTTGACTGTCAGAGTGAGCTTTCAAACTCATATGTCGTAAACTTGTAGCAATTGGACAGAGAAATGCCAACCAAGATAATGGGCAAGAAATCGGCAGTAGCAAGTTCTATGTAAGGTTCTGCCTAGGAAGAGATCTGTCTGTCAGTATGACTGCAGTCAGATGCTGCATGTATCCATCATCCTTCTGCTAGAAGAGATCCGCAGTTAGAGATTTGCTGAGATTCCATTTTTCAGCCCCAGGCCACAGTCCCACAAAGGATGATAAGGTAAATCCAAAAGGAGGATGCTCCGCTGTCATCTGTCAGGTTCACCAACAGTATCAGCCTGATACCTGTTATTGGTGAACAGTGCAGGAGCTGAATTCACTGCTGTTTCCACCTCTGTTTTGTACTGGCATTCTTTTTGATTCAGAATTCCTGGCCATCCTTCTGGTATTGCTGCTAAAATTAAAACTAAGTATAGTGAGCTTAGTGTCGTAGATCATGATACAGCTGATGTACCCTTTTAATTTCTCTTGTTATGCTCGTAGGCTTGCTCCTTAGTGATTCTGCAGGAAAAAAATGCAAACTATAGTATCATGTTGCTGATATTTGCCTGATTTTCAGGTTTGTAAGAATTTTACAACCTTCCTGGGAAGTTTAGACTGAGTTCAGGAAGAATTTTGCCTTGCTGCTGTCAAAAAACTAATCGCTAACCAAACTGTTAGTTGGTCAGAATTGTAGTGACATAGCTTTCCACTTGATGGCAATAGAGGTGGGGTTATGTCATGTTCCTCCTGGTTTCTGGGCTCAGGGTTACATTTGGTGGAAATATTGATGATAGTGGTGGACTTGGAACTTGAGTGGGCAAAGCTGTCACACAGCTTGGTAAAAACTGAGCTGCAGAAGAAGCTTCTTTGGTATTTTCATTTAATGTTTAAAAAGCAAGCAATAGGTAAACTGAAACCCAGCCCAGAGTCCTTTTCTATCAGCACTGAACCCCTGAGCTTCTGTTTGCTTACAGTGCTTCAATCGTCTCAACTTACATGTTTGAGCAATTATTGAAACCTTAATTCTACAAAAATACACTAGATGCCACTTGCCCTGTATATTGAATAGAGAATGCACAATACATTGAAGTGTAATCTGTTTTTATTGTATTGTTAGTCTAAATTAACTCCTGCTTCATGGTTTCAGTGGAGCTATTCCCGAACAAATTAAAAATTCTGGATATACGGATTCTCAAGAAAAATTAAATAAATGTTGCTTTTCCAGAGGTTTAAAAAACTTGCAGTCAAAAGCTTAGCTTGCAACGCTTGCGGTGTGAACACAACACATTAATTGTTCTTTTAATTTAGGTTACTTTTCATTAAAAATTCTGGATATACGGATTCTCAAGAAAAATTAAATAAATGTTGCTTTTCCAGAGGTTTAAAAAACTTGCAGTCAAAAGCTTAGCTTGCAACGCTTGCGGTGTGAACACAACACATTAATTGTTCTTTTAATTTAGGTTACTTTTCATTACAATACATTGAAGTGTAATCTGTTTTTATTGTATTGTTAGTCTAAATTAACTCCTGCTTCATGGTTTCAGTGGAGCTATTCCTGAACAAATTAAAAATTCTGGATATACGGATTCTCAAGAAAAATTAAATAAATGTTGCTTTTCCAGAGGTTTAAAAAACTTGCAGTCAAAAGCTTAGCTTGCAACGCTTGCGGTGTGAACACAACACATTAATTGTTCTTTTAATTTAGGTTACCTATCATTAAAATAGTAGACAATTAATATCTACTTCAAAGGAAGAGCTGGATTGGAGAGAATGCAGCTGGAGAGAGAAGAAGAGTCATTTGCAAACACAAGTGCTTCAATTACAGATCTAAAAACTATCAGTTCTCTTCTGTTACTGTTATTGTAACTCTAGGTACTACTGGTAAATGTTTTCCTCAGAAGGAAAGACTGTGACATAGTACTTCCCCATCATTGTGTTTATCATTACCTACTCCTTAAAAGCTCTCAAGTTCTTAATTTAAAATACAAATACCAGGTGGTTTTAGTGGATTTTCCATATAAAATAGATGAAATGAAGAAAGTAATGAAGAAACCTTATATAGGGGGAAGCTTAGTCTTGTTGGAATATACACATAATAATTTAATATATTTTAATGTTAGATTAACAATGTGGAAAAAAATTCTTAATCCTATACTGTTTTTAAGGGTTCCCATACTTTGTGACTTTGAACCTCTTCACCAGCATGTACGTGCTCTACATAACCTGGTTAAAGCAGCACAGAGTTTGGATGAAATGTCACAAACCATTACAGACCTGCTGAATGAACAAAAGGTATTTTTGTTTTTCTTTACCAAGAAAAGAGAATAATCTATTCAAACGAGTAGAATGGTTTCATAGTATTGTTTTATCAACCTCTTCAGAAAGAAACTTTTGTTTTTCCAGATGTAAAGATTAGTTGGTCTCATAACTGCATGTTTCCTTTCAAATCACATACTAGTAAATATTATGAGAATTTTGAGCTCTTCAACAAGTAAAGTGAGTCTATCTAGAGAATAGTCAAAAGATATTTAATATCTTCTAAACATTTAACAGATGCTCATATTCCACAAAATTGTAGAATTATTCTGTTAATATTTCTGCTTTCTGCCATTTTCTGAAGCTTCTGTGTGCAGAATGTGTGCATTTTGCCTTTGTCGCTTTAGTTGGTATTTAATGAAGTTGTTTCATTGTTGTCTCTAAATGTTTGCAGTGCTGCCTGAAGTCCTTTTGGCACAAGCAGTTAAGGAGAATTTAGGGCCTTGATTGGTTGTCTCCATTAGCATGAATATTGATGTGTCATCTACTCCTTTGTTGCAGTCCTGCTTTTTGGGGAGGGGGAGAAATATGTGCATGCAGTCTTTTTCTTTGAGTATGGAAGGAACAGATGGCAAAAAGAACTCTTCCTAGTTTCACTCTGCCTGTCAAGCAGATTCTTTCCCTTAGAAATTCTGTTTCTGCCAATCACTTTTGATTGCTTCTATGTGTCCAGCCTCTTTCATAATACACCAAATGGGGTCCTTTTAGCTTCTGATTGTAGTCTGTCCCAGTGAAACCCTGGGTGAATTTAGCAATGCTTAAAATTATATGTGAAGTTGACTGCTTCAAATTGGGTTTCTTTAGCAGTTTTGCTGTAGAAAAAACGTGTCATTTTTGTGGGACTCCATGTTATCATCTACAGTGTAAGTGTATGCATTTTGATGCTGACTAGAAGCATCTTCTGTAACTGCCAAGGTTATGGACTTGTTCAATTTTGAATTAGAAAATTCCTGCTTGAACCAGGTGACATGAAGTCCTCTGTCTTCTTACTCCTCTGGAACTTGAACAAGAGATTTACTGGAAGTCTTTCATTTATGTAAAATGAGATCTGGGCTGCTGTTTGTTCTGTAATATAGAAAAGGTGTGTCATTTATGTCATATCTTAGCTCTTTTCTGTCTTTATGAAGATTCATTTTTATGTGAACAGCCATTAAGAACAAAAGTGTTAGGGCCTGATCAAGGTATTAGCCACTGGAATGGCTAGGAGTGCTGTAAATTTTGTGAAATCTGTAGAGTTTCTGAACATGCTCTTCCAACAGACCGTGCTCTGAGATACAGAAGTCCACCCCCAACTTGGAGCATCCTGAAATTTATCTCATAAGAAACCAGGATAGTGGCAGGTGTTCTAACGAATTCATTTTTCACTAAAGCTTGCATTGTCAGAAGAGTGTGAAATAAATCAGAGTAACTTTTAATCCTAAATATACATAATAACAGTGGAAAAATAAACAGGAAAGGTGCCTTGCTTGTTCAAGTCTTGATGGTTTGCTCTTTTTGGTTCAGACTTGCTTATCTGAGAAACCTTTATCCGTGTATGGCTGCACAAAAAAGATGTTCACTAAATCAGGAGAATCTGTTCTTTCCACTCTTCTCTTTTGCTGGGCTTTGACCAGTTTGAATTCTTGGCTGACTCAGAAATGTCAAGTGCTTAGACAGATTTGGATAATTGTCTCTTTCCTTAGAGTAAATTGCATTGCATAGTCAGAGCTGGGCCATTCATGATGTCATCCTGAAAATGCCCATCTCTGTGTAATCTCAATGATTCATTTGAACTATTTTTTTTTTGGAATTGAAGCAAGTAGATCTGTCAGATTTTTTTCCATCTCAGTGACAGTGCTCTTGTTATTACTTGATGAAAGATACTAGGTCTTTCTCTGTGTTGGTTTGTTCCGCAGATGATCTAGAAGTGTTTTTTTAAGTTATGCTACTTTTGCCAACGTTCTTTTTTTGCGTAGAATTACTGAAATAATATAAAATCCTAGAATAGCTTGGGTTGGAAGGGACCTCTAAAGGTCATCTAGTCCAACCCCCCTGCAACGAGCAGGAACATCTTCAACTAGATCAGGTTGCTCAGAGCCCCGTCCAACCTGACCTTGAATGTTTCCGGGGATGGGGCATCCACCACCTCCCTGGGCAACCTGTGCCAGTGCTTCACCACCCTCAGTGTAAAACATTTCTTCCTTCTATCTAGTCTGAATCTACCCCCCTTTACTTTAAAGCCATTCCCCCTTGTTCTGTCGCAACAGGCCCTGCGAAAAAGTCCGTCCCCATCTTTCTTATAAGCCCCCTTGAAGTACTGATAGGCTGCAATAAGGTGTCCCCAAAGCCTTCTCCTCTCCAGGCTGAACAACCCCAACTCTCTCAGCCTTTCTTCACAGGAGAGGTGTTCCATCCCCCTGATCATTTTTGTGGCCCTCTTCTGGACCCGCTCCAACAGGTCCGTCCGTGTCTTTCTTATGCTGAGGGCTCCAGAGCTGGACGCGGTACTCCAGGTGGGGTCTCACCAGAGCAGAGTAGAGGGGCAGAATCCCTTCCCTCGACCTGCTGGCCACGCTTCTTTTGATGCAGCCCAGGATACGATTGGCCTTCTGGGCTTCGAGCGCACATTGCTGGCTCATGTCCAGCTTTTCATCCACCAGTACCCCCAAGTCCTTCTCGGCAGGGCTGCTCTCAATCCCTTCATCCCCCAGCCTGTATTGATACCGGGGGTTGCCTCGACCCAGGTGCAGGACCTTGCACTTGGCCTTGTTGAACGTCATGAGGTTCCCATGGGCCCACTTCTTGAGCTTGTCCAGGTCCCTCTGGATGGCATCCAGTCCCTCTGGTGTGTCAACCACACCACTCAGCTTGATGTCGTCTGCAAACTTGCTGGGGGTGCACTCGATCCCACTGTCTATGTCATTGATGAAGATATTAAACAGTACCGGTCCCAATATGGACCCCTGCAGGATGCCACTCGTCACCAGTCTCCATCTGGACATTGATCCGTTGACCACTACCCGCTGGATGTGACCATCTAACCAATTCCTCACCCACCAGACGATCCACCCATCAAATCCATACCTCTCCAGTTTAGAGAGAAGGATGTTGTGGGGGACCGTGTCAAAGGCCTCACAGAGGTCCGGATAGACGACATCTGTAGCCCTTCCCGTGTCCACTGATGTAGTCACTCCACACCTAGGCCACTAGGTTAGTCAGGCAGGACTTGCCCTGAGGGTGAAGCCGTGCTGGTGGTCTTGAATCACCTCCCTTTTCTCCATGTGCCTTGGCATAGCTTCCAGGAGGATCTGTTCCATGATCTTCCCAGGCACAGAGGTGAGACTGACTGGCCTGTAGTTCCCCGGGTCTTCCTTTTTTCCCTTTTTAAAAATGGGGGTTATGTTTCCCCTTTTCCAGTCAGTGGGAACTTCACTGGACTGCCACGACTTCTCAAATACGATGGATAGTGGCTTAGCAACTGTTGGAGGGACAGAGTGCATCCGGTCAGCAAATGGGTGCCTCCGTACATGTTGCTAAGAAGTTGCTCTGTTTCAAAGAACATTTGAAAATGTTCTTTTCTTATCCTTAGTATTGCTGGGAATTTACAGTATATAATTAGAAGGATGAATAAACACTTAATAATAGTCCTGAAGATGCTTACATCTTCATGCACCTACACATTCTGTTGGTGAACTGTGAGATATCATCCCAGTTTTTTGCAGAGTTGGCGGTGACTGTGCAGGCATTGAGTGTTGCCAATATAGCAGACTGTTGCTCTTGTCCTCTCCCAAGAGGAGAGGACACATTTGACACCAACCTCCCTTTACATACAAGTGGCAGCAGAAGCCTGGTTCTTTAAGTTGGACTGGGGTGGTTTCCCTGGCTTGTTGGTAGTGCAGCAGTTTAGCTCTGACTGGGTCAGGCGGGAATTCATCCTACTGCATCAGCCACAACAGCTGGTCTTTTGATAGTTGCTTTAGGCAGGAGAGCAAAGCTGTGGCTGCAGACAAATCAGCAAAGAGCAAGTCAGAGAGGAGATCCAATACCTCCCTGGGGATGTTAGTAGTATTTCTTTTTAAGTGTCCCTGTAACTTACTATTTCAGCTTTTAAGTTCATAGAACATTAATGTCGATATGTTTCTCTATCTGATACCTGATTTCTTTTTTTAGTATCACATCAGAGTAGTTAAAGAGCACTGTTGTTGATTTTTGTTTCATTTACTACTTTGACATCTGTTTTCCTTTTTAAAGCTTTCTGCTTATTCTTTGTAATTTAATGGTCTCACACCAAAGATGTTGCTGTGCCCTCTCATTTCCATAATACAGACAAAGTTTAAGCAGATCAGTGATTGGTTTAAGATGTCCAGGAGAAAGTTAAGGTCCCCATAGGAGTCAGGTAAGATGATTAAGGTGTCTTCTCCACGGTCAGTAGGTGATTAACATATGCAATCCTTTGGTATTAAAAGTTTTCTCTTGTAAGAGAAGCTGGCTTTTCCAATGAGATTATGAATCTACCATTTGTTCTAGTTATGTTCGAAATTCAAACGCTATTTGTAATCCTTCCAAGAATTGCCCCATTCCCCGACTATGTTTATCATAGTAACATAACTAGAACAAGGCATGTAATCCAGCAACACCTGAGAACTTAAAAATTAACTCTGCTTCTGTCTCTGCTTTCTATATTTTTCTTGTTTGCTCTTGACTCCTTTTCCTTTGTCATCACAGGAATTAGTGTATGACGTGCATACATTGCTGTCTGTAGATTGTAAATAGACTAGGTGGCAGGCACCAGCTTCTAAGGGAAATAGGCAACAGTAAACAAAGTCTTCCATACAGTTTCAGCTACTCAAAACGTGAGGTTTAACTCTTCACTAGGCAGTAATCTGGTACTCTTAACTAGAGACCCAGCTCACAGCAGCCACTGTAGAGGCATGGAATTTGTTACAGCCCCAGGTCATGAGGAAACCAAGCTCAGCAGAAGATTGTTCCACACAGTGACAGGTTTTTTTTTCTTTTTTTTTTTTTTTTTGTTTTCTTCTTCGTGCTATATCCTCAGTCTTTACCTTCTAGGATGATTCTGCAGGGGTGCTAAAAGTAGATACCATCTTTCCTTTGCTTGTGGCTTTCCGTAGGGCCTTCTAATATTCAAAGTCTTTTGAAGTGCTTTTTTAGTATGTGCATACTGCAATCTGTGTTGCTAGCTTTTATTACTGTTAAAGCTCCGGTTTATCAATGTTAACTGTTTGTCACTTAAAGCATATGCTTTGAATCCAGGCATGTATCAGCGTATACAGTATCCTTCAATATTTCTTCTTCTAAGTTTTCTTCGATAAATAGCAAGTTGAAATTAAACCCAAGGGAAATGCTTAAACCTGGACTAATAGCACCTTTAACAAAAGAAGCATTTCCCTTCTATTTTTTTGTCTCATGTCTTGCGTTAGTTTTTGATAACTAAAGACAATATTTTGTATATAATGAACATAAGGGGTTTTTTTTACAGTGGGTTTTCATCATTGGATTTCAAAATCATTGTATGATTTACTTTCATATAGATGCAAAGGCTAATGGAGGTGAGGTGTAAATGCATATAGATGAGTGTCAGGGCTGGAAATATATTATTCCTAAATCTCAGTTCAGAATTCAGTCACACTACATCTCCATTAAGAGAACCTTTACATGGTTCAGAGAAGAATAGGGTCCCTTTTTGGGTAGCAGCCATTTGTAAAAGATTGAAAAAACAAAAATTGACTGTTTATACATCAGTAGTCCAATATCAGTCATTTCTATCTGTTTTTTTGGAGTTCTGCTGCTGATGATTTGTTGCCCAGCTCCAGTAACTGTTGCCAGCCAAGTAGCTGAGTTCAATGGATAGCAAAAGTTTCTTCATTAAAAACTAATGTACTAAAGAACACCAGACACATGATTTAAATGCATGGAGACTGTGTGGATGGTTTGGAAAAGAGGCACAAGCAGGATCATCGGGATTATCAGCTGGAGGCAGTCTTGGCTTTTTGGAGAACACCACCATTCTGAAAGATCTCCAGCACTTTGAGACTGAACATCTTACGGGAATCTTTTACTGCAAATATTCCCATGAGTCTTTACAAACAGTTTCTTTTAAAGATGGTCACATTCCTCAGATGAATAAGATCAAACAAGTCCTTCAAGGATGAAGGATGGAAAAGCAAGGTAATAGTTGGGCTATGGTGTTACGGACAATGTATCTGAGATCTTTCAGGACACTGATCCATTCAAAAAACTGAACATCTCTTCCAGTTTGTGATCCTGATGATCCTGCTCATGCCTCTTCATCCTACACATCACAGATACTCTCCTTATGTATTTTAACTGTGTGTATTTCACTCTAATTTTCTTGGGAAAAATTGCTTCTCTATCCATCCTGTTGCAAACTTGTCCAGGAATGCATCCTTGGTGGATACTGAGGCTGTACATTGCTTTTTGGCTTCCACTGGGATGTGTTCTGCACTTGCTGAAGCTTAAGGTTTATATTTTTGTTCTAAGAATCTGCAGATGATGATATTGTTGGCATTAGGGCTTTTATATTCCCTGTTGCATTTAATAGTTAATAATATAAGATACTACAAGTTGACCATTTGTTCCTCATTCTGCTAGATGTGAAGATAGTAAAGGAAGAGGACTTTAATATACGCTTCACTTATTCTGTCAAACAAAGCTTGCAAGCAGTAAATTTATTGTGTTAAATCTATTAAGTAAATAGCGAAGATAAGAAAAATCTATAACTGAAGTGTAATCTTTAAGATACATCATACTGTAAGTTAAATTGAGTTTGTCACATTGGAAAAGCTTGACAATCACAGAACACGGGTTGTTTGCACAGTCTCTAAGGCCTTGCTGAGATTGATTATTTTTTTAAAGCATTTCAAAGTGCTACTTTACTGAATTTCAGATGCATAGAAATAAGCGCATGTAACTTGTCCTGCAGTTACAACTATTATAGCTATGATAAATCAAAATTCATCTGAATTCACTTAAAGTATATATTCCATGGCAGTGTAGAAAAGCATGATGTCTTTGAAATAGCAAAGATTGATTTTCAAACGCTGTGCGTGAATTTACACTTTACAGCAGAGCGTGCACTAGAACTTGAGATCTTGCTTTATAATTCATACAGTAATGAACAAGAACTGATGATAATGAGATTTAAACATGTTATGTAAACACAATTAATTGGAAAATTGATTTGAAGGTAAGTTTTTTAGCCTTTTAAGAATCAAAAGCACTGGAATTGATCAGAATTACTTGGGAACAGTTCTGTGAACGTGGAGAAGCTTTATCTAATCTTTGTATTAGTTTACAAGCTGCTGTTACTGATGGATGATTATGGGTGGTTATTCTAACCATTAGCTTTTCAGCTGAAGATTGAAGGATCTGATGCTACAGAATCAGGTTTGCTGAAATCCGGGGTCTAGAGGCAAAATGACAAAAATTGGGAGCGATGGGAGCAGTGTGTGTGTGTGGGGAAATCCACTCAGACTGTGATATTCTTGCATTTTGAAAAATCAGAATGTTGCTTTTAATTAGAATGTGCCCTTCTTACTGTCTTACTTTTACACCCTTACAAGCAGAGAGCAATTCTTATGCATGTTTTTGATATGTTAGTAGACAACAGTTTTGTGGTAGTACTTTTTGTAAACCACCTTAATTTAGTATGTTAATAGTGACTGGATTGCACTGATTTTTAACAGCAGTATTAGTAACAATAAAATAAAAATATTTTAGTAACAAAATTATTAGGAGAACAAAAATCAATAGGCTGTTAGAAAACAAAGCCTACTTCTGACTGGTTACTTCAGTTTTTTGTATCATCCAAACTTATGTTTTAGCCCTTTCAAATACAATTATATGTGATCTATGTAGGACTTTTAGATAGATGAACATTTAATATTTACGTATTTACAAATGGTGCTTTTTTTTGAATTTTACTAGAAAATCTCTCTGAATTTCTGCAATTTTTACTTAAATTTTAGTTGTAAGTATTTTGGACTGTTACAGATAATAAGGCTGACTTTTTAAGTTCTTGGTTTTGCCTGGTAATTTTTAATCAATTTAATATATTAACACTTTTGCCTATCACTTCATTAAGTGTTTGTTTCATATTTTATAACTTGTAGGCCTCCAACAGTCAAGCATCGCCACAATCTGCTACTACACCAAGGATGGAAAGTACAACAGGAACTGCAATTGCTACCTCTTCAAGAACTCCTCCATCACTCAGTCTTCAGGGTCCCCTCTGTCCTCCTGTGTGTCCCCCAGCTCCATTAGAAGAATTGTCTCCAGACAGCATTGACGCTCATACATTTGATTTTGAAACTATTCCCCATCCAAACTTGGAGCAAGCTCTTAAGCAAGGATCATTAGACTTGGATTCATTAGCAGAAAGTCCAGAATCTGACTTTATGTCAGCAGTAAATGAATTTGTAATAGAAGAAAATCCAGTATCTCCTAATGTAATAAGTGATCCACAAAGTCCAGAAATGATGGTGGAATCTCTTTATTCTTCAGTTATCAATGCAATAGACAGTAGACGTATGCAAGATACAAATCCTTGTGTAAAGGATGTTTCAGTAGAAAGCGCATCTCTCAGTGTTTGCATGGAGAAGTGTAGGGTTATTGCCCAAGACTCAAAGATACATTTAAGAGGTATAAAAGAAGATCTTAGCCACTTTAGAACACTTGTACAAAGAGAACAGTGTGACTTTTCTAATTCCTTAAAATGCACTTCGTTAGAAATAGTAAATACTATTGAGAAGGTAAAGCTTTCACTTGAACAAACACTAAAAGATAAATATCAAAAAGAATTACAGTCTTTGAAAAGTGAATATGAAACTAAAATTAATAAATTATTGGAGGATGGTGAAGAAAATAAAAAGAAGATTAAAAAGTTAAAAGGTGACTTATTAGGCCTTGAGGAAGTTCTTCAGAATAAGAATGATGAATTTGCAATGGTGAAAAATGAGAAAGAAGCTGTAGTTTGCCTTCAGAATGAAAAAGACCAGAAATTACTTGAATTGGAATGCCAAATGGAGACACAAAATTGTGAAATTAAGGAACTGAGACAGTCACGTGAGATAGTACTTGAAGACTTGAAAAAACTTCATGTTGAAAACAATGAAAAACTACAACTCCTGAGGGCAGAACTCGAGAGTTTAGAGCAAAGCCATTTAAAAGAACTGGAAAACAACCTACAAGCCAGGCATTTACAGGAATTTGAGAAGGTGATAGCTGAGCACAAGGACTGTTTAGATAAATTAAAAAAAGAGAACCAGCATAGACTTGAACAAATGCAGGAATGTCATGCAGTAGTTGTGCAAGAGAAACAACAACAAGTAGAAGAGTTACAACTCAAGGTTTCGAATCTGTCTGATTTGAGGTGCAAATTAGAAGTTGAACTTGCCCTGAAAGAGGCAGAAACTGATGAAATGAAGCTTCTTTTGGAAGAAAGCAGAAACCAGCAACAAGAGACCTTAAAATCTCAGATTGATAAGGAAACTGAAAGCTTAAAAAAGGAGATAGATAAATTAAATACTAAAATACAAATTAACAGTGATGAATATCAAGTGGGCTTATCGGAACTAAGGGCTCTGATGACAATTGAGAAAGATCAGTGCATTTCTGAGCTAGTAGACAGATATGAAGAAGAATCAAATTGGCTTAGAACTGAACTAAATAACGTAACACTTCTCCATCAAAAAACTTCTGAGGCAGAAAAAAGACTTTCAGAGCAAATAACGGAACTGCAAAGTAAGTTAGAGTTGGAAGCGAATGCCCTAGAAAAGGAAAAAACAGAAAAATTGTCTCTCTGTGAGCAGCAGGAAAAATATGAAGCTATTATCCATAAGCTTAAGGAAGAGAAAGAACTGTTAGTATCTAACCAAGAACAAGACAGGCAGTTGCTCATTCAGAAGCTCAATTGTGAAAAAGAGGATGCAGTACAAACTGCTTGTAAAGAGTTTGAATTACAGAGGGAAGCTGCTGAAAAGGGGCTTTTGGAAAAAATACAACAACTTGAGATGCAAGTAAATCGGAGGTACTGTAAGAAATAAGTTGCTGTGTTTTTTTGGTATTTTAAAGTAATTAATATGGTATATTCATGGTGCACTGTGCAGTAAGTAAAATTTCTACGTATTTGTAATCGTGTTTATCTGGGTTGGTTTCTATATTCAAGTTTCAAGTTACTTCCATTTTATAGGTAGTGATGTTCCTGTGTCTGTAGTTAATCTTAAAGATCGTTAAATATCTTATAGAATATTATTTCCAGACAGCAATGAAGGTTTTATGTTTCAGTCTTGTTAACGTTATGTTGACGGAGTGTTTCCACCATAGCATGTTGCTTGAAATTCCAGTTTTGATGGTCTCAGCCTCTCTGTCCTTTCCCATCCTTTGCTCTGGTATTAGCACTGTGTGAGCATGCAGTGGCTAGCTTTTAGGCTGGTAACTTTCTTTTATTGGCTAACTATACATTCTTGTTGGTGCTAATGGTGGCATGAAAAAGAGCGTGGGAATATATATGATCGACTGAGAACTGTCTGATGGCCACCTGGATATCAACTGACTTTAGCTGCCACAGTTACGTATTTCAGGGTCTTCAGTTTGAGCTTTAACACACGTGGGTAACATCATCTTAAAGAACATCCTAACATCATTGTTTTCATTGTTAATTTCTGCAGTGTTTTTCCATTTTAAAAAGAAAAATACACTTTCCCTTGCCATAAATGCCTAGAATTACTCTTTTTGACTTCTCATATCTTATCTACTTACTAGTTCATAATGCCTGTCAGCAGAGTAGATTATGATGATGTGAAATGGAAATACTAGAATTTTTCTGTGTGATTACTGTTTAGAAACAATATTCTATTTTGAAATGCTAGAATTTGTCATTTACATTCTTGTAGTGTAAAGGAACGCAGCGGATAGATCTTGTTTGTACAACACCTAAATAGAGCATTTTTTTCTAGGTATTATGGTACACCAAGTATGTGAAATGGGAAAAGACCAACAAAATGGACAGAATGGGCATAAAAGGCAGAAGAATACTGCAGAACATGAATACAGACTTAAGTTAGCATTTAACTTTTGAATATCAATGTAATGTTAAAAAAAAAAAGGAGAGGGGAGGTTATGCAGAGAGTCCAACACGTGCGCACAATTCACTTACTCAGATTTCCCTTGCACTATGTATCTGCTTCACTTGAATTATCCACTTCAGTCCCATTACCTCAGGATTTTGATATGCGAACATATCCATCGTTAAATGATGTTGTATCGGTGTCTGTTTTGTATGTCAGTGTACAAAAAAATACATCAAGGTAATATTATGTTTTTTGAACTAAGACTGGGATATAATGAAATTAAGAACTGCCCTTCTTAATTGAACAAAATATTCTCTTAATGAAATATGGTGAAATGAGGATGAAAAACATAAACCTGATGTTCTTTTCCTTTTATATGTATTAATGCACTGTAGAGGTTTTAAAAATTTGACTCAACAGGAAAGAGATGTAGCTGTGTCATCAGACTTCTTAAAAATCCACCATCTGCACTTAAATTTGAACAACTGAGCACAGCTGGATAAAACATAGTAATGTATTTCAAAGAAATATTATCTGCTTCAGTCTAAAGAAGTTTTAGTAGTTTGCTGTGAGTTCTGTCGAGTAATTTAATTTTCAGTGTGACATTAAAATATGTATTGCCTCCTAAGGCTGCTTTTTATGCCTTTAATCTGCTGTTAGGCTTTTTCTCTAGGAATAAAGACATGCTCTGCTCTATCTCCAGAGGGCATATATGTTATGTGAGTCTGTCTTAATATTTCAAAGTCACTGTCTAGCTGTTTGGTTTTTGAGTTCCTAAAACCCCAAGCTGTGTCAGTAATTCGAGTTGACTTGTTATCCTCACTCAGTTATTGTTTAGCAGTTAAGTTGTAATGGTAGAAACCAACTTTTGTTGGGCATGTGCCTATATGCTTGTCAGATAAATGTCCTTTTCTGCAAGAGCAATGTTACATTAGCTGTCTGGGAGGCACGGACAGGGAGATGAATTGTTAAATTTGACCCAAGTGTTGCACTGGTATCGGAAATTTCATTTTTGAACTTACATGAAAACTAACAAAAATATTTAGAAGTGACAAAGAAATGTTCATGACTTATGCATCACCAACATATGAAAATTAATCTGTTTTGGTTATCATGTGCCTGGAATTCAAGTCGTCATGATTAGGAAAGATAAAAAAACTGCAAGGCATTTGTAACTCTCCTGTTTAATCTTTCTCCTGTATGTAGTATGTACTAACCAAGATTAACTGAAAAACACAGTTTCTGTAATGACTTTCATTGTTAAGCAGTTTGCTGGTTAGTTAAAAGATTTATAACATTGTACAGAATGTTAAAAATAGGAAAGTAATCCTGACTGCTTTGAAAACTGAATTACAGCTTTGGTGTCTTCCAGCCTTGGTATTGTCCAGCCACTTCTATCAGACCACCAGTATCTATCAGTAGTGAAGCTTCTCTGTAGAGCATGTGCTTCTCTCTCACAGCTAGGCTTAATTTAGAAATAAATTGAAATTTAATCCAGCACGAAAATGCTTTCTCAGTGGCATAAAAAAGATTTGCCTGGGTGTCTCATGACTTGCTTTGTTCTCTGCTTATTTTACTTTTAATTTCTGGAATGCCAAAGATTGTTTTGCCACTCTGAGAACTTCAGTTGGCTTTCAGGGCTCTTTTATTTACAACTTCTTATGGGCTTTTTGAGTGCTTAGCTACTGCATAATAGTTTGTATCTTCAGTATATGCCCATGTGGTAAAACAGTGGTAGTGTTGCTAAATACATCCTTTGTTATCTTAGGGTAGGGCATTACAGTGTTTACTTGCAAAGGAACCCCGGTCTCTGAAGAAATGTGCTTTTGTTATCTTGAAAACACTAAAAAAAGTTCGGCATTGTCACTATTGCCGTAGTTGTCAAGACCTTTGCAGATTAAATGTGTAAACCCAATACCTGACATAGTGACAAGGTTTAAAACCTAGGAATGTATGTTAACATCCTTTGCAGAATAACAATATCCTTTACTTGGCTGTCATTTGCAAACAATCAGTAGTCCAGGCAGCCTATCTGAGGGGCAGATGATACCTACTTTGGTTTAGTGCAGCTAACAGCCTTGGGTTTAGGCTGATATATTAGCTTGGCATTTAGATAACTTGGAATAATGTGAGTGAATTTTTGTTGCTTGTGCAGGCATGCCTCTTCGTTGCACTTCACAGACAAACTTATCCTGTGCTTTCTTAACTTGATAGGGAGAATTGATGGCAGAAACAGAGGTAGGCGAGCATGTGCTGGATCGTATGGTAAAGCAAAGACTCTGTGGAAATGGCTGGAACTGGTCATTTCATGGATACCCAAACTCCCATCAAGTATGCAGCGATCAGAATTTTAGGTTCCCTGCCTCCTCTGCAATTCGGTTTTCTTTCGTATTCTTTGCGCTGAATCTTTCTGGTGTCTCTGAGGTTCTGTAGCCCTTAGTCTTAACAGAGAAGCTTTGCATTATGAAGCAAGAAGAATTCTTGGAGCATTTTTAGCATTAGGAGTTAGGCTTGTGAGTGTTAGTATATTAGCATATGATGTTTTGCTTTCAGCACAGCCTACCTAACATCAGGAGACCATATCTCCAGGCTGCTCTGACTAGAGAAAACCATTGACACATGTATGTAGATGTAGAGTTAGGTTTGGGAGATTTTCTTTATATTAAATATGATTCTGGTGTAGAGGAATAATAGAAATTTAAAATAATAGTTTTTCACTAAAGTTGCCCAACAAAGGGATTTGTCTATCCCAGTGTTCTTCAATGGTGGTTCTTGATAACTCAAGCCAAAACACAGAAGACGGTAGTTAATGCTTTGGGCTCAGTGATGGAAAATATTTGGCCTATGTAACATTGCCTGTTTCAAGAGCCATTTAAGGTCGTTATCCTTCCTGCCTTGATGACTGTTGATGCTTTTTCTTTGTGATCATTACTACTGTTCTACAGATTCTGCAACCCAGAGTTTTGAGTTTCATATCTGAATTCCTTAGCATCAGATCTATTGCCGAATTGCTTTAATTACGTGAGAGTTCTGGAGGCTTTGCATTTTGTTATGCTAAGAATCTTCAGGGAGTTGATATGTCATTGTTCCTCTCTTTACCACTTTCCACACCTTCTGTTATGTTACAAAAATGGAAACAAAAATCTTTCCCTTCAACAAAATTTCAAAATTAGAGCCAGCGTAGTACCCTAAAAAACAGAATGCCCAAGAGTGAGAATTTGGTGAGATGCTCATGATTAAAAAGTAGAATTGAAGATTAGTAATGACTTAATTGGTATACAGTATTTATTAAACATTTCAGGAAAAATGTCTCAAAAAGGAACTTCTGACTTTTGTGTGTTTGCTTATTTCATGTATTCTGGGAGTCTGTATATACTGCAAATTTAAAGCCTAAACGCTTTCTTTTAAGTCCTCCCACTGAATCATCTGCTGAATCAAGTTTGGTTGCTGAACTTCAAGAGAAGCTTCAGGAAGAAAAAATGAAGTTCTTAGAGCAACTTGAAGAACAAGAAAGAAGAAAAAATGAAGAAATGCAGAACATCAGAACATCGCTCACTGCAGAACAGCAGGTAAAGCTGATTATTTTTTTATTACTTTTGCTCCCATGACAATTATGTGTTCTTTTGCCGTTTTGAAGTTACAGAGTTGTTGGTTGGGGGTTTTTTTGGTTTTTTTTGTTTTTGCTATGTAACACACATTCTAAATTTGCACTATTATCTGGAGTCAAGATACGATGTGTTAATGGAATCCAACACTTAAGCATTAAAAAAAAAAACAAACCAAAAAACACCCAGCAAAAAAACCCACCTTAAATATCTGTGAACTGGACAATCCAGATTCAATTTTTGTTGTTTTGTGACTTCTTTTGCTTAAGTTGTTAAGCTAGTGCTGTAAATTTTTATCCATTAATCTCTTGAACTCCAGAAAGATACCGGTTAACTATAGTTTAAGTTAACAACACAAAATTTATGGACAACACAAAATTAATTATTTGAAATTAGCCCAGAATGCTAACCGTATCCTGGGCTGCATCAAAAGAAGTGTGGCCAGCAGGACAAGGGAGGTGATTCTGCCCCTCTACTCTGCTCTGGTGAGACCCCACCTGGAGTACTGCGTCCAGCTCTGGAGCCCTCCGCATAAGAAAGACACGGACCTGTTGGAGTGGGTCCAGAAGAGGGCCACAAAAATGATCAGGGGGATGGATCTTCTCTCCTATGAAGAAAGGCTGAGAGAGTTGGGGTTGTTCAGCCTGGAGAAGAGAAGGCTTTGGGGAGACCTTACTGCAGCCTATCAGTACTTAAAGGGGGCTTATAAGATGGGGACGGACTTTTCAGCAGGGCCTGTTGCGACAGAACAAGGGGGAATGGCTTTGAACTAAAGGGGGGTAGATTGAGACTAGATCCTGATCTAGTTGAAGATGTCCCTGCTCGTTGCAGGGGGGTTGGACTAGATGACCTTTAGAGGTCCCTTCCAACCCAAACTATTCTAGGATTCTAAATACTAATTGATTTAGAATGCTACTTAATGGCTTTTAAAATTTAGTAGCCTGGGCAGGTGGCATCTGAGGTTCAAAGCAAATGTTATCTTTTACTTAATAAACTTAGAAACATTATGTACTCCACACCTTGATACAAAATCATATCGCACTGGATTAATAATTATATCTGTATCCACACATTTTTTCCTTTCAAAACATCTTGAATCTCTCAGATTTTGTAGATGAGTCTTCAGTTCTTAAATCTCTGTTAGTAACAGCTATTATCTACATCTTCATTGCATTTAAATGCTAAGAAATTATTTTCTGTTTTAAGCACCTCTACTTACTTTAGCTATGGTAGGATCAAATAAGGACAAAGAGTGTAGTGATCAGCCAGTTTGGTGAATGAATGCTATGAATCACTTGGTGCAGAGAGCAGAAAATCGCAGACAGTTATAAAGAAAGAAATATTTTTGAAATTTTTGGACTGCAAACATTAATACTGAAGTGAACCTTACATAGTAAATCTAATAGGAATATTTCCTACATTACATTGGCAATTGTAAGATTCGTTTTTTCCATCAGAATATGCCTTAATATGCCATTTCCCTCATTATCTAATAATATTCTTCCTTTGCGCAGCAGAGCATGGAAGAGAAGGTTCTGATGTATTAACAGCAAATTCCACGAAGATGGAACCTTTTATTTAAAAAACAAACAAATGAAAAAAAGCCCAAACCCATAAAAACGGTGTATCAGTCAGTGCTGAAATCTTACTGGACTGGCTCTGCTGATCACTGTATATTCTGGGTATTTAACCTCACCCTTGATGTAACTTTTTTTTCTCAGTAAAGTTATCTTAGAGGTGTTACTTATGCTTGTGGTGTGTCATAGTTTTGTTATGCACACATACACCAAAGGCTGCTGTGCACTATGTAAGGTGTGTAGCCTGCCAAATAGCTTGCATTTTAAGACTGAGAGTTGATAGGCATAGGTCAAGACAATCTTAAAATTCACCAAAAAAAGCGAAATTGTGATTTAAAATATCCTTTTGATAGATGGTTGTTGGTAGTTTTTGTCTGTCTCTTCAGCACAGCCTGAAGAGTAGAAAGGGTGAGGACATAATGGTTAGTAGAAGGATTGAAGAAGCAGAAAGATTTGTCAGACTGATACTGAAGGATATGGTAGCCTCTTTTATGTTCAGATATTCAAGCTATTAGCCAGTATTCCTGTATGACTTTTGCATTAATTAATTGCTCACTGAGGAATTAATGCGTGACTTTAAATGTATTTTTAATTCAGATTCTAGTATATTATTCTAGTTTATTAATAATGATGTTTTCTTTTTTATTACATGTAACATATCTTGATGCAGTGCAGCTTTGTCTTAATAACCATTTTAATCCTTAAAGTAACTATTTTAAACAAAAAACATGCAACTGTCAGACATTAACTGGCATATAAAGCATTACGTTTAAAAAAACCCAACAATTTACAAATTATTATTTTTAATGATGATTTCTTTATAATTATACTACATGTGTATATTGGGCTTGGGGGAACCAGTGGGATAAAAATAAAAAAAAAAAGAAAATTGTTGCAGAGAAATCTCAAAATAAAATGTACAGAAAACATGCAACTGTCAGACATTAACTGGCATATAAAGCATTACGTTTAAAAAAACCCAACAATTTACAAATTATTATTTTTAATGATGATTTCTTTATAATTATACTACATGTGTATATTGGGCTTGGGGGAACCAGTGGGATAAAAATAAAAAAAAAAAGAAAATTGTTGCAGAGAAATCTCAAAATAAAATGTACAGACATGTTATCTCTTCAGACATGTTATCTCTTCACCAGAGTAATATGTAAACAAGTTTAATTCCTTGTTTAATTATAATTTAGGAAACTGAAATGTGTGATATCTTTTGTACTTTTTTGTTCTAATGATGTATTTTGCATTACATTTATACAGTGCATTTCTTATTTCAGTAATACGTCTTTCTGTTTTCAGACCAACTTTAACACTGTTCTGGCAAGAGAGAAAATGAAAAAAGAAAACATAATTAATGATCTTAGTGACAAATTAAAAATGCTTACAGAACAGCAAGAAAAAGACAAAGGTAAGCAAAGTTCTGAAAAAGTATTCATCTTTTCTGATAGAACAATTCCATTCACTACAGATTGGTTTTGATCCTTAGTGCTGCTGTTATTAAAAGAATTCTTATTTACTTGTGTCATAGATTTGATTGAAACACTTTCTGAAGATAGAGCTCGCTTACTTGAAGAGAAGAAAAAGCTTGAAGAAGAAGTTAATAAACTAAGAAGTAGTAATTTTTCTCCGTCAACCTACTCGGTGGCAGCTTCAGAAGCTTGTGGAGCCTGCGCAGCCGATGTTCCCACTGACACAGACAGATTGGTTTCTGACATTGCAGCTGAAGGGAGAATGGACTCCACGATGGAAACCAGTATGATGGCTGTGCAGTAAGTATGGGGCATTGTAGTAGAAATACACAAAGCGTGCTCTCGTTCTTTAAATGTGTGCTGTTGAGTGTTGTGGAGTACAAATGAGCATGTTTAACACTCCTGTCTTTAATGTTCTTGCTAAAAATATTCTTTTAAATGTGCGCGTACAATTGTGGTGTGACAATCATCAGAAACATGTGGTTTTGATGACATAGAAGTATGCAACTTAATTGTGGGGCCAAGTTTCACATTTATGAGATGAAAAAATAGACCTAAGTATATGAAATGTAAGTCAAAGGGGATAAGAACAATTGTAGTAGTGGCCTAGAATGAGCTGGGTGGCTGCATGTTATTGGCATATCTTTTGAACAGTGGCTGGCTCTCATTTAAAAACAAACAAACAAAAACTTTGTTCATGTACGTGTCTGCTGTAAGATAGCATCATGATATTCCTTGATAAAGGGGAAAGGGCGATAGGTATGTTTGGTAGAAGTTAGGCTGTATCCTCAGGATTCCAAACAAGTAATGGGACTGAGGCTGATTAAGTGGCCTTGATGGATTGATATTTTTGTATTATTGAAGAGAAGGACAGGTATTCAGCATCCGTTTGTTTGTATAACCTCTGAATCATCAGTACGGTCAGCTGTGATGTACTGCTGACTGACTAGAAAGCAGCGATGGGACTGGGAAAAAACTTTGCAATGGTTTAAACCCTTACTTGAGGAAAGCAGCTAGGGCAAGCAACTTATGTACTTCGAACTAAACTTTTCACTTAAAATTGGTGGTTCTGTGTTTGGATCTGGTTGCTAATCTGGATTTACAACAGATTAAAACAACGTTATGTTGATATCATACAAGTTTAACTGTTTATCGCCCTTTTTGTATGGAAGTTATGTCGATATCATACATGTTTAACTGTTTATCGCCCTTTTTGTATGGAGGTTTAATTAAGCAGGGGCTAGTTTGCAGGTAGGTGTCTGAAGCTATGCTTGAAATACTGAGGTGGTTATAGAGATCAGAGGGAACTTAAGGAGTTTTGTTGCAGTCATCGACTTCGCTATATTATTTTGGGTGCCCTACAATAGCAATATACTTTCGATATCATACATGTTTAACTGTTTATCGCCCTTTTTGTATGGAGGTTTAATTAAGCAGGGGCTAGTTTGCAGGTAGGTGTCTGAAGCTATGCTTGAAATACTGAGGTGGTTATAGAGATCAGAGGGAACTTAAGGAGTTTTGTTGCAGTCATCGACTTCGCTATATTATTTTGGGTGCCCTACAATAGCAATATACTTTGGTATTGGTATATAATGCCTTGCCTAGTAAGTTAAGAGTCTACATGTAAAGCTAGTAGGCTGTGATCTGGTCTCAGTACATGACTATGAAGTCTTTAGCACTTAAATAATTCTGACTGGTACAAAGTTGTCCTGCTGGTTGGTGTCAGGAATCCAGGCTACTGCAAATGTATTTTCTGTTTTTTCAATACTGACTTCCATGAAAATGTACATCAAGTTCAGAGCCTTGATTCTTACTTTAAATGTACCTAAAGTAATTTTGTAAAGGTTTTTGAATAGTAAAGACTGTCTGATACTCCAAGAGAAGGGATTATGATGATGCATGCAAAAATCCTAATTTTTTTTTCAATTTTATTAACAATTTTTGTAAATGTCTCTTAACAAATGTAGAATGTTAGGCTTAAAAATTCTATACTAAAATGAGCACATTCTATTACATGTACTTTCTGACTAGAGTAAGACAAAATGAATAGCATGTGATATGTGTGCATTAAAATAGGACTCATTGCTAGAAGATACTCAGCTATTATCATGGTTAATGCAGTATAAGAATCCATTCAGAGTAGATTACTGGGAGAGAATTCAGAAAAAAAGGGTGAAGAAGTTTTGTCCTGGGCATGCCAATTGTTTTTTTTTAACTCCATATAGAAACTGGGGAAAACTAGAAAAATGAAAAAATCTACAGTATGAGTATGTTTCTGCTATAGCAGCCTAAGAAAACTGAAATAGTCAACATTTAGTATTTTTTACTAATAAATGAGAACTGTTTTTCATGCGAACACTTTCTACCTCCTCATGGTGGAAGATTGCATTTCTTTAATTCTCTTATACTAGGAATACTCATTTTAAGATCCTTTTCTACCATGTCTAAGGTGTCTAAGGAAATTTGGATTTGAACTGGAAGGCACTTCTAAATATTAGCAGTCACACGAAATGTTTTCTTTTATGCTTTTACACCTGCAGTAGTTTTTTAATAGACTTTTAATACCTCAGTTATGATTGCGTTGTCAGATTTCCTCTCTCCTCCTAATCCTCCCATAGAATTTCTCATCTGTAAAGTTGATAAATATCACAGGCTATGTCATGTTACCCTGAATAAACAGCAAGCCTGCTTTGTTCTAGTTACTTCAGTGCAATGAGATGTTTTGGGAAGACAGATCTTGTGATCTTATTTAAAATAAAACAAAAGTTTGTGTGCTCTTTTTTCCCTCTTATTTCTGAGGCTTCTCGAAATGTGTGTCTTGATTTATGCTTCAGAACTGTACAGCGTAATGTTTGTTGTATTCATTTGCATGAAAAAAAGCTTAGACTTTCAGATTAATTTCATTATACCCCTAATATGATTAAAGGTTTCTTTTTGCTCATTAAGAACGCTTACCTGAAGAAATTGGCTGCATCTTTGAATCACCCACTTGATACAGCTTGCAAATTTTTACTGTTGTTGAAAGGAAAGCAGAATAACTGTAAGCTCCTGGTTGCTATCCCTTTACCTAGAATCTTTGTGGAAGATCATTAAGCAATTGCAACCTATGCATTTTCTTACTTTTGTGCCACTAGCTTTTTGAACAATCCCAGACTTCTGCTTACCTCTCACAGAAGTAATGAACCTGACTGGGAAACACAGAAGTGGAATGAGGTTTTGCTAGACAAGCAAAAGCAGAGTTCTTACATATACTTACATTCACTTTAATCAGTGTCCATCACAACTGATGCTGCCTAACCCAGAATAATATACCCAGTGCACTAAATAACTTTGTGGAAGCAAGGATGAAAACAGTTGTTGCTTACCAAACTGAACTTGCACTGATAATCAATAAAACACTGAAATACCCTATCTTTAGAAGGAGAGCTATTTCTTACAGTAATTGTTCCAGTCCTGAACTCTCAAGTCAGGTTTACAAAAAAAACTTGAAAAGATAAGCCTGGGAACAAAAAAATTTGGCTCAATATACTATGTGGCATTTTGCTTAGATTTATAGCATGTTTTGTCAGACTGGATGAATGGCCTATACGTCCAAAACCTTGTGCATTTTCTTTTCCCAACCAAATCAGTTTGGGCTACAAAATATATTGTTTCTTCCCTATTAACCTGCCTTTAAAAATATTTTTAAATTGTATTAAGAATTACTCTCTGTGTTCTTAGGATGTTAACATTATCTTGTCATGCCCCAGTGCTCAGTTTATCTCACAGATAAACGGAAACAATTAGCAAGTTCACATTAGTGTCTCTCTACCAGAGAGTCCCGGGGCACAGAGCCTTTAAACTACAAAGATTAGGTAAAATACGATATTGTAGAGCTGAACCACAATATCAAGGGTTAACTGCCAAAGCATTTGGAGCTGTATCTTTCATCCTGATGTTTTGAAAATAATGCAAAATATGCAGAAATGGCCCCATGCAAACTTATAAACTGATCAGTGACTGAAAATTTATTGACTTGTTGCAACAAAGAAGCTCCTTGCTTTTAAAAGAAGAAAAAAAAAAAAAATCCCCAAAAACCTTTTGCCAGAAATGTCAATGCTGATTCTTAAGGTATCTTTCTGTGCTGTTCCTTCTGTGCTAGTAAATACATGGCACTCATCACTGAGTGAAGATGGGGCGGGGTGGGAAAGATAATTTTTGATCATGAAAAGAAAATTTCACTTAACCTATCCATTTTCTTCTTTCTCTTTTAGTGAAAATGTCCATATGTCTGAAGAAAAACAGAGGATAATGTTGTTAGAAAGAGTGAGTAGATTGTAAGGTTAAGCGTTACAACTAAGTACTTACAAATACGTATGTGTGAAGCTGTGCTGTGGTCAGTTACATACTCTGATGCAATATAGTATCTGCAAGGCTTATAATAGCATTCCAGGGAATGGTTTTTCATTGTACTCATTTCGGATCAGTATAATTCATTGAAGTAATTCAAAATAAGTATTAATACATCATACTTATACTTGGCCTACCTTAAAGTTTGTTTATTCTGTCTATGTAGGCTTCAGTATAAATGAGTCAGGCATAATATTTCTTCTTAGGAGTGACAGTTCATTGATGTAGGGAATTTCTGTAGCAAAAAAAGTTTTGATTACTTTTTCAAATTAAGGCATCCAAAGCTGCTGGACAGGAATTAAGATTGATTTACCTGTTTCTCTTGGAAATGGGTAATTTCTCTTCTTAGGCTGCTACTACTTAGATCATTTTAATTTTAACTGGGATGCATTATAATCTTGACAATATTGCTTCTGTAAAGAGTGCAATAACGCTTGTTATGAATGTGCTTACAATTACAATTTTCTGAAGTTATTGTCATGCTCCTACAGGCTAGAATTGTAAGTTTATACCTCACCCCCTCTGCTTCTCCCAAATACATATCTTAAATTTGCACTTGTTACAACTTTTATTTTGAGCATAGCTTTCAGTGTACACTGAGCAATTGAACCTTTTTGATGAAATAAAAGTTATTCTTGGTAAAAGGCTAGATTAACCCTTAGTAGTTACACTGGAATCTTTCAGTCTGGTAACTTTTAACTATCCAGTCGTATCTAACTCCATTCCAGTTATCTTTTTCTTGCCTCTTCAAAATTGACCTTAACAAAAAAAAAAAAAGAGTGTTTAAAAAAAAAATGTCTTCAGCTTTCTAGGATCACTTAGACTAAAACCTGTGATCAGTTAGAAAACATGAATGTTTGCTGTTAATGGATTGTGGCACTGTATGATGTAAGCAGCTGGATGTTTCTGACTAGGAGCACTTACATGCTGTATTCTGTCATGTGCTTAGAAAGGATTTGTCATGGGTAGAAGCTATAAAATAGTAATATATTAAATTTCTTTTGCTGTTCTATCAGTGAAATGTTTTGCTAACTTAAGGAGAAGGATGAGTACGGAGATAAGCATAGCTTAGCAGTGGGTTTTGTAGCACTGTGGTAATTGCTAGACTTCAAATTTTTTTACATGTCCATGTTCAAAAGATGTTTTGATATTGTTTTAAAACTGAAAGCTGTAGTAAATATGTATATTCTATAACTAGTCTGGCTCTGGTCATATTAAAACTTTTTTTAAATGTTTTTAAGGTGTATTTATTAGTTAATCAGATAAGATTTTATTTCAGACTTTGCAGTTGAAAGAAGAGGAAAATAAGAGATTAAATCAAAGATTGGTAAGTATTTGTGCAATGCGTGTTTTAAGTGTCATGGAAAAATAAGAAAAGCTTACAAATGTTAAGTTTCTTAAAATCTAAAAATGTGTTTTATTAACTTCAAAAATGTTTTAAGTGTTAAGGCAAGTGGCAAATAGGTAACCTGTTAAGTTGAGGTAACTCTGAAAGGTTAACAGTCTTCTCATGAAGAAGATTCACAGGACTGGAGAGAGAGAGACTTCCTCCCGAAGAACACAGACTGTCCAGGCTTGGGTTAGGGGGAGTTAGTTTCAGTGGTGCCATGACTCAGTTTTTCAACAACAGTAGATTGAAGGCTTACAGTTTACAGGAATGTAGGTATGCCTGCACATTAAGCATAATGAAGAGTGTTAGCAATAACTTAGAGATTGTTTTTGGAAAACTGCACCTGTCATTTTTTTTAAGGTGTGAAACGTTAATTCTGCCTAGCAACTGGAAATATAAACAGCCATTGTCTTAAACACTCAAATAATAGTTAATGCCTGTGGAAGGAAAAAGAATATAGTGACAGAGTTCCCTTGATTCCTGTGCTATGAATCCTTCTCCTTTTATTTAGCCACAGTTTATCCTTGCTAGCAGGTCTTGACCTTAAGTCTAAAAAAAATTACTGTGTATGGGAAATAGACATGTCCTTTAGTAGGTCATTGGTTGGATTGGCCATGGAGATCTCACTTTCTTTAAGTGACAGGTGATATCTAGGAGTTTGGTAGGAACTGATATCTGTGTAGCTGCAAGTTACATTTCATAGCAAAAGTGTTTGAGTTTCTCCAGTAGGAGCTGCCATTTTTCTGTCTGGGATAGGATTGAAATTTACTATATAATTTACTCCTGCTACATATTCAGGTATAAAATTGCTGTTTTTTTCTAAACACCTTCCCTTCCACAATAAAACCTCTCCATAATAACCCTGCTAGTGCAGGGCATAAGAAAGGATTGCAAAACATCTAAAAGCATATTTTATAAAAGAGGGGTTTTTTTCTTCTGAATGCCAGTGAAGTGCACAAAAGGTATTTCAGTGTCGTTTTTACAATAAAACACAAACACACTGGACAGTCTTCCAAACCTCTCTGTAGATTTCCTGAATTAAACTCTTGATCTCTTGTCATCTCAGAGTAAAATGAAATCGAAGAAAACCCAGCATTATACAAGACAAATACAAAATTCTTTTTTGTTGTTATGATTAATACCAAGCCACGTAAGAGGAATTAGCAGCTCATTGGTGTCTAAAGCAATTCAAAATTGGTTTCTAAATGGGCATAGGAACTTAATATCTTTTCAATTTCTTACTTATAAATTGGTATTTCATAGATAAAATAAACTTTTTATTTCTTATCTCTTCATCCTCCTTTCTCCCCCCCCCTTCCCAATACACTTCTAAAACAGAAATGTACATCAACACTTAAATTTCAGTATTTATTTCTATCCAGCTACTTCAGATAAGGAACTCAGAAGGGGTTCTGCGCAATAAAAGAAAATCTTTTCAGGTCACTGACTTTTGCAGCAAAACTTGTGGGTTACCTCTGCAAGCAATAAAAGATAAAAAGGAGCTCCTTTTAATATGAGGGATGTTATGACAGGATTTTTGTTACTTTCTCAGTAATTTATATAAAGGGAACCTTTTTTCTGTTTAAAGGCTATTAGAACTCTAGTCATAAAATAGTCTTTACTGAGTTTTAATGGAAATATTCTTAACATTCTAATTTGTTCTGTTTTTCTTAAAGTTAGAAATTAATGAAAAATACAGAAATCAAGCTAGTTTGCATCTTAATTTAACACTTATTCCAGTTTTAGAAAACAGTAAGAAAAACTTCAGTCTTAACATCTGAAGAGAACTGTCAAACACTTTAGCGAACAATCTAAGAAAATTATATTAGCTGCAACTTTTTCAAGAAAGAAAAGTACAACGTGAGTAAGTCAAAGAAATGTAGTCTCTAACAAAAAAAAAAAAAAAGATCTGAAGTTGGAGTCCATAAAGAAAACTGCTGAAAGTGTCATCAGAAGTTGAGAGCTTTTTGTGCTGTACTGTATTCAAGTTGGACTGATTCTTTGAAGAAATGAAGAAAGCAAGCTGTGAATAGGCTTCAAGCTTACGTTAAGACAGGCTGATACCGTTTCTGGGGAAGTGGGGGGGGAAGACTGACAATGGGACATATGCTGTAGGTAACAATATTTGAGTTACAGCTGAAAAATCATCTGCTAAACTTCAAGTATGAGTAATCTGGATTTGAATAGCATGTATAAATGGTCTAGGAAGTAGGAACCTATGGAAAAACTGAAAGACCTTTAATCAGAGTTTCTACAGGGCAATTATGAATTGTCTTCCGTAGGGAAGTTACCAAAGGGTAGTGAAATGCATACATTTACATCAGATCAGCTTCTCTGTCTACTTGCCTGTATGTGGGTTTCATATCCCTTTGTAGATACAAAGTAGCGTGCGTTACCTATTTTCATTTCTTATTAGCACAGTTACGGTAGAAAGCGTATGTACACTTACTCATTTTTAGATCTAGGTTATCCTATTGAAGTTGGTTCATGTGCCAGTATTAATTAATTTAAACAGATTTAAAGGTAAATATCATGCATATAGGAGGTAAGAATTATGTCCAAAACCTTACATAGTTGAGCCTTTGTTTGGTCTTAGTAAATTTGACTCCAGTTTTTTCCAGGGAGTGCTGCTCTGTCTATTACAGTAAACTTCAGATTATGTGACAGTCCTTAGTAAAACCGAGAGACCATATCAAGTTCAGCATCCAGAGTTTAATTGCAATAAACATGTTTAACCTCCAGTGTTTTACCTTCAGCCTTTTTTTAGAATGCCAGTAGCTTTTGTGTTAGAGTGTGCACAGCTATATCATAGGTCTTGTGTATGCTCAGAACAAATCTTCACTGGCACTGATCTGGAAAGCAGTTCTCAGTTTTAAATAATGAGGGAGAAGTCAGTTATGTAAGAAATGATGTAAGAAATTTCATAATCAAAGGTAGCTATTAAAAAAAAAAACCCAAAACCACCAAAACAGTTTGGGAGTAATTTGCTTATGACAAAATACAACACAGATACAGCCCATCACAAAATCATTGTAAATAAATTCACGTAGA
>NW_008794414.1:3765164-3777673 GCF_000699145.1 Aptenodytes forsteri
GAGGAGACCAATTTCATAAGGTAGCTATTAAAAAAAAAAAAAACAAAACCACCAAAACAAATCAAAACCACAAACACACACCAGCCAAACCTGCTACAGAACAGGATGACAGAAAGGTATGCTGTTTTCTTGCCTGAATATAAGATCTGCAAGAATAGACACTGTTTTCAATCAATAATAAATTATTTATCTTAACCATATTGTTACCTGCAACGTACATTTCATCATAGCTTGCCAATACTTTATAGCTTTTCTCTTCTATCAAAACCACAAACACACACCAGCCAAACCTGCTACAGAACAGGATGACAGAAAGGTATGCTGTTTTCTTGCCTGAATATAAGATCTGCAAGAATAGACACTGTTTTCAATCAATAATAAATTATTTATCTTAACCATATTGTTACCTGCAACGTACATTTCATCATAGCTTGCCAATACTTTATAGCTTTTCTCTTCTTTATAGATGTCTCAGAGCATGTCATCAGTATCCTCAAGACATTCTGAAAAAATAGCAATTAGAGAGTAAGTACATGTTAATTTTCATATAAACAGATGGATATACCTTCAATAATAAGTATGTAGTTAAAGAATGTCACAGTTGTTCTTTCCTTGCTCTGTGGTGAAAAGATACATAGGTCATCTCTGTAGTTTAGCCATCAGTTATTGAACCATCCCAGTTGGGCATAAATCAATTTTTTTTAAACAAAAAAAGGCCTTTCTGAATTCTGTATGTCGGTGGCTTTCCTGAATTCTGTGCCTTTCTTTACATGGTTCATAAGGATAATACCTCATGGGATTTCTAGAATCCTCCCAGAGTTTTCTTTTAGATTACTTTTTGTTCATCTGTAACCTTCTTGAAATCATGCTAAGAAAAAGTGGAACGAATCCTGTTCACCCTGAATATGCGTAGTGCTCCATTATATTTCAAAAGAAGTTTTACCTTCATGAAGTCTTCAAAATTTTTGGCTTACCTTGACAGAATGAAATGAAATTAACTCAAATATTTTGTTTGATATTATCAATCTGTTAGCAGCTGCATGTAGAATTGTTCCTGGAAAAAGAACTATTAATTCTTGCAAAATATGAAAGCTACAGAGAAAGTTCCTAAGTAATTTCAGTCTGATATTAATTGAGTAATATAAAAAGAAGTTTCTTGGAAAGAAAACCAACAAAGAGTATTCCTTTACTGTTTTCTGAATTACACCAAATTGCATTTTTATTGTAACAAGGTCACTATGTTCAGAATCAGCTTTTCCTGTGAGCATCTGAATGTTCTGGCAACTCTCTTGGTAGTCTTTGAGGAAAATGTCATGAAAGAAGAATTCATCTGTCCAGTAGAGATGTCTTTATCTAAGTCAGTATAGTCTGTCATCATAGTAAGTCCAGGCAGAAAAGCCTGGAATATTGTTTATTTAATCTGAAAGAGAACTTTAAAGATGATGAGCTAAATTTCTCTCTAGATTTACCTATTTATCTCTGACTATGTATCTGTGATCTCCTTTTATGGAGAAGAGTTTTCCCCTTTCTCTGCCACTTCCTCCCTCATCCCCAGAGTAGTAGTACTATTTATTCTTAGAGCCCTCTCATGGTCTAAGGCTTAATTTGTAGCTATTCTAGACTTGATTTCATTAATGGATAAATAATTTACTTCCAATGTAATTGCACCGTGAAAGAGAAGTTGAAGACAGAAAAAGTTCTCTGAATTCTGTTACTGAAACTTTGCATGAGAACTTGGTGGCTTCTTGTGTTACACTGGTGTCAGGAAGAAACAGGTTTTTGAAACTTCTTGTGTAAGGTCACCATGGTGTTTGTCATAGACTTGATTTCATTAATGGATAAATAATTTACTTCCAATGTAATTGCACCGTGAAAGAGAAGTTGAAGACAGAAAAAGTTCTCTGAATTCTGTTACTGAAACTTTGCATGAGAACTTGGTGGCTTCTTGTGTTACACTGGTGTCAGGAAGAAACAGGTTTTTGAAACTTCTTGTGTAAGGTCACCATGGTGTTTCTTTTGCTTTTAACCCTTTGATCAAAGATGAACACGTCATCCCTTCTTTGTCCTGTGTGCTTAAACTTTTAAGATTGAGTAGCTACTTAAATGTTTTGCTGTATTTTTTCTGTGTTCAAATTGACTTCAGTTTAAAACATCAGAAGAGTGTTTGTAAACACTGGTACAGTGATCATTACCATAAGTATTGTTGGATAAAAATAATAGAGAATTGAAACATTAGTATTTTGTTAATTTAAGCTGATGGATGTAACAAAACATTTCAAAAACTTTTTAAAAGGTAGAATGTTTTGTTGACTTCAGAAAATATAAGATGTATATGAGTTGGCATAACAAGTAGAAATGTCTGTGCTGCTGTTCAACTATGTCTCAGTCTGTGCAATACTTGGGAAAAAATTGTAGTGCAATAAATGTAGTTTTAAGCTTCTGTGCTTTTTTTTAGTGAAGTTCCTTTATTTTTTTTTTTCCCTCCCCCCCCAGTTTTCAGGTTGGTGATATGGTTCTCATCATCTTGGACGAAAGGCATGACAACTATGTATTGTTTACTGTTAGTCCAACCTTGTATTTCTTGCACTCAGAATCTCTTGCTGCACTGGATCTCAAACCAGGTGAGTGTGGTAAGTGTCAGATTACTTCCAATTATTATCTCCTCCTACAAATAACGCTAAACTTTCTAACACTGAGTAAGTGATTTTATAAATATTATGTGATAAATATGAGAAGCATGTAATATAGATAGCTGTCAGCTATCTTTGTAGCTTTTGCTATTTGTTTTGATGCTAAACATTTTTCAAGGCAGAACATTAAATCAAAAATTTATATAGATGTTAATATCTTGGAAAGATAGGGAAAAATATCTGCATCTTCAAAGTAAGCTGTGAAAAAAAAGGGGAGAGCGAGCAAATGCCGATTTTGTACATACACAGAGTACGTTAACATATCTATGGGGAAAACTCCCATTGGGCTGCTTAGCTATTCAGTAGCATGAATAGTAATGTATAATTGTGTAGGTCTCAGGCTTATTTTTATGTAGATTTATGTTTTTTGATGAGGAAAGTAAATACAAAAGTCAAGGTAACATTTCTGTCAAAACTGCATGCTCTGTTCTTATTTTTTAATACCTGATTTTATTACGTTCTTTGAAGATTATCTTTGGATAAAATTTGTTCTCTCCATAGCTCATCTCCTCAAAGTGACTGGAATTTATTAACCCAAATACATGTCTGAAATAACAAAGTGTAGACCACAGTAGATGGGGATTTGGAAGCAATGTTTTTGCTGATCAAGTTTTTCCATCCAATTTAAATGGTGTTTAGCAGAGCTTATAAGTTTTCAGAGAACGGTTTCTGTATGTTTTGCTTGTGTTCAGGTTGATGGCACATCTGCTTATTTACTCCCTTAATCTTCACATTGTTTGTTGGCTGGTTTTAGCAGCTATGTAAATTTAGTTAAACTGAAGTATTAATCTTTTTTAAATGAGGAAAAATAACAATGCTTTGCTTTAAACTATGTGCTACATTAGATTCATGTAAACGTCTTTAGACTGTCACACCTAGTATTTTTTGCAAACCCACCTGTGTTCCCAACTTTGTTGCAGAATTGTCTAAGAACATTTTGTATTCATTCTAATTTATCAGTAAAAGTTTCTGTATGTTATTGCATGTCAGAAGCTGTCAACTTATTCCCAATGAGCAGACTCGTTGTAGATTTCAGTTATGATGAAAGATGATAGCTCTGAAATAATTGTGTAGTCTCCAGAAGACCACGAAGCTCTAACTGCATTCTGAGACTGCTGAAGAATCTGTCCCATGTGTGTTCCGTGAAACATACAGGAAGAACTCCTATCTTATAGACATAATACATTCTGAACTATGGTATTAGTAGTGCACACATAACTATGGGGTATATGATTTATTTTCTTACTGTTGGTTTACATATATAAGGTAAAAGGCGTGTCAGTTGGTATATTACTCTGAGTACACAATTCACTGACCTATCTGTTTTCAAATGGACTTAGCTTGCTCCATTCCTTACCACTTGCTAACCAGAGTTAGTCTCAAATTTGAGAAAACTGCACATAAAACAAACACGAAGACTTACTATTTGCTTTAGGAACGCATTTGTCTCTAGCTCAGTGCTTGAGGAAACCGTGTCTTGATTCTATTTCTGCATCAGGGAAGTGGGGAAAATGAAACTCTGAACACTGAAACTGTACATAAAACAAACACAAAGACTTACCATTTGCTTTAGAAACGCATTTGTCTCTAGCTCAGTACTTGAGGAAACCATGTCTTGATTCTATTTCTGCATCACGGAAGTGGGGAAAATGAAACTCTGAACACTAGTATTATTTGTGACAGATTAAAATTGGTGTGGACCTAGGTGCTGCAAATTATTGTTTTAAGGGCTGCCAAAATGTTGCATCTAAATCTGACCTTTTGTACTAACACGTACATATCGAGTTAATAATGCTGTGTAGATTCACCTACAGGATTAAGTGTCAGGGATTTAGGCTGTTGTAGGTTGTCTCTACCTACATTAAGACCACTTTGAATGCTATGACAACACTGAAATTTTTTGAGGACTGCATGGTTTCTGTGTTGTCCCTTATCTTCAGAATATGGAAGTTTTCATTTGCAAATCTAAGGAAAAAAACCCTGCATCTTTCTCACTATCTTTGCTAGATCAATTAAGTCTGTCAGCCAAGCAAATTCAAAAAAACTTAAGTTAGTTGTGGAGCATTCAGGCCAGGTATGAATACCTTGCACTGATTTGTAGGAGTGTGGAGTAGAACCGAATCTGCTCCATTATCAATAGTAAGATTAATTGTGAAGGGTAAGATTAAAATTTCAAACTCTGGTTCTTGAGTGACTCATGTTGTAGTCGCTAGATACAGTATCTCATAAATATGCTTAGAAAAGCATTGATTTTAGTATTACGCAGAGCATATGTGAGCTGTTCCTTTCGTCTGTTTTGACGTGTTCTTCATGTCATGATTAGTGATAGTTGGAAAAGAGCAAAGCAAGTAAAATGGATATAATTTCTTGGAACACAAGGCAAATATGCGTTTCCTTACTGTTACAGAAAAGGATACAAGCTGAAGATGTATTTATGCCCACTTTGTTGCTCTTTTGACCTGTCAGTGTTGTATTAATGAGGTTTTTCACTTTTATCCGTTCTGAACAGTATCGGGTGCTCTCAAAGACTGCAGTGAAAACTAGCAGACTTGCAGGGCTTTAAAATTATTATTTATGAGTAACTAATTTCCATCACTAATACAGAAAAATAATCATCAAATGTTTCAGTAAGGGCAATGATAATATCTGAGCACAGAAGACTTTCTATCCTTTGAAATACTTCAAGAAATTCTCACCTTAAATCAGACCAAAAAGTCAAGCTGGGTTGACTACAATAATGTTGAATCATTAAATGAATTTCAGTTTTGATTTGCTTTTATCTTCTCTAATGTTAACTTTCAAACAAAAAAATTGATTTTTCAGTTTAAATTTTGTTTTAAAATGCCAGTGACCTGTCTTGACGTCTGAACTTGTTTAATTTTGTTAATTTATTAAAAAAAGAGGGGTTTTTTGAAGAATTTCTGCTCTCAAGTGAAATCACTTTAGCAAATAACCTTTAACCATATTGAATGTAATATCCTGTTACCTGTAGTTGATTATCCAAAATAATAAAAATATTGTCTGTTTAGCTTCAGGTGCATCTAGGAGACCTTGGGTGCTAGGAAAAGTGATGGAAAAGGAATATTGCCAGGCAAAAAAGGTAAGGAAATAGGAATGGAAAATCATCTGACAAAATTAATAGAGGAGAAGATTGGATTTAATGTTTGTAAGAATTGTGAAAAGTACTCTCTGTATAAGTGAGATGAAAATTGTCCTATGTTCTGCCATTCCTGCTCTGGTTTTTAGTCAGTGAATAGCAAGAGAAGGGGAACTAGAAAAAAGAGTAAGTGAGCAGTGGCTTGGGTAGTTGTGTCCATACTGCCCAGAACCTTGCCAGACTCCAAAGGGTCTTGTAAATGCTGAGAGGTGGGAATCAGTTTCGGCTTAAAAGTGTAAAAATCGGAGGAATAATCCCACATTTCTAATGTAATTTGATTTTTTTTTTTTGTAGGCGCAAAACAGATTTAAAGTTCCTTTGGGTACAAAATTCTACCGAGTGAAAGCAGTACCGTGGAACAAGAAAGTATAACACAACAGATTTTTAGTTCATTCTGTCTCCATTCTTTTTTGACTTGTCCTTCAGTGCTCGTTCATCGCTCCAAATAGCAGGCCATTTTTTTATACAGAGGTTGTGACAAGATACGTCATTGATGTACTGCTTTTACTTTTTAACAGGTCATATTTTAGAAACAAGAATTTCATCAAAAACTCTGGCCCTAACTGTTCCAATTTTTTTACCTAGATAACTTTAAGAGTGTGGACCAAATGAGTTCATTTTCTCAAAGGGCAACCACATGAAACATGGTTTGTTAGCCATGTTAATTGCCTGTTAAATATACATTAGCTTGTATTTAGATGTTAAATGTTAGTTACCATTATTACCAGCATACGTCCTTTTGTGAAATCATTATCAAAGTACTTGCACTCTTTAACAGATTCTTTATATGTGTAAAATTCATCAACTATTTAAAGAGGAGTGTTCATTGCATGCAGATAATCATATAATTTTTCTTCAACATGAGTTTGCCTCAGTAGATGAATAAAAATAACTACTGCAACTTGTTTCATTACATGAAAATGCTCTTTAATGTTAAAAAAAAAAAAACAACTTGTAATTTGATAGACTGATTTTGAAAATCAGTCGCAGTTAGATCTGCAATCTTCAAAAGCACTTTCGATGGATTGATCACACAGATTCTGAAGGGAAGACACTTGTGCCGTTTGTTCAAAGTGAAGCACTTGTTCTTCCCAACAAAACAGAAATCTTGTATTAATCTATTTAGAAAAATCATATTGATGAAATTGTATTTCATGGTTGAGTTTCAGGAAAAAACTCATTGTACATTAACCATACAAGAGTCATTTAAGTAACAAATTATTGTAATTGTAAAAGACATGTAGAATTTTAAAACAATAAAGATTTGAAACTGTATGTGTTTGAAGTATTTGTGTGCCTTTTAAATACTATCTATAGTATTTATTTCATGTTAATCTGTTGCAGCTTCTCTCTGATTTCTCCAGCAGTTTCATTACATAGGAATACTTAAATTTTCTACAAGGGGCATTAATAATCAACAACATTCAGGAATTACGAGAATTACCTTGTAATGATTAAATAAGAATGTAATTAGACAGAAATTAATTTTGTCAGCAAATCAAACTGATAAATGAAATTTTTCAGAATAGTTATACTGGCTACATTTTTAAAATGTAGACTAATTTATTTTTTTTAATAACAGTATAAAAAGTTGTACTATAAATGTGTAGCCAATGGGAAGTGAAATTCTGGATTCAACTATGAGCTTATGTCTCGGACTTAATCCATAGAGTTGTTCAACTGTGATTTATCTTTAGAAGGTGTGGAGTGGAGGAGGAAAAGAGAGAAAGAAATGATCACGTGAAAATGTCAATGCTTCTGCCCATATGTTGCAAATAATATTCCTCCAGACTAACCAGTCCACTTGAATACCACGAAACTTCTGTATATGCTTTATTTAAAATTTTGTTACATAACAATTTAACTTGAGATTTTTATGAAATGCATGGGCTTGCAACTGTATCACACCTTTGAAATAAATCTAAGACAGTTGATCTCTGGAAAGCAGAATGTCATTTCGTCAAGTTGCATTCTTGTCTGATTGTTAAATTTGCTAGTTGATGTACTGACCTTTCTAAATTACTTAGCAAAAAAAATGTGCCTCTTTCTTCAAGAACAATATTACCATAGTTGAATACTGCCCAGTGTCAAATATGTAAATAACATAGAACATAGAACAGGTTTAAAGCAAAAAAAAATCATGGTGCAATGGGGTTTTTTATCACTGAATTTTGACCTTCAACTAAATGGGAATTCAGTTCTGTGTGCAATTTGCTAAATTACTTAGCAAAAAAAATGTGCCTCTTTCTTCAAGAACAATATTACCATAGTTGAATACTGCCCAGTGTCAAATATGTAAATAACATAGAACATAGAACAGGTTTAAAGCAAAAAAAAATCATGGTGCAATGGGGTTTTTTATCACTGAATTTTGACCTTCAACTAAATGGGAATTCAGTTCTGTGTGCAATTTGGATGCAGTCTTGTTCTTTAGTCAACTGAGTCACAAGTGGTTTAAGAAGGTGCATGCGTAGCACGATTCATTCCTTCTAATATGCCGAGTGTTTAGAAGCCTCTGTCTTTTACCCCACTGACAAAACTTTCCCAGCCTCAGATAATCTCCCTACTGCTCTGAATATTATTTGTCCTTCAGGGACTAATTGTCTCCCAGAAGCCACCAGGCCTAGCTAAGAGGCACAGTCTCCTTCCATTTCTGGGAGAACAGTTACTCCTTGAGTAGCAGCAATGGATCTGCGTAGCAACGTGCAATCCAGCACTACAACGTAAGACCCTACTTGTCTGTTACTGAATAGTCTACTTCAAAGATAAGTATAAGGTCGCCCAGAATTTCCTCCACGATGGAAAGGATGTGTTTGTCAAGTTCTTCCAAGTCGGATAAAACTGCAGATCTGATGATGGCCCTACAGGCCTGTGCATCTACAAGCAGCACTCCTTTTTGGGCATACAAAAATTAAAGTGTGTTTCTGGTACTCTAATCTCATTAAGCACTAAGGCCTGTGTGTCTTGCTAGTCTGTGTGGATGACATACCATGAAGTTCATTGCAGGCTCTGGGATGGTGTCCTGAGTGCAGAAGTGAGGTGAGTACAGAACGCCATGCTGGGAATTTAAAAAAAAAAAAAAAAAAAGTCAAATTCTTTCATCTTTGTCTGTAAAAAATCGGAGCTTTCTAGTCTCAGTTTATTGTTGCCCTGATTATATATATATATTTAAGCTTGTATGTGGACAGTAGCAGTGATGATTTACGATGCTATGAAAGTTGGCTTGATTTCTAGCTTAAGGTAGACAAAGGCATGACTGACGTTTATATAACTCAGAAACACGTGAGCAATGTATGAAAGTGAACTTGTGAAGCACCTAATAAAACAAAGTACTGTAATGCAAACTATGAGGGAAGAAAAAGTCCTTCCCTGCTGATATCTGCCACTTAAAAGAATACCAGGATGTATCTGTTATTGTTACATGACATCATATTTTTAAAATATAAATAACCAGCAATGGCTTTGGTTTTTAGGAGTATTTGTCATGTGTTTCATTTTATAATCTTTATGTATATTCAAAATGGAAATTCTGTCAAACAAACTCCTAACATATTCAGTAATGATTCTGAACAGTCTTTGAAAAAAATGTAGTTTACATATTTTTTTGTATGTCACAGCATTACTAGTTCTTGAAACTATGTTTGTTATGCACCACCTATGAGTTTCATCTTGCTCCATAATAAAACTTTGTATATAGCGATATAATTTGGATGAGGAGCATATTCAGAGGGGACTGGGGGGAAGTTGGAGGATAAATTCGGTGATCTGAGATTTCTCTAATTCTTTTGTGCAGCTGCATGTGGGAAACTTACAGATTACTAAAAAAGCCTCTTGTGCTACTGCTAGTATATGTTTATTCCATAAGTCTGGCTTTAGACAAAGGCAACTATATTTCTGAAGTGCAGAGAGGAAGATGAACGGTAGAGAAAGTTGATTGAAAGCAAATGTTATCCTGCAGACTTAACACAAAAAGGATGTGATAATGTAAAAGGGATTTTTTTTTTTTTCCATTGTTCTTGGAAGGCTATATCCGTTTGAATACTCTGGGAAGCACATGGCTTTTTGCACTGCTCTGCAGTAGGTCTCAAGCCATGAGCTTGTGCTGTTTAGAATTCAGCTGTGGTTCATTTGAATCTTAAGATGGTCTATGAGTAGGACCAGTTTACACTTAAGTATACACTTTTCCCTAAATATAGTTGTCATTACATATATTGCATAGCAGGACGAGAAAGTCTGCCCTCTGCTCTGCAAAATTATTCTGTACCTTTTTGCAGCGCGAGTTTTCTCCATGACCTAATATTGCATCCTTTCTTGTTTTGTGGAGTTTTAGCTAGAAGCCAGATTGGCTGTAAACAGTTATAGCAAAAATGGAATAGTACTTTGTAGTGCTTACTCATTCCTATAAATTTTTCATTAATAAATTGTAATGCAGGGAACTATTACTTAGTGCCAAATTGGTAATTCTAGAAATGGAGCGTTCACCATACAAGAACTCTATTGCCTTTTCAAGCTACATTTGCCTATTAACTTCAGTAAGCTATCTCTGTCTTTAGATCACTTCACAAGCTATTCTGCAGTCCTAAAGCGGTGATGATAAAGGATAAACAGTTACTTCCTTTAGCACTCGCTGTATTAACACTCACTCGTATTAACAACATCCACATAGAATACTGAGGCGCATGGGAAAATCTAGTCCCCAGACTCCAAATACTGGCTAAGAATTGAGTTCAATGCTGACACACTCAAGTAGCGTCAGACTCAGAACGGTTGAGGTTGGAAGGGACCTCCTGAGGTCATCTTGTCCAACCCCCTGCTCAGGCTGAAGTGCTGTGACCTTTTCACTAAAGGTCTTGAGTTTACAACTAATTTGGCAAATGTTCAATTTAGTCCTTTGTTTTGAAGCCTGGGTTGAACCTGGTGGTATAATTTGAGTAATTTTAAAATTTTCCCTTCAAAAAATTCATTATCTTAGGTAAATGCTAGCTTTTAACATGCTTTCACTATAAAATGTTTTTTTTAATTTTAAATGCAAGAAATGTGACAGCTGCCAAATTATTATTTCTATGGCTACTCCCAGCAAAAGCACCAAATTTTTGTTCTGTATATAATTCTATTTCACACTTTTAATAGAATGTTTCAGGCCATGTATTTATGGGTATATCACTGTGTTGCTGAATAGTTTTTTGTCTCAATTCTATGATGCTGATTATGGGTTACAGCCTTGCTTTTCTTTCCCTAACTTTTGCTTGTTGGACTTAAATTTGCCTTTTACCTATTTGTTTTGGGACTTTCTTAATAGGTGGTTTTCACTGTGTATTTTACTTTTTAGGCAAAATTACTGAGTAAGGAGCAGATTTTTCTGCGATGGGAGGAGTGTTGCTAGTATCTTATCTCCTAATCAAGAATTTGTACAGTTCGCCAAAGGGTGTTAATGGAGAACCTTTGTCATCACACTCATGTAGACTAATAAATCCTGTTTCTGCCCCAGATCTCTACATGAGATCTACCTGTTCTGAATGCATGGATGCATGCTTGCGTACACACCTTTAACAAATGCTGATACTTGCAGCCAAAGCTGCTATGTTTTGGTCCTGTTTACCTGTGCTGGGAGTATTAGAGGTCCAGAAATATTCAGAAAGTAAGTAATGCCTCAATTTTTTTAATTTTTTTTGTGAAGATTAGCTACAGGACTAGGACCTGTGTGTTGGTATAACCAAAGCATTTCTGTTTTGTTAAACGTTTACAAGCTTACCCATTCGATAGTCATTGTAGGAAAAATATCAAGAAAGAACAAACAAAATAGCCTAAAGATCCTGGATACTTAAGGAGAAGCAGTCAGTTTTAAGTACCTTTGCATCTCTGAGCCTGTATTAATTTAAGCAATTGGAATGTTAGCACTTAATGTCTAATGTAATTGCAGTGGTAATCGGAAGACTGCTGAGCTATGCCTCTCACAGGGTGCTGGTCAGCATTAATTGACTACCATGTCTCTTGTGAATGGTGGGGTGTATTTTTAGCACAATGGTTGAAATAGTAGAAAAAGCTTATGATGAATACTGAACTTAGCAAAGAAGTTCCTGATAGTGTTGTAGAAAACTGATCATTTTTTAAGCTCCAGAAGAGAGCTTTATTTTGTGTAACTACTCTATACACAGAAAAAAGATAGGTAGTTTCAATTGAAACCAACTGCCTAAAATCAACTGTCTGCTTTTAAAAGGCTGTAAGCTGGAAATAACCTTTCTTGGTATATACTACGCTTTCCTGAGTTGGACTGAAACAATTTTTCAGAGATCGTACCTTTAAAAGTATTTGATCAACAAAACAGCTAAGCAGTAAAATTTCCTCTTTTAATTTAGACCTTGTTAATAATCATCATATTTATAATCCTTATGTTTGTAGCTCTTGTGTAGAAGTGAATTTTTGTAAGCACAAATAATTTGCCAGAGATGATGCATGCAGTTAAATACGCTTCTGTTGACTTTCCAATAATACACTGTAGAGTTTTGTGCTGGCTTTGGCTGGGGTAGAGTTCATTTTCTTTATAGTAGCTAGTATGGGGCTATGTTTCGGATTTGTGATAAAAACAGTGTTGGTAATACAGGGATGTTTTCGTTATTGCTGAGCAGTGCTTACACAGAGTCAAGGCCTTTTCTGTTTCTCAC
>NW_008794414.1:3777850-3788325 GCF_000699145.1 Aptenodytes forsteri
GCCGATGGGAAGGAGTGAATGAATGCCTTGTTTTGCTTTGCTTGCGTGCGCGGCTTTTGCTTTGCCTGTTAAACTGTCTTTATCTCAACCCACGAGTTTTCTCACTTTACTCTTCCGATTCTCTCCCCCATCCCACCGGGGGGGAGTGAGCGAGCAGCTGTGTGTGCTTAGTTGCTGGCTGGGGTTAAACCATGACAGTCCCAACTTCTTCTGCACCCCCAGCCCACTTGTTGGCAGGGTGGTGTGAGAAGCCTTGACTCTGTGTAAGCACTGCTCAGCAATAACGAAAACATCCTTGTATTATCAATGCTGTTTTCAGCACAAAACCAAAACATAGCCCCATACTAGCTACTATAAAGAAAATCAACTCTATCCCAGCCAAAACCAGCACAAGTTTGCAAAAAATTTCCAAATTAACAGTAAAGTGTAAGTACATATACAGTGTTGTGCTTGATTTGTGGCTAGTCCAGAATACCAGATCTTTTGAACCTATGTATGACTGCACTGTGTGTGTGTATATACTGTGATGGCATATGCTTCCATCTTTGCAACGATTAAGTTTTTAAGCACTGAAAAATTAGAAAATGTCAGCTTATGACTGCTTGTCAAACTCTGCTTTTATATGCATGAGGATGCACTTTTCATTTAGCTAATTAGGTGCTCTTTTCCTGCTCTTCTTGTCCCTTCCACATCTGTTCACACAGTTCTACATTAAAACCTTGCCTTGAACATGCGATTACAATCTTGTCCTTCTTATGATGACAATTTCCAAGCAGAATGCTTGCTATGTGCCTCTTAGGTAAGACACGAGAGTCTCCAGATTATCCACTTATTTTTGGTACCTGAAAACAAGGTGACCAATCTGAGATACTTGGACTGCTGTTTCAGAGAATAGCAGTTCATAGCTTCAAATACTGTGTTCTGACAACTTGTGCTCTCTCCATTATCTAAATGAGAAACTGCTATCACAAAGTAAAAATGTGTGCAAAGGCACATAGCGCCAGAATTAAAAATGACAGCCTTGCATCTATGCCCCGTTCGACACTTCTGATTCTCCTCTTGGGTACCTCTGGAAACTGTATGTTGGTAGTCTGCACGGGTCAGTTCTTGCTCTGTAAGCCAGTTTCCTGTATAAAAGGCATGCAGTTGTACCGTGTTGTGTATCAAATCACATACCCCTTTTAGCATATATCTTTAAGGGAGACCTAATACACACAATAGAAAATTCATTTTTACAATGGTTGATTAAAGAGCTGTAACTTATTTTCAGCTGGGTTTTGTAGGTTTCGGTTTCTACCTGCTGGGATCTTGTGCATTTTTCTGCTTTGTATTAGACTTCTGTAATGTGCATATTTAAAAAAAAAAAAGGAAGGAAAAATCATTCCCAGTGCTTCTTCACCTGCCAAATTACTTCTTTCTTTCCTAATCTACAAGTGTCATCTTGAACTTTCAGTCTTTCTGTGGATATAGTTCCTTAGCAATCATCTTGAGAAATTTTCTTAAACTTATGACCCAATACTGCATAGGAAACTTAGGATGAGCCATGATTTTTATATGGTGCCTTTTGACTGTCTATGATAATTTTTAGTCTCACGTTAGTCTTTCCAGCTCTTCAGTGAGTTTGGAAAGAGGAACTTACTGTTGACAACTCGAGTCCATTCTCTATACCCCTGTATGGTTGAATGAAGCAAATGCATTTGTCTCATTGTGTAGATGAATCATATTTTCCATTGCAAATACGTAGTTTAACCTATCCACTGGTGACAAAGAATAGTGCATGAGCTTTTAATGCCTTAGTGCTGGAGCTGGTTGATAAGTTTTTAGTAGAAAGTTCTTTTTTAGAAAATCCCAACTCTTACAAACGTGAAATGTCCCATAGAAGTACATCTAACATTTAGGTAATTTCTCATGAGTAGACGTGCCACCGTGTAATCTGGCATGAAGGGAGCCATCTGCTGTTAAGGGAAGGCACCTTGCTGTCTGACTTCTAGGCCATTGATTAAATAGCTTTCTCCAAGGGGTCCCACAGTTCATTTTTTCCTTAATTACAAGAATTAAGCATCAAAACTGCAACACTTTCTATGCAATGGAACAGCTGTTTAGTAGCCATCAGTGGCACCAGTCTCTCTCCTACTAACAAAGCATTCTTATAACCAACTATTAATAGATACATTAAGAAATTACGAGAAGGAAAAGAGGTTAAAATTACTTTTTTTTCTGTATCCGTTAAACAGTGTTCATATTTTAAACTTTTCTATCAACTGATTTTTGTAATGTTGTGCTCCTTTGCCTGTCAGACAATGACTGACTTACTGTTTTTATGTTTCTCAGACAACTGAAATCAATATGTCTTGCATCTTTTGTTTTAAACAACAGGCTACATAGCAGTTTATTCTGCAGAAACATCTTGGGGTGTCACTGAATCTCAGACTAGTTTAGGTAATTCTGCTGTAATTTCACTGGCAATCAAATTTTGAGGCAAAAATCAACATTTTAAAGATGGTATTGTCTACATGGTAATTATTGAAATGAATGCATCTCTCCTTGCTTCCTATGACAGATACAGAAGATGAAATTGAAAACCTATTCAGGAGTTCAATGCATAATTTGATTTTTTTTTTCCCCAACTTTACAGAAATTTTTTTTAAGCATCCTCAATATGGATAAAAAGAACCAAAATTGTAACAGGTATTATGTTTATTGTAAGGAAAAGAAATCTGTAAAGTATGTCTTGTACTTTTAAGCATAAAGTAATCTAAAAAGGAAGTCTAATGATGAGGTTGTTCAATCATTGCCCAGTAGATGTTCTTGGAAACCAGTTTTAAAAGATGAGATGAGAAAAATGATAAATCTGCTATGTTGTGCTAATGGCTACATTTCTCTTTTGCTGAACTTTACATGTTGACCAGTGTGAGAAGAGGATTTTCCAGTGCTTCTCCACCTGCCAAATTACTTCTTTCTTTCCTAATCTACAAGTGTCATCTTGAACTTTCAGTCTTTCTGTGGATATAGTTCCTTAGCAATCATCTTGAGAAATTTTCTTAAACTTATGACCCAATACTGCATAGGAAACTTAGGATGAGCCATGATTTTTATATGGTGCCTTTTGACTGTCTATGATAATTTTTAGTCTCACGTTAGTCTTTCCAGCTCTTCAGTGAGTTTGGAAAGAGGAACTTACTGTTGACAACTCGAGTCCATTCTCTATACCCCTGTATGGTTGAATGAAGCAAATGCATTTGTCTCATTGTGTAGATGAATCATATTTTCCATTGCAAATACGTAGTTTAACCTATCCACTGGTGACAAAGAATAGTGCATGAGCTTTTAATGCCTTAGTGCTGGAGCTGGTTGATAAGTTTTTAGTAGAAAGTTCTTTTTTAGAAAATCCCAACTCTTACAAACGTGAAATGTCCCATAGAAGTACATCTAACATTTAGGTAATTTCTCATGAGTAGACGTGCCACCGTGTAATCTGGCATGAAGGGAGCCATCTGCTGTTAAGGGAAGGCACCTTGCTGTCTGACTTCTAGGCCATTGATTAAATAGCTTTCTCCAAGGGGTCCCACAGTTCATTTTTTCCTTAATTACAAGAATTAAGCATCAAAACTGCAACACTTTCTATGCAATGGAACAGCTGTTTAGTAGCCATCAGTGGCACCAGTCTCTCTCCTACTAACAAAGCATTCTTATAACCAACTATTAATAGATACATTAAGAAATTACGAGAAGGAAAAGAGGTTAAAATTACTTTTTTTTCTGTATCCGTTAAACAGTGTTCATATTTTAAACTTTTCTATCAACTGATTTTTGTAATGTTGTGCTCCTTTGCCTGTCAGACAATGACTGACTTACTGTTTTTATGTTTCTCAGACAACTGAAATCAATATGTCTTGCATCTTTTGTTTTAAACAACAGGCTACATAGCAGTTTATTCTGCAGAAACATCTTGGGGTGTCACTGAATCTCAGACTAGTTTAGGTAATTCTGCTGTAATTTCACTGGCAATCAAATTTTGAGGCAAAAATCAACATTTTAAAGATGGTATTGTCTACATGGTAATTATTGAAATGAATGCATCTCTCCTTGCTTCCTATGACAGATACAGAAGATGAAATTGAAAACCTATTCAGGAGTTCAATGCATAATTTGATTTTTTTTTTTCCCCAACTTTACAGAAATTTTTTTTAAGCATCCTCAATATGGATAAAAAGAACCAAAATTGTAACAGGTATTATGTTTATTGTAAGGAAAAGAAATCTGTAAAGTATGTCTTGTACTTTTAAGCATAAAGTAATCTAAAAAGGAAGTCTAATGATGAGGTTGTTCAATCATTGCCCAGTAGATGTTCTTGGAAACCAGTTTTAAAAGATGAGATGAGAAAAATGATAAATCTGCTATGTTGTGCTAATGGCTACATTTCTCTTTTGCTGAACTTTACATGTTGACCAGTGTGAGAAGAGTATTCTTAAGAGTTTATGGTTACCATCTTCACCGGTACTGAGAAATGAATTGGAAGCCTTTATAACGAAAATGAATTTTTGCAGCCTAAAGAACAGAGAGCCTTGGCTGAGAGCTCGTACCCACGTGTGCCGAGTACAGGAACCCTGCTTAATGACCAGTGGGGAGAAACTTATGCCAGTACAAAAAAAGGAAAAGTGGGGAAGAAATGGCAATCCTTTTGCTTTCTACTTGTCACAGAATTTACACCATCTTCCATAAATACTCTTCACCTGCTCTTCATATTTTCAGTTGCTGCATATTTGTTATGTTTAACTCATTTAATTATTTCCCTGGGTTGGTGGGATTTTTATTTTTCCATGGGGGATTTCTGCAGAAGCTGAATCACTTTGCTACAGGCTGGATGCTATTTTCTTTCACGCCCATACCTTCTCATCTTCAGTAAATATGGTGTCAGCCTCCCTGCACGCACTGTTTATACTTGTGATCCTCTTGCTGAATTTACAGGTGGGAAATTAATGGTAGCACTGCTTTGCTGTAGACCAAGCGCATTGGCTTCGGGCTGGGTTGTTAACGGCTGTAATGGAAAGCCCCAGCATTATGGTCTCAGCTCTCCTGCTGCTCTGTGCTGGTTTTATAGTGTTTTAGCTTTCTTCGTCAATGGCACCTTGCGCACATTCCAGCGGAGTGACGCGCCCGCTGTTTATGGCCAGTTCTGCCCGGGTGACTTGTCTGATATGTTTTCACAGGAGGTTATCAGTTGGATGTTGAGGTTGCCTGCTTCATACTGCAATTATTATCCCATTGCTTGCATTAGTGTTGTGGTGAATTAAATATTTGTTTCTAACAAAATGCTCTTTCCCATATGATGCTTTAACACTGACCTGCTCACAAAATCCTGCTTTGTGGGTTCAAGAGTTTCAGTTCGTTTCTGCATTACGAGCCCTTCACTCTCTCGGTGAAGGCAACGGGGCCAGTTTAAAGGAGTGAAGGAGGGAGTGGATATTTGAATATGTGCTGAGGAGCAGTAGACCGTGCTGAGACCAGAGGTCTGACTGTCATTGGCCTGTGACCATGCTCATGACGTGAGGTCTTTTGGATGTTGGTTTGTCTTGTGCCTTTCCTTGTGTGGAGCCAGGCTGTTGTGGCTGCGTTGACGCCTGGATGTAGGTGTGAGGAAGAGGAGGGCGGGGGGGGGGAGTTGAAGAAGCCCTGCCAGAAGCTTCCTGTGATTCCTCTTGACATAAATCCTGGGAATCGGTACCCAGATGGTCCAGATCATTTTAGCACAGGTTTTAGCTCCTTGGCCAGTAGAACAAAAAGTCATTTCTGAAACTGTTCAAGTTTAACATTTCAGCTGAGTGCTAAGAGTGCTCTGCAGGATCAGTGGTGAAGCAGTTCTGCACATTTTTTTCTCAAAGAAACTAAACCAAGGACCCTGTTTGAAGCTTACCCCCTTTTCTATGAAGTGTGATGCTGTGCAAGAGGTAGTCATTTGCAATCCCCCCCAAAAATTCAGTCTATTACCCTGCCAGCTCCAACTCTTCCCAATCACAAATACTCAGAGTTCAAACCACTTGCAGTTGCGGCATTTATATATATTTAATACACCCCCAGAAAGTACAACCTCCACACTTTTAGCTTCTTTCAATAGATGAATAGTTTCTACAGGACGATGTCTGTCACTGTTGCATAACCTTCTTTGGGTTCTTTCCGAGGGAATATTTTTGTTAAGTCTATGAACACAGTTATTAGATAAATGACAGAACAATAGTAGCACTTCCATTTCTGCATGCTTAGTTATTCCTTTTTAAACAAGCATATGATTATAACGTGGAAGTTGAAGTAGTTGATTTAGTAGTTATTTTCATTTTAAATCCATTCTAGATGTGGGGAAAAAAAAAAGTGATGAAGTTCCAATGCAGGGGAGGACTATTATTAAATTTTTGAAGGCATAAAATAGATCTTGGTAAGTTACTATTTCAAGTGTTTCCCAGGAATCCAGGAGTCTTTTTATAACAAAATCTGTGGGTTACTTCAATGAAAAGGAAAAAAGCAAACTATTATTCTCATACAATTTTTTTGACATAAGTAATGTTTAAATCTATTTTTAAAGATACAGAATTAAATGCTTTCTTATTTTAAAACCAGAGTTAAAAATTAAGGTTCTCCTTTATTGAACTGTATCTGATTATGTATGCAGGGTAGTTAAACTGTTATTTTGTGGTTTTAAGACACTTTCGTGTGTGTTTATTTGGTGAACAATAAAAAAAGACAATAAAGATTGTAACAGCTACAATGGAATTACTTGCTTGCTTCCTTCTGTGTTTCACCCTTTAGAAAAGGATTGTGACTAAGGCAGTATGCCTGAGCTGTTAGTGCCCTGCTTCTAAGATATGTTTCTATATAGGTTATGTCACACGAACAGAGCAATACAGTGTTGCTGCATCGATAGCTATATGACTGGGTGATGTTTTGAATGTGCTTAATGTAAAGCTGATAATTCCTGTCTCCTGTTTCTGTCTGTTTTGAGATTAGTCTTTTCATTAGACCAACTTCCTTTAGGCCTGCTTTTAAAAGTTGCATGTGTTGAAGACAGACATCAAAAAAGAGTAATTTCCTGCAAGGCATTAGTTTAAGTAGCCTATTTCTCCTCTCTTTCCACTAAGTTCTAATTTTGATTTGTGAGTGAACAAATCTCCTGTTTAAAAAAAAAAAAAAAAAAAAAAAAAAGATTATAACTATATATATACACTGACTGCATTTATGCTTTGGAAGAAGCAATAAACCCAAATTTTAGAGAGACAATGGAGTTTTAGAACAAATAATGAAAGAAGAACTACAGCTAATGGATAAAGTAATTCGCTGGCTATTGGACTAGAGGATACTTTCTTAAGGATAAGTAACCGTATTTTACTATACTGTAGTTCCACTTAGTAATAGTGGCTACTCATAATTCTACCCATTTCTCTGTGTAATATTTTGGCAGACGGAAATAAGGATCTCAGTTGAGTTGCTTCTCCAGGTCCGTGTTTCACGTAGACTAAGCCTTGCAACCTGCAGCTGCTCTGCATCTTATTCCTTTTCTCCCATTTGTGATGTTTTCCACTTTCTACATGGGATGTTTAGCCCTTGTTCTTTTCTTTGTCTTCTGATTTCTCATCTCCATTATTCGATACTGTAGGAGAACATTATAGATTTTTTTCCTTGAGGAGACGGCATCATTTGCTACCTGAAAGTCCTGAACTGTGAAAGAACAGAAGGAGCAGTGCTGTGCCAGGCAGCTAAAGCTCATCTACTGATAGTTTTGCTTCTGACCTGAAGACTTCACACTTTGAGTGCCTCTTTGATGGCAATTTTAAGGAGGAAATGGCTGCTTCCATTTCAGGAAGATACTAAAACTTTGAAGAGGCAAGAAAAATTTCGTCTTCAGGGTAGAAGTGAAAATTGATTATTCGTGGTACTAGCTGCTCGAAAAAGCTTCAGTACTTGTAAGAAATACCAGAGTGGAAATGACATTATTTAGGTTTGAGGTGGAAATTAGCAATGTGATGCAGATTTGAGAGTAATCCTGAAAGTTCATAGATTAGCTATTTCTGTTATGAGAATACCTATCGACTTTTAAGGCAAAAGGAAATTTTTATTTATTTTGCCACAGCCAAAAGGACGATTGGAGGAAGATCGCTGGGTGCAGAATGCTGGGAAGAGCAAGCCCAGCAGTGGCTGTGACCCCAAGGAAAGCCAGCAGGGCTCCGGGAACCCAGTGACATCTGCAGAGCAGCGTCTGCTGATGTGCGTTTCCACACCAGTGAAAGGATTATGTGCCGGTAATATCAGCCACGTACACAGCCATAGCGTGGCTCAGTGCAAGCTGTCCTTTTTGTTTGTGCTGAAGATTATGGATGTTTTCTGAAGGTTCCTGTGTGCTTCACCAAATACTCAAATGGATCCTGATGTTTTCTGAAGGTTCCCGCGTGCTTCACCAAATACTCAAATGGATCCTGGTTTTCCCAGTATTACTGGTTTTCTAGCATGGGAAAAGGTTCCTGTAATCCTCCCTGCTTATAAGATGCAAATATATGAAGTAGTTAATGAAAGACATCTGATCCTGCATGGGGCTGTATTTCCAGAGCAGAATGACAATCCCTCATGTTACATAAAGTTATATTAAAAGAATACATGAAAGTCTCTGACTAGTTCAGAGATTTGAGAAGGCTTTTTCATACTGCTTTGACTAGAGGTACTGAATAAACGCTCAAGGCTCTGCTGTATATGCTAAAAATAAAGGCCAAGAGAAGCAAGAGAGCCCAAGCTGGTGGCTTAGGGAAGATCAAAGCTATTTTGACTGGTTTGTGTTACATGGGGGAAAAAAATAGGTACTTGCCTTACTTACACTTTTACCCTTAATTTCTTGTACCATTATCCTTGTTTAGGCTTTGCTGTGATGTTACATAGCACAGACACCTACTACAGAGAAACATCTCGGTGGCTTCAGCTGAATGATATCTGATAGTCTAATGTTTGTAATGAGCCACTGTTTGAGCATGAAATGCAGGGTTTGCAGAGAAGTTCAGGCTTAGGTACGTGGTTCCAGGTGCTCGCTTTCCTCATCCTAAAGCACTGGGTGGGGGGAGAGGGGGAGATGATGCCCAAAACCATCAAAGATCTAGGATCTATACTTTCAAGCTATTTTGTCATTTTCTGATTTGTTTAATAGAAGACCCAGAATAACCATGTTGGAAACCTACCTATCTGCAGTTCCTGTAACGTTGGAGTGTCAAAACAGACAATGGTTATAAAAATGGTTTATAAAATAAAATATGTGGTTATTTAGGATGCCAGCAGCTGATACTGCGGTGGTAGCATGATGTGTGCAGGGAAAAAGGTGGTGCTTTCTGATAACAGTCTTTATGAATAAGATAGCTTCATTTTCTTATGAGATTATCTTCAGAGACAGGCGATAGAGGATTAATTGACTTCAAGACACATCCTGCTGGAGGAAAGCATCTCTCTTGCTTTGAGGCCCAGTGATGCCAAATGAAATAGATGTAATGCCTCCTGATTGCAGAGCAGTGCTATGTAAACAAAGACCTGCAAGTCCAGGCAACATCAAAACATCACCTATAAACTGAATTTAGTGGACTGGTCCTAACCATTTGAAGTTTGGAATGGGTTTTGCCAATTTTTAGGAGGCATAGTTTTATTTTTTTTTTCTTTTTTCTTTTTGCCTGTGGTAGGAATTTGTACCTTTACACAACTGAGTTTCTTGATTGGCAGGAGAAAGGGGTAGAGATTTGTCTGCTAGAGAAAGCAGTGGCAACTAGATGGGTATCCATGAGGAAAGGGGATATTTTTTTGGTACTTTGAATTCCTGAATGTCACAGCCACAATAGTGGGAAATTCCCATGAAGTTATGAAACTAATAAAAAACCTGCAGTTGCTTTGAATTATTATTTTTTTCCAAATTAGGAAAAAGTCATCTGTGACAGGAAATATGAGCCAAAAGACAGCTGATGAAATTGCCTTTGATTTTTTTCATTATTCATGAGAAGCCTTATCTTTACTAAGAATGGTTTCTATTAGTGTCTTGCTGAGATGAACCTTTGACTCCTCTCGCATCTGCAATGCCATGGATGAGGTAGTCTATTAACTGATATGGAGTGTTCTGCAAGAATTCAAGCAGTCCTAGATATTAAACACACCATAGGAGATGTTGCAGGATCATGCAGTGGCCAGCTTGGTCAGAAAAATGTTGTTGGAGCCTTTCTCCAACGTCTTTAAAACAATAAAAGGAACCAACAACCATCTACAAAGAAATAGATGTGCCACTTCATAAGAAAGGCTGCCTTCTGGGATTTTATTAAAGGTATATAAATTTAAAGGTATTTATTTAATCATGTATAAGCTAAAGCTCTCAATAACTGTTCTATCTAATTTAATGTTTGTTTTTTCAACAATTAAAAAAAAAATCTAATCTCACTTAAAATACTTTTTCATAGGTTTATGCCAATGTG
>NW_008794414.1:3788364-3843544 GCF_000699145.1 Aptenodytes forsteri
GGCGGAGCAGTCTCATGGCGGAGGGGAGAGGGAAGCTGATGCTAATTTATCTTGGTAAAACTAAAATAGTCATGTTAAAAATCTCTTGGCATGGTGCTGTGAGACTAAGCAAATGTACATTCATTATAATGAGCTTAAACATCTAGGTAACTATTTTGGGAGTAGGCCCTTTAGATGGTCTTCCACTACAAGCTAATTAAATGAAGTGCCTTAAAAACCAGAAACATCTATTGAGCTGTGAACTTTAGCTAGCAAGTATGTTCTTAGAATAATTTTCATGGTGAGAAAGTGTCTCAATTATGGATAAATATGAATTTCTTTAAAATAATTCAATAGAGGTCCTTTTATTAAAAAGCAAATTAGTTTTTGTTTAGACGGATCTATTTCTACAGTGCTGAGGAAAGTCTTTAGAATAACTGCATATTCAGCTAGCATGAGCAATTCTTCCATCTGCCAGAAAAGCTGGGGATGACTTCTCTTGCTGCTGTTCTACTGAGTGTTTTCATATGTTGGTGGTTTTTTTGTAATTTTATAGTATTTACATCAGAAAGCTAATTAGATAACTTAATTTGACTTTAGTTTGGCATGCTATAGGCCATTATATTTTTCTCCATTAGGACTGAATTGAACACAACCTGCCTAAATAAAAATAACTTAACACAAGCCTGTCTTCTACAAGGACACTTGGCCTTGGTGTCAAGACTCCCACTAATTCCTAGCTATTTGTCACAGTGATTAATCTTACTTTCTAAAAATAAGAACAAAAAAAATGGGCCTGACTTCTAAATGTAATGCATGTGGCTTAGTTTCCAGTCCATATTCTCATTTTCCTGGTCTCTGGCCCAGGGCACATAAGACAGAGCCCGGGGGGGTATGTTGCACGCAAAAATGCTTGAGTGACCCTGTGTCTGCTGGGCTATGGGAAACAGCAAAGCATCTTTCCCTCCTGAAGATGCTTGTGTCTTACTCTTCTTTTTGATCTGACTTGCATAGATTGATCTCTAGAAGCCTTTAAGAGTGTGCTTGTTTTTGTTTTTGTTTTTTTTCTGCCTGTGGCTGTGGGGGCCGGGTCTAAGGTACCTTCACAAAAATGTACCAACCAGACTGACTGCTCTAACCAGATACACCTCCAAGGGCAAAGACTCCTTATCTCTCAGGAGGGAGCATGTGGTCTAGTTCCTGCATCTGTTGTGTGTATCTGTGCACATGCTACTTGGTGTTTGTCCAGTCCTCAGCTCTGTGACTAGAAATCCCAAAGCTGACTGTCATCCTAAGGGTGGATATCATATTATCTCTAGGGCAGATTTGCATTGGCTGAGTGCTCTGTTGCCAGGGAAGAAAATGACTGAAGGTGCTCTCATGGTGTTGGATATGTAGACATCATACTGAAGTATTTATTTAGAAATATTACAAATGTTTTTAAAATTAGTCTCTATCACATTCAAAAGCAGTAACCAAAACCAGCATGTTGAGCAAGTTAAATACCAATAAAAGTGACTACGGGTGTCAGTGCACAGAGATACACAAAGGTGATTGACAAACCTCCTAGGAGACGATTCCTTCCAAGTCCTGTTAGATCTGATGGCAAAATGGTTAGATGGTGGAAGAGGTGGGGTCAGATCTCCTCAAGCAGGGGCAGGAATTTTGCTTTTCCTCTTTGTTTTGGAGTTTAATGGCTTAACTGTTATAAACAGGACTTTGGGGCTGCATTTTTATATTCAGTTGTGGGGTTTTTGTGTGCCCATTCTCCTCCCCTCAGCCAAATTGGTCAACCATTTGATTTATCTCCAGGCTTGTTCATGGCCAAGGTCTCCTTGAGGTATTTCATGTGCTGTCAGCTGTTGGTCTGTGATGGCCTTTCTTCTCAAAGGAATGCTAGGTTATTTTCAGTAAATAAGTAGTTTATGAAAAATATTGTTCAGGTCTCCTCAGGCACCGGAAAGAGACAACTTCAGGTCTCCTGTTACCGAGGCCTGTGATTTAAACCTCTATACAGGAGGAGGGTAGCACTTTCACAGTTGTTTTGTGAACAGTTCTTTGTTTTAGCTACCCTAACTCCCAGAGAAAGGGGAATAGTTGGTTCATGCAAGTCATTCGGAGAGGTCCCAGGTTTGTATAGCTGGGTGGCTGGGATATTGCCTAAAGAAAACCCAGTTCCCTGAGACTCCTCATGCTTTTCCCCTGCTTTTCCTTATGAATGCGTGTGGACCTCCACTACATGAGTTGGCTTCTGTGAATTTTATTTTATCTTATACCTATGTCACTGGCTGTCCTTAGCATTATTTAGGTTGCCAAGTGCTTAGCTTGCAACAAAATCATTGAGAACCTAGGTCCTACTGACAAATCTTGCTTCCACATCCCAGGCTGACATCTCATTTGCCGTGAAGCACTGTAATGAGCATGTCCCCACTAACTGGGTGGACTGGCTGAAAGCTGCAGAGGTCAGGATGTTTTGGGAGAATGAGGTTCTGAGTTGTTCAGAAGACAGAACAATATAATGTTTTAAATCATATAAAAAGCAGTTCATGCAGCCTCTCAAGGCCTTAGCAAGGGCGGAAACATAAGAGGGATCAAAGCAATCAAGGCAGTAAAAGTTAATGATACTTAACTTTTAGCATTCGTGTAGACATAATGGTTTTAATACATCTTCAAAGGCATTTGTTGCTGTTGGCTCAGTAAACCGAAACCTGATTTGATTTCCTCTTTCCAGACTCCTTCAAAACAGTATTTAACAGTCTCTTTGGGCTGGCCTTCTTGAAATGTGATGGGCATGATATATTGGATTGGTTGGGTTTTTTTTTTTCCCCAACTTGGTTTGAAGCCACTTTTAGCCTTTTGATCTTTCTCTGATCCGGATTTGTTAAATAAAATGATTACCTAAGCATTTCAATTGTATGGTAAAACCAAGGTTCATTCAAACACAAATTATGTCTCTCTGACAGCTGCTCCTGGAGGCAGAGGCCCCTTGATAGCCGATGAACAGCAAGGCTTCCCACACCTTAGGAGCTGTGCCTAAGCAGGACGCGATGCCAATGCTGGGAACAAGCAGTTAAGTGGGAGGTACTGTACTCTTTCTCTGTGAGTATCTCTTCAGCTACTGCAGCTGCCAGATGTGGAGAGATCTGCAAGCAGGTTACGTCTCCCACAACAGTTGCACTGTGGGAGGTGGAAAACATCCAGCACAGTCTGAAGGGTTCCTAGGAGTCATGAAAGATAATAAACATGCTTTAAAAAAAAAAAAAAAAGTCCGCTCAGATATTAATCCAACCAGAGAATTTGTCACTGGGGTAGCAACAGCCCTATTTAGCAAGGTATAAACTTCCCTTTTTCCTAAACACCCCAGGCATTATGGAATTTGCAGCTTAAACAGCTGAGACGAGAAAAGCACAGCTGAAGTATTTGAGGAACTGCATTACATAGACAAGTAGGGTCATAACTTATTAAAACATTTGCAAAACACATTCCAGTGACATGAAGTTAAACAGCTAGAGCATCTTCCCACGTAAGAAAGGCATCAGGGAGCAGAATGGGTAATCACGGAAATCGGCTGCCCAGGCGCATTCTTCGGATGGCTGAACTCACTTTTGATAACTCTGAACTCCCTATCATTGGCTTGTAGGGCAAATTCAACCAGTATTATGGTGTAAGTGATGCTGGAGCTTATGTAAGAATTTTTTCCTTCCTACGTCCCACTGTACTTCTAAGCTGTACATGATCGTAGGCTGCCTTGCAAGCATATGTTTGGGTCAGAAAAAGTAGTGTGCAATATACTTTTTCCTGGAAATCTTGCATATAAATAGTACAGGTGGGAAAGATGAACTCAGTTGTCCTCCAGTCCAATGGCAGTTTGAAAACTGGTCTGGCTGTCCTAGTGGAATGATGTAATATTGGCAATGGTAAGCAGGAGTAGAGCCAGGGATTTCAAGTTCGTGCACAGAGCTCCTAGGCTGCTTTTCTGTGCCCCATCCAACATGCAATTAGTGCAGCTGCACGGCCATGACTCTTTCCCTTCTCATCCCTGTTAGCTATTGCATTTTGAGAGGCCAGGGCAGGGGGTGGCATATCCTCTAAAGAAGAGGCAGACTAGGTGGGAAGCTTTCCCCTCATCACTTCCTAGGAAAACTGTGCAGCTACGTGCAATCAAGGTGCTTGCCCTGTACCTTTAACGGCAAATGTAACGTTAATAGTGATGCACAAATGTGTCCTGTTGATGAAGATGAAAATGAGAAGTTCACTCTGCGATGTATAAAAGGCAAAACAGATAGGAAAGTTTCTCGGAGGTCTTTGGTGAGCTGGAACCACAAATCCCTTCAGAAAGCTGTTCTGAGGGCAATAAGCATGATAGAGAGGTTTAGTTTTATTTGTCTTGTGTCACAAAGTTGTTCTGAATATTAAATAATAATAATCATCATAATACGCGGGATATATCCGTACTCTACACTCTCCACTATCAACCATTTAACAATATACAGAAAACCACCTGCCATGCTAACTGGAGAATTAAACGTATTTGTGTATCATCTCTTGAAAACTTCTTTGAATAATGCTTGCACATTATAATGAGTAAAATCTGCAGATAAATCGAATACTGTAACTGAAAGTGAACAATAAAGTGGTGATCCTAGTTGTCATTGGCCAGTTTCTTAATAAGATGTGCATATTTAGAATTAGTTATTCTTAAGTCAGCATCCACTTCTGCAAGGCTGAGTGCCGATAAACGTCATATGCTGTTGTATTAAGTGTAAAAAATTTATTGTTTTTCTGGCTCTAAGGCTAAATGCTGTTAGCCCAAAGAGCTATCAAGGTGATATGATAAAGGCTCTGTTGAATATTTATACAGAATTAAATTAAATACACATGTGCCATTTGCTTTACAAAGAACATAAGGGAAAATATGACTAATGCATAAGGGCAAAGATTAGTTTACTTGTTACTTCATGATCATGATATAGATGGAATTTCCTTCCATAAAAACAGCATGACAAAGAGTTCATGAATATTTTCATCAGTAGCTAATGTTTCCATTCCCGGAAGAGAGCTCTAAGTCCGCAAACAAGAAAGGCTGCCACATTTAAGATTCAAGGGAATGTCATCACAAAATGTAAACTGTCTGCAAGAAACTTTCAGCTTTGATAGTTTTATCACATTAGAGACAAGTGCATCACAGCTGTGAAGTGCATCATAGCACAGACGTGACCCATATTTATAAAAAAAATCTTTGACTAATATAGCATTTTGTTATATTAGAAATCTGCGTTGTAACAGTGCAGGGCTGGGCTCCGCTGAGAGCAATGAGAGCTTGTTGGTGGAGGGCAGTATTGTGTTTCCATTTTGTTATCATTTTCAGGTGAAAGGTGCAGCTTTTCCACTGCTACAAGTGTGAGGACATATTTTTAGAGGATGGCACAATGAATTTATGTGCATTCACTGTCTGACATTTAGGATTATTCATCAATGTAATAGATCAAATTACAGATTAGTAAGTAACATGTAGGTGCAGCGTATATACATTTTGAATATGGCTATGTCACAGAAATTATTGGCCTTGTTTAATAGCTTAAAAACAATTCTCTCCTAGAATAACAATAGTCCTTGTAAGTGAATATGAATTCGTTAAATACAGTCTGACTTTGAGGCCTTGTGTAAACAGTTTATGTATGCTGATTTGAAATAGCAATATCAAGTATTTGGAGCTACGTTACCTTCTGCCAAAATGAAATCTGTGCATCATTTTTGTCACTCTCATGTACCTTTCTTGATACTGATGGAAGGGATAGGCAAACAAAATTGCAAGGGATATTACCCAAATTCAGATAATAAAAAAGCAGTGCTGCAGTAGATCTGCAGAAACTAACGCATAGGAGAAAGTAGCCCTAATAGTAAATGAAAGAGAACAGTGAGGCTAAAGTTGGAATACTATTCTTAAAAGTGGATACTTAGCAGAATAAGTTAGAGATGTCACAGGTGGGGGAAACATTTCCAAAATGTATTATGCGAAAAGGCTTGCAGCCGTCAAAATGTGATAATTAGAAAATCAGCAAGTTTCTATAAAGGGAAAAAATCCACAACCATCTAGAAATATTTTTATTTTCAGTTGAGTGCTGTGACACCTTTTCCACAGAAGGAGTACAGAAATTCAGGAAGTTCTTATTATAGCTGTTGAACAAACCCAAATGGGCAAACGCTTAATTTTTTCCAAGTGAATCCAAGTTCTAGTGGCAAACAGCAACGTTCTGAGAAAATGAGATCATTAAGTTATGGGATTACAGACATTTACTTCTAAGGAAGTCTATTACATTTCTATTGTTTATACTATTTTAACGCCTCTACTTAAGAGACAGATGGCTATGTCTGTAGATCATGCAATAAAATCTTTTTTTTTTTTCATGTGCAGCGTGGTCCAAGAAGCAGCCAGGATGTATCTGGAGTGGGATAGTGAGAGATGTCTTTCAATGCCTGAAAGCATATTGGGGAAAGCGAGGAGTCTCTGGGCTCCACGCCTTCCTGATGCTCTGGGCTTAGGGTACATGTGGGGGCAGACCCTGCGCTGCATTACAGAGTGAATCCATGGTACCAGGTACGTACGCGCTGTGCAGTGCATTGTTGCATGGGCAGTCATGCCCCTGATGCCTAGTGACGTTGTGCCTGTTTGTCCAGGATTCCCAGACATCCAGCGTCCTACCTGATATTCCTCCAATATCAGGAAATGCTAGCTGGTGGTCACTACAAGAAATACTGCATCTCTCCAAGTAATAAATTTCTCAGCATTTTGCCCTCGATAACTGTGAGGGAATATTCACATTAAGAGCAGTTTATTTTTCTGTAGAACTTGAGGGCAGTTCCACATAATATCGTGTGAATAGTCAAGGCTACAGGAAGAAAAAAAGGCTCCTGTTTTTTGGGGGGAAACAAGAAGGAAATGGGAAATAGTAACGGAATGTTTGTTGTAGAAGGAAGATATGTAAAAGGGAAGATACACACACAAACCAGCAAATGGAGTGGAGTGGTATGCTAGGAACTTCTCTGTTAACACAGAACTCAGGAAATTTAATGTTATGGAAAGATATCACGAAGGCAGGGGGAATCTGTCTGTCTTTCCAATACCCCTTATAAGAGAGCAAACTTTGGCTTGTTTAGGGGATGGCTAGGCAAAAATCTACTGAGAAGCTGCCATGGTGCCCAGGAAAGCAGTTGATTTTCAAAAAAAGACATGAAAGCTCAGGACTAAATCATCCCATTTTACAGGAAGACAGATAATTCTGGCAAAAGGCCTACTTGGCCAAACAAGGAGCCTTTTGATGAACTAAAATGCAAAATGGGAGCATGTAAAAAAGGGGAAACGATGACAGGCTGCAGAGGTGTAGTATAAAAGCATTGCTTGGACATGTAGATATGAAATTGAGAAGGTCAAAGCCCAGCTGGACCTGAGTAGTAAGGGGCATAAAGGAAGATTTTACAAGTTTGCTCACAGAGAAGCTCAGAGAAAATGTGGGCTTTGGGTGAATGGTGGGAGACAGCTGAGGGAGGGATGACACAGAGAAGGCTGAAATACTCAACGCTTACACACATACATCCCCCCCTTAGTCTTCACAGGAAAAAGCAACCCTATCACGGTTTGTGAAGAAGAGGGAGAGCTATCACTGAAAGCAACAGGTAACAGGCTATGGAAGGTGGATGGGAAAGGTAAACAGAGGATCAGGGGAGCTTTAGGCTGCCTTGCCCACGTTCTTGGAAAGATCGTGAACGATGTGCCTCATGTGATGAGGTAGAGCATACCCTCAGCAAATTTGTGGATGACACTGAATTAGGACGGACCTAGAGAAAACTGAAATTTGAGTTAAAAAAAACCCTCATAAGTTTCAGCGGGGAGATGTGCAAAGCAAGGAGTCTCTGGGCTCTGTGTCTTCCTGATGCTCTAAGGTATAACTCCATGCATCAGCACAGTCTGTGGCATGACCAGCTGAATAGCTTTGATAAAAAAGGACCAGGTGTTAGAGCAGAAACCAGCCTAATATGAGTCAACAGTGGTCTCTCATCACTAGTAAGGTAAAACCCATGCTGGGCTACCTTGGAAGAAGCATGGCCAGCAGGAAGGTTTTATTCTGTCTGCTTAGCACTGCTGAGGCTGCTGTAGTGTGTCCTTTTCTGGGTCCCCTGATTTGAGAAGGATGTTGGACTGAAAGAAGGTCTATCAGAGAGCTACCAAGATAGTCAGAGGTACCTGACTTGTGGGGAGGGGCTAAGGGACTATGGTGGGGAGGGGTTGTTAATGGCAGCATACAACTACTGGAGAGCAAGCTAAGGGGGGACTTGGTGGCAGCCTCAGATCACTTGAAGAGGAGTTACGAGCACAGTAAAGCCAGGCTTTCTTGGATAGTGAAAGATGGTAAAGCAAGGGACAAATCACAACTTGGAGAGTTCAGAGTGGCCTTTCTTGGCTAGGAGGGTGGTGCAGCACTGGATTAGGTTGTCCAGAGGAGTTGGGAGTGGCACTTTTGGAGGCTTTCAGGACTCTGCTGGACAAAGCTATGGCTGACCTGCGCTAGTGTTGGAGATGGGCCTTCTACTCAAGCAGGGGGCTGGACTGGATGGCCTCCAGAGGTGGCTTCCAACCAGCACTTCTGTGATCCTGTGAATTCGATGAGCATTTGGACATTTTATACATATATAGCAGCTATAGTTTTCACAGTTGAACTTAAAGGGAAAAAAACCCAAAAACAACCAGCCACCCAAAACAGATGACTATAATTGTCATGATTCAGAACATGCCAGCCACCAGCTAACAAGAGAACTTGGTGGATTCTCAGAGGATTAGAGCTGCATTTGCTTCCTCAGACTTGTTATGTATCAGATGTGCTTTTTTAAATGTCTGAGGGAAACTGCTGGCTCTCATAGACCTCTGGCTTACTGACTGAGTAGCAACGCCTATGTCAACTTCTAGCATGGTCATGTCACTTTAGCAGAACTTACAAACTCCTCTACGGAGCCACATAACTTTCAAGCTATACTGCAAGCACATAGGACAAACCTGTGGTTTCGTTAAAGAAGAAGACAGATTAAGTTACAATGGTATTAAAATCTCAGGAAAGGAAACAATCATTTAATACATGAAAATGACTTAACAGTCGTGATGGGAAATAACAATCACAAGCAGAATGGTAATTTCTAAGTACTTCTGGCCACGTTGCTAGATGTCAGTTGAAATCTATTTTCTTTGTCTCAGTTCCGAGATATTTTGTTGCTAAATGGTGCGGTATGTTAGTGAGCAACAAGGCCCAAAACCAGAACACAAAAGAATAGAGCAGAATTGCATTAATGCAATTAGTATGCATTAATACATCATATATTAATATCTTGTTCAAAATCAAATAAATGTAGTGGATTTAATTACAGGCAATTAATGACAGCTTGAGGGCTAAAGCCTTAATTTTTTTTTATATATGAGAAAGATGTCTGCCTTTTGCCCTCTTGAGCAGCAAGAATGATCTAAGTCCATTGCAGTTTGGTCTGCTTTGTAAACCCTGGGCACATGCACTGGAAATACACTTTATTAACAGAATCTGTATTGTTGAAGCATCTACTGAGAAAAAGCAGAAACTAGCTCTAAATGCTTTTTCTGCGCTTCCTAGCCTAAACATACAGACTGTTGTCTTTGTTGAGCAACAACATCTGTTACTCTGGAAAAACAGATGTGTGAAGTATACTAGCAGTCAGGAAATATCAAAAAGGTGAAGATGAGTCTTTAGCAGCTCCAGAGGCAGCAAGGAAATTGGAAGAGAAGACATGCAATATGTGCTTGCAAACAGGGCGTGCAGAAGAGGTAAAAAGATGTCATGTGAATTGTTTAATTTGGAACGATAAAGAAAAGCTCCAGGAAGAAAAGTACAATATCGTGAGGGCCTGCTTATGCTTTTGTTTTCCTTAATCACATTCCTTATTTATAACAGAGTTGATGACTTAGGGGTTTCCCAGGAATCCTTTCATAGTTCTGGATGCTGATTTATAGTGAATCTCGTGGGTTTGCTATCAAGGGGATGTTGGATTAGTTGGACAATAGCTGGGTATAATTCTTGGCCATGTTATAACAATTTATGAGATGAAAGTCTGGCTCCAGGAGATCAAATAGGAGGTTTTTATTTGATATCAGGACTTTGCTCTGTTTTTTCATATTTTTCACAGCTTGATCAGAGCAGAGGAAAAAAGTGCTGGCATGCTGGCTGTTTTGTAGTGGCATTAGAACTGAGAACTGCCAACCCTTGTAATTATTTTTTTTAAAGCCTTGAACCATGGAATTTAATGCTTTATGTGTAAGTGTAAACTTGGAAAAATAGCTTGACCAAATGTTCTAGTTTCAGAAGGCAAATAGATTGAAAGTTGTTTTTGTTTTTTTTTAAATTCTTGTGTTTTTAAGCCTATCAAGTGATGCTTTGGGATCTGACCTGTAGTACTGGAATGCTTGGAATAGGCAGTCCTGGATCTCCCCAGGTTTCTCAAATCCTGATGTATTTCAAAGCAACCTTCTTGACTCTGCAAAAGTTGGCTAGAGGTCTTTTTCCCTTCCATCCAAGTCCAGCATGAAAAAAGCAGAGTTGAGAAACAATGATTAAATAGAAAAGGATAGTTCAGACAACACATTTGAACTTCTAAAAAGTTTTCCTCGGTTCTGTGTTTTCCCCGACTGTTTGCTTTTCCCTTTGCAGTGTTCAGAATTATGGAAATTGGGAGATATTTTGATAGTGTTTCTTCCTTGGGGAGAAAGATTCATTTCCTGACCCTTAGATGATGCACTGTGTCTTTGGGTGTCTTTGAAAGCATTTTAGTCTCAAGGTTGCAAGCTAAGACAAATGCAGGCAACAAGTTGTTTTGCTTCTGGGCACCTTGAAGGGGGTTAGCAGAAAAGCTAAAAGTAGAGCTGAGTAGGCATATGGCAAATACCATCCTGGATTAGGTCCAAAACCCACCTAATCCCATACCATGTCTCCAGCAATGATTAGTGTCATATACTTCAGACGAAAATGGGATTATGTGGCCTTTGCTCCTCCACAGACATTTGAAGGCTTATTCTGACTTGTAATCATTTGAAATTGGCTTAAATCCTGAAGGCTGTGGTTTAATGTCTCTTGCACTGAATCAGCTGTAATGAATTATGATACTGTGGATGTTCCTGTCATCCACAGAAATTACCACTCTCTCCTCAAACTTTGCAGATTTCTTGACCTTCACAGCTTTTTGTGGCCGTGCTATCCGCACTTTAATTGCACTTGGGGTGAAAACAGCTTTGGAAGTCTACTTTGTTCCTGCGTTAACAGGGAAGGAGCACAGAAATTTCTTGTCTACATTCTCTGGAGTGCTGGTTATTTCTATGATAGTTATTTTGTATGATGTTATTACAGCACCAAGTTTTCATCTTCTTTTCAGGCTACTTTTTGCAATCTCATCTCATTTCATATGATCGAGGGTTATTTTTCGTGTTTGATCATTGTCAGGGCATCTCTTAGTCTTCCTATGTTTGGCCGTGTCTCTGACACTGATGTTCAGGACTGCCTACGGCAGGAGGAATGTGTTAAGCGAGAAACACTGCAGATAGTAAATTTGGAGAAACTTCCAAGGCAGAGTAAGGGCTTTTTCGCTAATTGAAGTTAAGAGCAGCAAAGACAGTCTCGAAGAGAGAGAGATGGAAGAGTGTGAGACAATTTCATTATTAACAAAAGCAGTGAGAAGAGCTCAGAGAAAGGATGTCTCAGGTGCTGGGAGGGACAGAGCAAGCAGGAAAATTTGCAGGCCCCCCCATCTGGGATGAAATACTGAAATGTCTGAGAATAAACTATTATAAAGTGTGATTCTGAAATAAATTTTCATATACCTTACTTTCCTCCTCCTATAACTGTTTCCAATTTTGTAATGACAAATTTATCCCCTAGTTTTCCAAGAGCCGATAAACACTATAAATAGTGTAATGTTTTACATTATCAACATAGTGTTAGACAACTACAGATCATCAGTTACAGAAAAACCTATTATAAAACTACTGCATGAACTTTACTGCCATAATTTTTAAGTTTGGTATTGATGGGATGCAATCACCTTCCGTTGTTTTGGAAGCATCCAATTTAGGAAATGTAAATGGCATCTTTGTTATGAAGAACGGTGGTGTTTGGGGAGCACTTGCACATTGTTCTGTGTCAGACTTTATCTACATTGACTAAGTTGTATAAAAGAGCTTTCATTATCTACTTTAAAACACAAACTGCAGTTAACTAAAACCATGAAGGGATCATGACTGCCTGGGAGACTAAATGGACCAATCTTGTCTTACTGGACTTCGTAAGCTGGAAAGGTCTTGGACTGCTGCAGCTGTTGTGGGATTATGAATTGCTGGCTTGAGATACAGGCCTTGTAAGTACGGAGTAATATCCCTGGTTCTGGATATCCCACAGTGTTTCTGCACTGTCATTTTGGCAATGCTTTTACTCTTGTTTCAGCTGATGCCGTGTGTATACCAAGACTTTTTTGCTTTGAAACCCTGATAGTTTAAATGTCCGTGCAAGACACACACGTAAATTAGCAGGTGTCCATCTTAGTTGTGTCTGGTCTGACTACTTTTATCTGAGGACAGAATTTAGCGTATCCTGGAGTTTGGGATTAGAGAGGCCTCTCTCCCGCAGCTCCTGCCCTCCTTCCTCAATTCCCGCTGGTCATCAATGAACCATAAGCTACCAGGTGGCTGGTAAGTTACTGGTCAGTGCTTAAACCTTCACTCCAGTGCAGCCAGCTCCATTTGTGTGTCACGGCACAGCCACAGGCTTGCCATGCTACTTGTTGGTTGAGAGATTAATTTTTCATTTAGGTCTATCAAAGCCTGTATTTTTCAGAGCATTGTCAAAATCAACAGTGATTACAGATTCCTGGTCCAACTCGCAGCCCTACTGCAACGGCATATTAATTCATGATTTTGCTATCATTTTGCCCCAGTGACTCTGAAATTTTTTACTGACGTTCAGACACTCACCATGGTGGCCAGGTCTGAGGGAGGTCCTGGAGCGAGGGGAGAGAAGTTCAGGGGCAAAATTAATGGTACAAAGCACACCTTTGGATCACAGAAGATGAAAGCAGACCTGGGAAATGGAGGACTGATAAAATTTGAGAGGTGGATGATTCTGCATTTCCTCAGGAGAGGCTGTAGGGTGAGAGACAGGGGTCAGGTGCAGCAGCAGCAAGATCCACTTGAAGCTGGCGTGACACCTGGCAAGCCGTGCTGCCCGTGGTGCTCCCCATGAAGATGCTGAGGCAGCTAATGCAGAGGTTGGGTGAGGTACCAGCTGGGCTGGGCAGATCATCCTGTTGCTCTGCCGCAGCGCAATCACACGCACTCCTGCATCACACAGGGCTGTGATAACCATTTCCAACCACAGTTAAGCCTGTATTGCTTATTTTTGTATAATAGTTACAGCTAAGGGGCCAGGTATATGCCTGGGAGTGTTTTTGCCTCTTTCAAAGGATTGCACATGGGTACCTGGGATATCTGAAATTGTTTTTTAGAACATGTCAGATTGTTTTGAATCATTTCTTTACTCTTTCACGGTAGGAGAAAGATATTCTCAGCAATCCATTTGCTGTGTCTGAAATACTAGTCATGCCTGTCAAATGAGGGTAATTGCTTTGCAAGACTGATTGCCTTGCAAACCGTTGTTACCATTCAGGTGGGTGACTCCTTAGTGCCCAGTTGCGTGACGCTGTGATGTGTATGTGGGTAGGAGCAGCCTGTCTCAAAGGCTGCCGTAGAGCCATATACAAGGAACAATTATTCACTGTTTTTCTTGATACAAAAAGTGGGCCAACTAAGTGGAATTACTAGGCAGCAAATGTAAAGCAAAAGATAGTATGGTTTTTTACACAAAGCATAATAAAATTGTGTTGCTTACTGCCATAAGATATATCTGTATGTGAAGGTACCAGTGTAACTGCTGGCTCAGGAAGACTGTAAACCTTGGGGTGCTGGAAACTGGGTGCAGACACTGTTCACACTTAAACTCCTTCCCTTTGCTTTTGTTACTGGCCATCGTGAAAACTAGTCAGGGTAGAGCAGCTGAGCTAAGGACCTTTGTCTGGACCATATGGCCATTCCCACTTTGAAAACTAGTCAGGGTAGAGCAGCTGAGCTAAGGACCTTTGTCTGGACCATATGGCCATTCCCACTTTGAAAACTAGTCAGGGTAGAGCAGCTGAGCTAAGGACCTTTGTCTGGACCATATGGCCATTCCCACTTTGAAAACTAGTCAGGGTAGAGCAGCTGAGCTAAGGACCTTTGTCTGGACCATATGGCCATTCCCACTTTGAAAACTAGTCAGGGTAGAGCAGCTGAGCTAAGGACCTTTGTCTGGACCATATGGCCATTCCCACTTTGAAAACTAGTCAGGGTAGAGCAGCTGAGCTAAGGACCTTTGTCTGGACCATATGGCCATTCCCACTTTGAAAACTAGTCAGGGTAGAGCAGCTGAGCTAAGGACCTTTGTCTGGACCATATGGCCATTCCCACTTTGAAAACTAGTCAGGGTAGAGCAGCTGAGCTAAGGACCTTTGTCTGGACCATATGGCCATTCCCACTTTGAAAACTAGTCAGGGTAGAGCAGCTGAGCTAAGGACCTTTGTCTGGACCATATGGCCATTCCCACTTTGAAAACTAGTCAGGGTAGAGCAGCTGAGCTAAGGACCTTTGTCTGGACCATATGGCCATTCCCACTTTGAAAACTAGTCAGGGTAGAGCAGCTGAGCTAAGGACCTTTGTCTGGACCATATGGCCATTCCCACTTTCTTAGCTTGATGAGGTGGAGGTTTGCAGGAGTTTAATTATTTGGCACACAATATTTCAAGAATTATTATTGGTTATTCCAATTTTTCACAAGTGTTCCATCAGCTGAGTGCCTGTGGTCCTATACAAAGTAAGTTAAAAAACCACCCAACCAACCAACCCCCACCTCCCCAAAAACTACCTTCCAAACCTGCAGTTGCAACAGTACATTAAATGTCTTCTCGCTTGTGTTGCAGTGACACTATGGGCACAAAAGCAACTGCTCATCTGACAGTACCAGATCAAACAGTGTTTTCAAAGTGTGAAAGCATCTGCAAATAATAGAGGTGAAACTTGGGTACCTAAAGTATGTAATTTTTCTCAGTTACCCAATCAAGTGCCACACTTTATCTGGAAACAATTCAGTACCAAGCATTTTAAAGAGGACACTTTCTTCTCCCTTTATTATCCCTTTTAAAAAAAAAAGAAGGAAAAAAAAGGGAAAGTGTTTAAACAGTAAATGAAAATAAAGTGGTGGGTTTTTTTTCTCTGATCTATTGCTTTTATGGCATTTTTCAAATGACTCTCAGTGTGAAAATCACTGCAGCCATATGCTGATCAAATATCTTGCTTTTACTTCAGAGTCCATCGTGGGGCAGGTAGAGCAATGGCACATCACTGGTGTATTCAGTACTTTCAGACAAATGCGGGTTTGATTCTGTAAGGCTCCAGGCAGCAATGAGGTGGGCTGAGTTTATGTCTATCCAGTGAAACCAGTGTAAGCCAAAGGTTGTCAGATCAGCCAAGAGAGCCTTGAAGTTCCCATTGCACATGACCATTTCCCCTAAATCTTCAAAGAAAGAGAATAGATCTTGACTTCTAGGTTGATTTCTTTTTTTTAAAAAAAAAAAAAAAAAAGCCCAAAGGCTTTTGGGCTCACATTAGAGAAAGCTAATGTTATATTGAAAGAACAAACATATATTAAGCAGAGTTTTTTTTCTTGAGGTAGGACTTTGAGTTATAGAAAAGCTTTGCAATCTTTCTTCTTCATCTCGGTCATACTGATTCTTCAACACACAGAGATGAATTCTGAGGTATGGTAAACTGAATGATAAAATTGTTGGATGATAAATGCTGGTATACCAATTCACCAGTTAGAAGTACTGGAATTGTTCTTTACACATAAAACACATAAGAAAGCCCTTTATTTTTAATTTGTGGGGTTTTTTAAATAACTTTTATTCTGATGTCTGTGAATATTTTTGTCTGCATGTATGTTAGATCATGCGGGCAGATTTTCAGCCCTTGAGCATTTGCAGACTGTTACCCCAGGGAAGGCTTCCCAGCACAGAAGGAACTGCGGGGGGGAGCTCAGATAGATGTTGCAGCATGAAGGCAAGACCAGCAACTCCACTTGCCTTTCCTCCTGCAAACACTAGTAGCATCTTACTGTCCAAAAAGCTGTTACAAATTAGTTGTGTTGAGAGGAATAGGGCTTAATTTCCATCTGCTTATCTGGGGAGTGTAAAGAGAGCTAAGGCCCAACGTGACAGAAGGCTGAAGCACGTGGCAGGGGACAAAGTAGCCTAAAGTGGCCCTACCGATCATAGGGGTGAAACCAGGGAGTGCTCGTTCAGCTGAGGGCAAATCTTCAAGTTGCCTCAGTCAGTCTGGACCATGTGCGCTGTTTCTCCCCGCTTGATATCAAATGCAGCAGCCCTTTGCTCTACTGGCCCATTACTAGGAGGTGTGATGGGCTCCCTTGTAGAGTCCTACTAGGAATTGCTCTGCACAATGCCTGCCTCTGTGCACAAAAAAAAAAAAAAGAAAAAACGGTGTTCAGAAGGGTCAAATGCAAGGCAGCGAGCACTGGTTGGTTTTCTCTATTGAAGGTCGACAGCTGCCCAGTGAATCCAGACTCATTGCTGGAAGGACTGGGATGGGGAGAGGGGCACTGCAAAGACCGGGCCCAGGCAAAGGCTCGTACCCAGCAGCCCAGCGTGAACGTGAAGCTCAGGCTGACAGGATGGTGGGAGTCAATTGGGAATGAGTTGTGGATGAGGACTAGTGGGTAACTTCGGAGTTAACCTTAATTACAGGTGAAGGTAACTAAGCTGTATGGGGAAGCTTCAGTCCTTACAGTAAAGTGCATTCAGGAGAGCTTTTTGAAGAGAAACACAAAGACAAATTCCAATAAGTTTTATGCAACCTTTTCCCCATTCCTGTAAGCTTACCTCTGGGGTGAGTATAGTCTGACCAGTGATGCTTGCAAATGGGACCTGCTACTAATATAGGACTCAGACCACAGAAAAATTTCTTTTGACATTTGCATGTGACACAGCTTACTTCACTTAGTGTGATGAATTCATTGCATTTGAGTGGAATTTATCTTTGCCTTGATTAAAATCTTCATGCCTTGTTTTTCAGTTGGACCTGCACAGGACAGTGAGCAAACAGTCTGGAACAAGGAGGAGGAAACTGGTCTGTAACTACTGCGGAGAGGGGTCCCTGGGTTATACCGCTAATATTGATTTTAAAATGTTGCTACTCTCTTTAAATAATTGTGTAAGATTGTATTTTTGTACAGTCAAGTTTTCTTTTGTCTTAGTTATTTAAGTTACAGGGTATAATCTGTGGCTTCTGACATTCACACAAGCAACTACTGAAACACTGGCAACCCTGTTAAGATGTGGGTCTGTGTTAGTGACTTTCTGGTTTCTCTGCAGATTCTACTAAAACTACTTCTGGACCACAAGGGGCTCATAAGGAAGAGTCATTTGAATAGGTCTTTCTATTTTTTCCCTGTGGGTGTATTTCTATCTAGATTGTGGACTAGTTTATACAAATAAAATACATTGAGAAATCAGTATCTGCCAGAGACTATTAAAATCTAAAGGACTTAGCAATATCTGTAAGAATGCTCAAATTTTTATACTGTGTTCCCAGTATTATAAACCTAAACTTCATGGTAACTCAAAAAAAACCCCAAGCTCAAAACAATTCTGTCTTTTAAGCTGCCTCCACCCTTTAACACAGAGCGAACCATTCCCTCTGAGTGAGTCCAACATTTTAGAAAAAAACCAACACAAATGAAAGTAACTGTGTAATTGTTTGAGATCTGAAATACAGCCTATACTGCTGTTTGATTACGTGTTTAATATCCTTCCTTAGCTGGTTGCCTGTTTACTTGCTGTGATACAGCATTTTCTGCGGGGCTGTTCAAGCTCTTCCATAAATGCGGTGCAGATCCAATGCTTAAGCCTTATGATTTATGAATGGACTGGCAAAACAGCGAGTAGACAACCTCTAATTATTACCTTCTGGGCACTGCAGATGGTGTTTCAGAAGCTTGTGGGTTTGTTGCTCACCTTTAAATAGTGATTTAAAACTCCTTTATATTTATACAAAGGCTAGAATTAAACCTCTGTTAGTTCTGATTTAACTGTTTTTCAGCTGTAGTAGTAGCAGAAAGACCAGGTTAAAACTCAGCTACATATTCTTAACTGAATAAAAATCACTTTGCTTGTTTCACTAGATTTTTTGGTGCTGTTGAAAACAATGCCATCCTAACCACCTTAAACTGTTCTTCTAGGGGAATTCAAATATTGACACTGGGAACCAGAATTGTTACAAATAAATTGGGAGGGGGGGATTCTTCAGAAATATTGGCTGGTTTTATGTACAAGTGAAAAAAAAAAAAATCAATTGATATTTGGAGGCTACATTCCGCCTTAATTTCCACAATGGTAATTATTACCTGACCTGACTGCTGTAAGATCCACAAGAAATTGTTTACAGGCTGATGACCTTTTTTTAGCTATTGTAGATAAGTCAGGGTGTAGCCAAATGTCTGAACGTCTCCAGTATTTGCAAACCAACCCCGTCTCTTCCAAAAAGAGTCCACACCCTGCTCTGCTCCCTGTTTTCAATGTAAAAACATACTTTAGCCCCACTGGAAAAATAACAAAAAGGAACCCCTGAATTCTGGAAGCCGATATCCAGTTAAGGAACAGGTATAACATAGGAGAGTTTTGCAGGCTTTCTCCAGATGATCTTGGGAGTGTGGCTCAAGCCCAGCATAATGCAATCAGCTCTTAACCTCAAAGGATTGTAGGGATCCGTTTCCTCTTCGACAGTCCATCGTCTGTGCCAACAACTATGTAATTTCTCTGCAATGTCACTTGAAAAATGAACTGATCATCAAATTTCCCACACCTTTATGTTTTTTGGCCATTGCTAGTATGGGCTGGACTTAGTCGACATTTTAGGACATATTCCTCATATGTTAGTTTACACCTGATGAAGCCCTTTCCGAAAGGCTTGTTCACAACTCTTCCTGATGACACCACTTTAAAGGGATTTTTTCTTTAGGTATAAACTTAATCTCAAAGAAGTTTTAAAATTTAAACTAGTGCCTTGTTCCTGAAGGCCCCCCTTCAGCTGAAGAGTTTGGTGATTGCTAGTGGTCACGACTAGTTCCAGGACAGGCAGCAGGACTGTGAATTTTCAGTAGATTTTGTGCTTTGAAGGCCTGAGCAGTTTGCTGTCACTAATGCACATTAACGTGTCTGACTTTAAAGCCTTAGTTTAGGGTTCCTAAATTTGTTTGCTCTCCTCTCAATTCAGTTGTGCTGATTCTTTGTCCCCAAAATGATGTCTTACACCAGAATGGTTAGCTGTAAACTTGCAGCACAGGTCTGAGTTGCTCCTACTTCATATTTTGTAAGCTGTCAAGTCCCACCTGAAGCCAAATGCTGCTGGACTGGTCTCATTCACAGAGATAAAACCTGCCTCTGCGCTACGGCACAGTCCCCAACAGCAAGTGTCAGCGGGTAAGGCCAGAGCAAGAAAAGAACACCTGCAGGCTCGCTGGACACCATTCAGCCTGCTGCAGCAGGAGGCCAAAGTGCTGGCCTCAACTTAACGGCATTGCAAAACAGAACCAATTCTTTATTTGAAAGAACGTGATTCTTAAAGTTGGTGAGAGATAATGGTTTGGATGCCTACTGACCCAGACTGTTCATTCGTGGTAAGTTAAAGCTTTATTTTTAAAGTTTAAAGTTTAGCTATCTTTTATTGGGTTTTTACCCCATACCAACATTGCTCTGGTCTCATACTGTGGTAAACGTACACAAAGCAAGAGGTTCTAAGAATGATAAATCCTTCAGAAAAATTATCTTCCTGAATACACAAGTCCATCTGAAAAACAAAACCCAAACCAAGCTATTAGAAGTTCTCTATCTGTAAGACCCATCATATGGGTGCCAAATGGTGATGGTTTATTTTGCTTTCCTTGTTGCAAAAACTGGATTAGAGAAGGCTGTTATCCCCTCTGCTGCCTCTTAGAAACTCTTCTGCTGATGTGGAGCCCTGTACTGAAGATGAGAAAAGTAGGTCCAGTTGAACAATCCTAAAGAAACTGGTTGAACTTACAGCTGTGATGAACTGTGTACTTGTTTTTGGGGCTCTCCTGGAAGGACATCTTTGTGTTGTCCCTCTCAGAGGAGCTAGGAGGAACCATTGGGATGGTTTTTATAATAGGGCTGGGCCACTTTGTTTATTTGGTGAAAGGAAGCATTTAATTTTATTGACCTGATGTGGCAGAAGAAGATAAAGAATATAAAACAAAAGATAGTTTGACTTAAATATGAGAAAAAATTTGAATTTCTATATATGATGAGTCCGTGAAGATTCTGTGATGTCTGATATCAACAAATATGTATTTAAATACTTCTGGTCATCTGTTCTATCTCTATGGACAGACAAGCACAGGAAAATGCATAGTTCCATTTTATCAAAGGAAAATTAGTCAAAAAGCCAGAGCTATAAGCTTATCAAGAAATTGTTTGCCAAGAATAGTTGGTAGTAGTGAGGTTTAAGGTCAGTCATGAAATGCTTTACACTGCATTTTGTTCCTGGAAGATGTGGGCTCATCCTGAATTATATGCAACTTTCCCTTTGGTTTGTGACTGTAGCCAGAGAAAAAAAAACGAAAAAGCAATCTGTCTGGGTAGTGCTCCCCTTGTACTCACAGCAGTTAACTAATCCTCATGTGATGACGGTGCTTTTTTCAATTTACAACAAATAAAGCAGGGAAAAGAAGTTTCAGAAAACCATTTTATGACAGAGGCTTTGGCTTTTGTGTCACTCTGCTGCCCATACAAGTAGATTGTAGCCAGAGGAAAAAAAACGAAAAAGCAATCTGTCTGGGTAGTGCTCCCCTTGTACTCACAGCAGTTAACTAATCCTCATGTGATGACGGTGCTTTTTTCAATTTACAACAAATAAAGCAGGGAAAAGAAGTTTCAGAAAACCATTTTATGACAGAGGCTTTGGCTTTTGTGTCACTCTGCTGCCCATACAAGTAGAAATTAAAACAGCAATGATATGACAGCTTACTGATCCAAGTAACAAATCAGTAGGGTATGTGTACATAGGTCCAGGTAGACCCCATGCACCCCAGTGGTAAATGAAAAATAAAGAAAAACTTCATAGGAGATGAACCAATCAATAATATGTCAATAAACTAATTTCTATCGCTTAGAGACCAGTTTTTTATTACTGGGCAAAGGTGAGATGTTCTGTCCTCCTGATGCTCTTTTTTTGTTTCCTGGGTAGGAAGGATTTTTTGTTTCTACTGTCGATAATATCGCAGTCTTCACAACTACTAGAAGCTCATTCTGCTGTTGCTACGTTAGTCACAGATGTTTTGACCACAATGCTAGCACTACAAAAAAAACCCCAGATCTGCCTGTTAATGCTGTATTCTTCCAAAGTTAAAATGATGTTAAATATTCCCTCCTCTCCGACCCATCCTCCTGCAGCACAGTAAACTCCAGCTTTGGTACCTGTTTCTGAGGAGACAACTCCTGGTACATGGGACAGTTGGGGTCAGGCATCAGGGGTGGAGCGCTTGAACTAAAATTAATAGATCACGTAATCAAATTGCTATTTAGGTGAAATTACCATGACTTATATTAAGGCAGCCTGGGACGCAATGGTTTTAGTAGAGTCAGGCCCAGAAAAAAACTGCCTCTTCCAACAACTTTCAGAGCCATGTGTGTTTTGTTATTTCTGTTTTCTGTAACTTCTCCTCATCAGACTAGAGATTACTTTCACATCAAAGTGATGTGGTTTAAGCAGTGAAAACATGCCATACATTTTGATTTTTCCGTAACTTTCTTTGCAACATAGCATTTTACATGGTAGTTTGCCGTCTGCTGGTTTGTTCTCTGAAGAGTTTTTCCTTCTGCTCAGATTCTGGTGTTTACCACAGAAAGAGTGAGAGCAAATCCAAGAGCATGCTCTGTAGGCATGTTTTCCACAGATCTGCAGTAAAACTGCTATGTGAAAATGTTCAACGTGAAGGAAAACAGATCAGACAAAAAAGGCAGTACTTGAATACTCAGATATTTAATGAGGAAGTCTGCTTTGCTGTTAAATATTTTCTCATCTGAAATGCAGAAAAATTAATAAGAAATGGAAAGAAAAAAATGTAGATGTATCCCTGATAACAAAGTTTGAGCCATCTTTCAAAATAACAGTTTGGAAAATTGAAGTATTTCACATTAACAACATAGGAACTCTAGGACTCTTAAATGCCATGAAAACCCTTGATATGATATATTTTATAGATTTATTTATCTGTATTGGACATTTTATTTATCAGTATTGGAAACAAAATGCCTTTTTGATACAATCAAAGTTTTGCATATTAAGACTGTAGAATAATAAAAAATTAGAACAGGCTTGTCATCAGCACAGTATCACTTTTTTGTGATTTCAGTGACGTGGATGACAGTTAATCTCCCACATGGTGCATGTCTGAGAATATTTTACACTTACTAGCCTACTTTTTCAAAAGTGAATTTAAAGGTGAGCTTAATTGAGACCTTGGGTGCTGAAAATTTAAGAGGACTGATCTACGGCTTAGTTGAGGGCATTTTGCCCACAGTTCTTGTTTGCTGCTGAGCTAAATGACTCATGACTTTAATTTGGTTCATAATTTTGTTTGTGAGTTTTTAGCTTGTTGGTAGTTATGGCTGAATGTATGTGTAGATACCCAAGTTGCCTGATAACCCACATGTGACTTAGGAAATACTTCTCTGTGTCTTAGGTATGGAAATCATCTCTCCTCTGGCACTCACATCACAGGAGACCTCTGCGAGCACCAGGGAAACGAGGTTGGTGTTCTCCTGCCCAGCCACTTGCTAACATGCAGTAAACTGGTATGTGACTGAAATATTTCCCATCTTAGCAGTTCTCAGCTCCAGCACGAAATGGTGATACAGACTGGTTTGGGGTTTTACTGACCCCTTAGGGAAACTGGGGGTTGCAGGCTCAGGCAGTTCAAGAAAAACGGGTGTGTGTCTGGCAGCTTCCATGGAGGGCCTGCAGAAGGGAGGAGATGGATGGCGGTTTCTTCTTCCACTCTGCCCCGTCACCCCTCTCCCAAAGGGAGAGGGCAATTAGTGTATTCAGTTGAGTGAAAGTGTACTAGCATGAACACATCAGATGTAACAAATGCTTTGAAATTACATGCTGAGAGTCACAGGAGCTAAACAGTGGTGGCCTAGACCTTTCAGAGCTTTGTCTTCATCAATCAAGGTCAACAGAATTGCAAGAGTATGGTCTGCAAAACACCACTCAACAAGTGAACAGCCACTTTCTTCTGGGAGGAATGCCACAAGCAAATGAGGGGTATTGTAAACAAAAATGTTTTTATGTGTTTGACATCAATGGTAATACCCTGAAAAAATAAATAAGTTTTTTATTTAATTTTAGCTGCTTATGTTATTTGATTCTCTCTGGAGCATTTAGCTGATATCTGTATGTTGCTGACAAAACAAACTGGATTTATGTTGCTAGAATCATCACAATGAGTCATTAAAATAATTAAAATGAGTCAATGAAATGAGTCATCAAGTGAAAGAGAGTTACACCTGCAACCAGCTCCTGTCCCTATGTTATGCAATTGAATTTTTGATGATGGGCTTAAAACTTTTGGCTGTCACGTTGAAGTGTTTCTTAACAGCTCATACTGCAATCTGAGTTGTAATATTTAGTGCTGCTGAATGAGTCTTTGAAATTGAATTACTTATTAGTCACAGAAAATAGAATCTGGCACACAGAAAGGGAACATTGTTGCTTGAAAAGAAGTGTTCTTTTGAAAAAGTTTTCATAAGCATATCCTTGGGCAGAAATTATAGTGATATCAGGGTTAGCCTTCAAAACTAGCATATATTATGGAGATATAGCCTGCTTTCCAGATCTGAGTTTATTTACACATTGGTTCTTGCACTGGTAAAATTTTCATTTATGTGAATTAAAATAGTTTGATTTTTGGGTGGAAGGAAATTTAATTCGCTCTGTAAATGAAGCACTCAAGCTTTTTAAGGAGGGGGATTACACACTATGGGTATCCGTATAATGCCTGCCATACCTGTTTCTCCCTGTTACAGTTGGTACCTTTATGATTTAAAGAAAAAATACAAGTAGTATCCTTATTTATTTTTTGCCAAATGCTGAAGATCAGAAAATGTTTCAGAACTTCTAGTGATTGAAGGTACGTCACTCATTTTGAGGAGAAATTCAGTGAGGACATTATTGTTTTTACTGACTGTAAGATGCAATAATTAAAGCCCAAAATTTGCAAACTTGGGTACCTAAATACTAACTTCAATTATTTTTATCTTTCCAGATTTGTTGAACATTTGGCTTGATTTCAGGTACCTAAACATAACTTTTGTTGTCCACCTTTACGAAACCATACATGAAAACTTTGGCCCTAGGTATTGATATCAGGTTTTGGGCAGGTTAGACTAGAAGAGAAAATTTGGTTTCTTCTGACCACTCTTTTATGATTCTAGTAGTTTCTTTCCAACTTTTTCCAGTTAGTACTCGTTGATGTAAACAAGCTTGTATGAAAACACATTTCCAGTTCTTAGCTGATTAAGAAGAGGTTCAGAATGCTTTCTAGAAATTACCAATAATAATAGATCCATAATTCAATAACAGATTAATAACTCAATATAAATCCACTGAGACAGAATATTTCAGAGTAGACTTACTCATCTCATTAAAAATGTCATAATGTCATTGGCATATTGTCAAGCTTTATTCCATTTTTTTTTAATCATATATATTTTTCCCCTTTCATTTCTGGACTGTTTCAGGTTGACAGGGCAAATAAGCAACATGCTGAAGATGAAGATGCCGGTTGTAACAGGTACCTGTACAGATAGCATCAACGGGCCAGGGGGCGTGAGTGGCTTAGCTACTTACAGCATGGGTACTGTAATACACAGGGTTTTTGCACGCTTGGCCCAGGACTGGGCTGTGCGCTCAGCTGCAGGTGGGGGATGTGGGTCTCAGGGGACCCCTGGAGAAATGGCCCCTGCACCCCCTTCCCAGGCACACTCTAATTGCAAGGCAATACATGGAAAACAAGCAGCTGCTTTGGGAGGAAAAAAGGTTACAAACTGCTTTTTTACAGACACAAAATCAGGGTGGTGTGCGCTGAGCATGCTGCTATGCTATTTCACAGCCCTTGAAGAGCAAGACATGCAAGAGCTTCCCAGCAGGGCTTAGGAAGATGGTGGCACGCAGTTATTTCAGTGCTTCATCTCAGGAAAAAGACGAAGAAGCCTGGTGGATCGATATGTTCTTTTTAAAGAGTTTGCGCTGTTTCATAAGCAGTGTAAGATGATGGAGGAGGAAAGTCACACCTCTCTCCTACCTACCCAGTGCTTTTTCTTGAGTAGGCTTAAGAAGTTCACTGAGGAATTAAGGGGGTTTAGCCTTTCTTACAGATTATCCAGTAGAAATTTATACCATGCAACAAAATGCCTTTTCTAGACAGATTACACAAATTTGTTCCATGAGTCTATTTCATAATCTGTCAGCTACAGAGAGGTACCAACAGGAACTGCCCTTTCTTCTGTGATAAGCTTCTATTTTAAAAGTGATTTACAATTCCCAGACAGAAAATCAGAGCAAAAGAGCTGTAAAATTTATTATTGTGATCATATCACCTTTCTCTGTGGACTTCTGAGTATTTAGTAAGTAAAAGAGAGAAAATCCATTTTCTGTGGGTAGTACATCATCTACACAGTGATGGCAATCTTTCATTTCACTTTGGCTTGCATGAACAGGGAGATACCATTTCTATGGAAAAACCTCAATCCCTTTCCTCTTATAGTGAGAGAGACCTCATTTGGAGCTTTCTAGAGAGAGCACTGTGCTTTTAGTCTCTTTTTTCAGCGTACAGCAGAAGGGGGTTTGGTCACTAAGTAATGACTCTTTTTCTTCATATCTGTTTGCTACCCAAGTGTATTGTTTGTACATGGACATGTACTGAAAGAACCGTGCTTGGGATTGACATCTAATGTTTGGACAGAAGAGGGAAGGACAAGGAGGGGATTTTGAGACACCTAGTTTTCAGATGAATCCTTTCAGTATGCCTCTTCGTGAAGCTAGTCAGATTTGCTAAACTAAGGCAAAGCAACACTAAGAGCCCCAGATCTGTGAAAATGCTGATGCTTTTACAGTAAAATTAGCTTTTTTCCTAACTGCTGGTGTCAGAATATTTCAAGTAAATACATCCTCCAAAAAGTAATGCCTCCAGCTGAATTCACTGTCTTCCTTTATCTTTGCTTTCAAGTTAAATAACACAAGACGAAAATCAAGAGTAGTTTTCTTCCTGTTCCTTTCTCAGTCTGAATGTTTCAAAAGTCTTAAGGGAAATTCTCTAAGGACTCTAATAGGCAATTTCAGTAATGCAGCAATGTTATAGATTCTTGGCTTTTCTGTAAGGTGGACTATGATTTAAGAGACAGACCTTTTTTTATTGGCCTTAGTCTTCTAAGTAGTTTCTGCCTTCCTGGAAAAATGTTGTCTTCTATTAAGTAGTTTCTGCCTTCCTGGAAAAATGTTTATTTCTATCATTGATTGATGTCTTCAGTGAATCACAGTTTAAAACCTGGTTCAAGGGTTACGTAATTCCTAGTGATATGATTTAATATTTCCAGACAATAACTTTTGCCTTTAAAATCTAAAAAACGATATATTTCAGGAGATGGTGCAGGCTTTGTTGTTGTACCAGCCATTCCCAGAGCCAAGCCTGGAGCAATGGTCAGGACAATTGTCTTGCAGGAAAAAACCAATAAAAAGGCAGAAAGCTTCTCCTGGGCTCCTACTATGCCGTTGGCCCTCAGAAAACAAATAACCAGCAGAGTCACTAGTCTTCCCCAAAGATGGGTGTTACTTAAGGGAAGTGAAGGTTTGAAGAAGATTTGATAATAGTCTTCAATTACATTAAAGGTAGACATAGAAGAATAAGCACACTCACCCTGTTTTAAGTGGGACTAGGAATAATGGGTATAAGTTATAATAAGTGACAATAAATTATATGGGAAGAAAACTTTCTTATAGCATTGAAGTAGTTTGCTTATAGAGATGGGAGAGTCTTCTGCCACTGTAGACTCTTCAGAACAGACTGAACAAGCATCTGTGGTGTGTTTTGGAGAAGGGTGAGAGACTAGATGTTACGTGATAATCACTTCCAGCTCTACTTTCCTACAAGAAGAGGGAGCTTGAGAACTGCAAGCAGAAAGCATAACAGTGATCTCTCTAAAAGCAGACAGTGGAGACTATGCTTCCCATGGTGCCAACGCTAGACCATCAACCCATATATAAGGCAAGTAGGAGAATAGCAATGTGACCTGTAATGGAAGGATGATGGGGAAAGCAGTGCCATTTCTCTGTTGTGCCTGCAAGGTGTAAGCTCACTCTGCTTTCATCTTTGCTAATGGAAGAGGAAGCATTTACTAGCTGCAGGCTACCTCCAGAGGAGACACTGACACAACTCTCTTGCATGCAGCGTGATTCCTGCAGGCACGAGGCTCTGAGAGCTCAGCTATCGCTTTGGGGTTTCAGCAGTTACCGCTTAGCCTGAGCATACAAGAACTGCACAACTGCACTTATATAAAGTCTCTCAGCTGAGGATCTCAGGGTGCTACTCAAGCAATTCTACCCCATTTTGCAGATAAAGAAAATGGGTCACAGAGTGGCTGAGTGGCAGTTCAAGATCACACAAAAGCAGTCACATACTCAGAGCTCCCTGTCAACCCTAGATAAAACACAGGAGTCTGCTCAGTAGTTCTCAGCTGAATGAAACATGCTGTCGTCCCTACTGCTGAATGGATGAGCACTGTATTTCCAGGAGACTCTTAAAGAAAAACTTTGAGACTTCTTCAAGTTTGAGCATTCCTCAGATGGGTCGATTACTTTCAGTTCCGATAAATTCAGAACAGTAAAAAGAGCTCTAGGAACCTTCCAGAAAGGGATGCTCTATCTGGACCACAAGTCACACTAGAGCATATGGCTAAAGGATCTTGCATTTGCCATCTTCTTTTTTACCCTCAAACTAACAAACTCAGCACAACTCCAGTGATACCTAGATTCTACTTACCAAAACCCACTGACCTGACCTCCTTATTCCATGTTCTGTGTCTCAGTCTGGTGGGTGACAAGCCAGAATAACAATGAAGGAAAACAGAAACACTGGCAAGAAACACTTTAGCTGAAGCATTTTCAGCTTCATGTCACCATGAATAAGTCTGGGGAACAGCAAATCATTCACAACCACACGACCAAGGAAGAATATGACAGCAGTGAAAGTTTGAGTACCCATCCCAGGGTGTAGCAGCTAACAGAAACAGTGACCATTTCAAAGCCTTGTAACAAAAAATTATGTAAAATTCATCATCAGCAAGTGAAAGAAAGTCTAATTATAACTACATAGCTAATATTCCAAGCTTATATGACAAGTCTCCTCTAAATCACACAAATATCCTTAAAGATAATTTTATTTATCTTGAGAATATATTCACTCTATGGGGATCTGCAGTATCAGAGGGTATAGCCTTGGGGTAAGAATGTCATAAAGAATATTCTGTTGGTAGAAACACAATAGAAATGTTTTTATACGGTAATCATTTTTTATCATAAAAAAGATGTTACTTTACTTATTCATGTATCTGTGAGATACTAGAGTGGTGACCACTTTAGTGATAGAGCTAAAGTAGCTAAGTAGAACTTTCTTGAAATGTTCTTTAAAGGATAATTATAGCAGTAACTATTTTTCTGGTTGTAATACCAGGTTAATAGTAAATCAGCAGTTTCTGAAACTGCATTCAGTCACAGGGGGTGGAAAATGCCTATTGAGTTATGAGACTGAATTTTCTTTCTTCCTTATTATCTGTCTTACACAACGTGTGTGGATGCTTTCTAATCCCTCTGACTGACAGATGACATCTTTCTACTCCTTCTTAGTCAGTATGAGTGTTTTTTTTCTCTGCTTGTTTTTTGTCCATGGCGGGTATTTTTTATTCAACACACCAGTTGTGCTTCTCATCTCTGGCCAAGGTGACTCTGGCCTAGAAAATGATGAGGATGAAGGAAGGTAGTAATAATTGTGTATATATACACATGAGTTTTATGCCTAGAGAGGAATGAACAACTTAACGAATTAGATTAGTAGCTTCATGGGGCTGAGTTCAGCAATGGTACAAAGTAATCAAACTCATTGGAGTTACACAGATTTAATGCCAAGAAGAATTTGGTTCATTCAGGCTATTGGTTTTTCATGACAGCAGGTGGAGAATTGTCCGTGAAGTCTGTTCTGGTTTTGATTCCATTAATGACACCATAAGAGTGAAACCAAACAAATGCCCATACTGTTTTCAAAGACAAGTCTAAGTGTTGTCTCCTGAGACACAGGTTAAAAAAGAATTCTGAAGACTCCATAACTGTTTAAGTAATTTCCATCTCCTTTTGCTCAAGTGGACATCTTTGTTGCCATTTCAATTATCACATCAGTGCAACCCCATTTTCCAACCCCATGGAGATGTGTTCACCTATTATGCCATGTCAAAGATCCTGTTGGCTGGAATGTTATAGGGGATAATCTAGACAGACAGTCTGTCCAAACTTAATCATATTAATAAACAAAATGCTGATGTAACAGGATTCTTTTGAGACATATTTAAACCAGCAATGGAACCACAATAAAATCAGAGAAAATGGGTGATTTTGTTTTCGTAAGTACTGAGTACAATGGAGTGATGTTGCTATAATTTTGAGAGATTAAATTTGTGCATAAATGTTTCACAACCAGGCCTTGTATAATCTATTGGTCCCTCACTGCCCTGTTCCATATCCACTTGTGGGATTTATATTAACTATGGTGGACTTCATCCAGTAAAACACATGTAAATTAGGATTAATGTCACATTTAAGCTAGAGCTGCATTAAAAGCTCTAGCTTAATGCAGAAATTGCTTCTGATGAAATTGAAAATGAAGAGATTTACAGAAAAGTTCACTCTGTGAATCCAGCCTGAAGTTAGTTTCAATTGGCACAAGTCCCATTTTTCCCTTGGGCATTACTGCAGATCCCTTCCTTTACAAGGTGAATTGAACCTTTGTTTCATTAGGTACCAGTTGCTTTTGCTATGTCTGTGCCTCAGTCAGCGCAACAGGTAGTTAAATGGGTGTAAAGCCTTTCCTGCTCTTGAATTTTACGTATCTCTACCAACTACAATGGATAACTGCTAAGAAGACCTGCCACAGGTCCCTTTAGAAAGAAAAGAGGCAAGAGAAGTGAATCAGAGGGAATGGGAGAGTTGTGAAGCTTATTTTCCCAGCATGTCCTTCCTGAAATTAAGATCATCTGACTTTACCATCCTCTTGATCAGACCGAGACAGAGTTCAAAAGGAAGTGGATCAAGGATGTTGTGTCTCGAAGGGAATACACTTATTGCCTACTAGGGAACTACTTTTTCTCCCAATGTCCTAATTAGGGCATTTGGCTTCCTAAGTGAATGTTGGTATGTGAGCCATGTAAACCTTTTTTTTTTTTTTTGCCAACAGGTTGTATATCTCTAAGGTCTGTGTCTGTATCTTTACTGTTTTGACCACCTTTTATCTCTTTGCAGTGGCTCATACTCTTAATAACTTGGTTAACTCTAGCTATAGTAATTTCAAAATTTATTAGAGCTGGTGATGAATTATTTTTCTCAGCTGAGAATCTTGCCTTGGTAGTTTGCACTTTATTACATTTACCCGTTCTAAACTTTGTAGGTTAGAACTGTGCAGAGTGTTTTAATAGAAAGTACTTTACTTTGAGTTTGTAGCTCCTATTTATATGCCTGAGAACATGTTTATTCTTCTAAGATTTAGTTCCTGTTTACTGAGAGATTGTGTTGTATTTTAATACTTATGTGTTATTATGAAATGTTTGGGTTTTACAAAAGAAATCTTTCTAATCAGCATCATAGCAAGTCAGCCAGAAACCAGGAGAGAAAAGTATTATGTATGTCATGATTCAACAATTCTATATTATCACTAAGATAACTATTTCAGAATGGAGTCTATACAACAGTTGCAAAATATTAAAATGCATTTGTTGCTTTATGGCATGTTGACTTTGATTTTTTACTTTAACATAGCCTTGCCTTTGAAATGAATAGATTTAAACCTCACCCCAAAGTCTTCTGCAAACTTTCTTCTAGTTATGTCAGTGAATGGAACACACCAGAGAGGAGGAATCTTAAAAAAAGCTACCAGAGGAGCTAAACTACCTACAGTTAACAGGGTCAGCATCCACTGCAACTTCTCTGTGTGACCTGGAAATGATCCTGACTGGTGAATTGCCAAACGGTGATAGCACCGGCCTCAGTTTGTATCACCTCTCCTTCTCTCCCATCCCGGTGCATTTGGTAACAGGCTATAACTCTCATATATGAACTCAACTTATGCTTAAATTAAGCATTTTACCAACTCAAATACAATCTCTCTTATAAAACAGAGAGGAGAATCAATGGACAGAGGAGCTCTGATCTTTGAAACCCATGGAATGATTTGCTTTTCTAAAGAGAGATACCAACCAAGTACTGAAATACATTTCTGACAGTGACTAACTACTCTGGGTTGATTTTCTCTTTTAAAGGTCTGCATATTATGCATGGGGCCTCACTAATTAGGAGACTGTTCCTAATCCAAATATAGGTTATGTAATTACCGAACTGCTGTAGTGTTCTCTCTGTGGAGCTCTCACTAAATCAAGCAAGGTATGGTTAGAGCAACAGATTGACACCTGGGCTCAACAAATAATCTTGATTTACTATTATTTATTATGAATGGATTGATTCTAATATATTAAGTGCATTATGAAATATGCTTGTTCTAGATCTCAGTATGGAATTAAATATCTAATAACATTTTCTTGCTTTTCCAAGAATTCAAAATAGAAAAGTGTATTTTCAGCCTCTTAATGACTTCTACTCCTTCCAGACTTATGTTTGAGGACAGCAATGAATCTGGCACTGTGACCTAGAAGTCAATACAACCATAAAAATTCTTCTGAAGCCAATTAGATGAAGAGTTTAAATGTTTCAGAGCTACTGTAACAGATGGAAAAAAGAGGTAAATTCTTATGTTTCTGAAATGAAAAAATAATGCAGATTTAAGATAAGCAGTAATGACTCTGGATTTATTCTGAAGTGAATGAGAAACCAATGAAACTCATAAATAAACAGCAGTAAGGTTGTTCTGGCAACTCTTCTGGCACTGACTGGACACTCAAGAAATCATCAAGGCAGTCTGTAGCTTGAGTTCAGGAGTAAGAAGTCTGAACTCCTTTCTAAAAAGGTCAAAGAGAAATTGTTAACACCTATCAAGGCTCACATGAAAAAAGCTGTTCTGATCTAGGAAAACTTCCTGCTGCCTTATCTTGGTGGCATTAAGTTCTGTGTCATAAATTACATTATTTATGGATGTCATGCACTGAGTCAGCTGTGGAAGTCTGGGCCAAGTTAAAATTTTACACTGGAATAAAATCTAGTGAAATACATGCCAAAAAAAGGATCTATTCTTCTGGAGTCTAGGCTGATACTTTAGACTGAAAGCAGAAAACAAATCTATTGCCACATTAAACACAGATTTATATATGAAGAGAAACAAGGCAATATATGTACACTCATTTTTAAAAGCTTCCTGGCTTATTAGTTATGCAAGATAAGGCAGGAGGGCAGAGAAAAATCAACTTGTTTTCTTTGTCTCTTCTGTTTCACATTCTCTCCTTTCTTTTCCATTCTTTTCTCCTTTTGAATAGTAATGAAAGGGGAATAATGTTGGATGGGATGTTATTGGTACCAACTACCAAACAGGAGCAATAGAGGAATGAGGTGTTACAAAGGACATTGGCTGCAAGTTCTGTGTTTTGGGTTCAGGTTTTGCCCAATTCAGCTGTGCATCTCATGTTGGAGGCATCCGAAGGAGAAAGATACAACACATTATTTGCCATTTTTCTTTTGTCTGACATGGGCTTTTTGTACCATGTTAATTATTAGTTCTGCTAATCTAAAATGTCACAGCACGATTTCATGATTAGTGAGTGAAAAAATAAAATGGGGTTGGTCTTACTTTCTCTGAGCTGGGGAGATCCTATGAATAACTTTTAACTTTTGGTGTATTTTATCATGTGTCATTTATGTGAGCATAAATTTAATGCAAGGCAATTCTGCTATATTCACTGTTGTAACAGGATCTGGAGTCAGCCAAAGTCTGCCTGCACGTTTCCTAGCATTGCTAAAGCTAAAACTTTTAGAAGATAACCTAGAACGACATCACTTTTTAAACAGGCAAAACTCAGCTAGGTTAAGACCAAAGTCAAAGGACTTGCAAACACATCTTCCCATCTTTGCTTTCCATCTTTGACAGGGGTGACTTATCTCCAGTCAAACTACTTTCAGTGATTTTCTGTACCACAAAACTCTCTTCAGTCAACAAGCTCTGAGTACAAGGTAACCCTTACCCTCTGTCTGTCCCAGCTGGCCCTCTACAGGGCCATATGACTACTGTTGGCCATATAGAAGGCATTGTCTCCTCTGCATGAAAATACAAAATTTTTTTCCATAATTAATGATCAAAAACCCATTTACACTTAAAACTTCATGAAAATCAGATTTAAACTGAGGATTGCCTTAGTGCTAATATCATTGTTGGAAGCTCTGCAGAGATTGATTAAAGTAGAGAACGTGGCCTGCCCCACTTGGTACTGTACCAGTTTTTCTACAACCTCTCTTTAGTGGCAGCATTTCAGGGAATTTTGCCTCGTCTTCTTTGCATGCTTCCAGACAGCAGAGTGAAACCAAAGTACAACAAATTGTAGTTACCCAAACCTGCCCACGTAATGTGCTAGTGGCCTGTGGTATGCTAAGTTCTGCAGAAGAGACTTCTCTTCCCCCCCTTGACCAGTCCACTCTCTTCAATACAAGGATGAAAGACAGGCAAATCCCAAAATGTTCTTTGCCCTTGCAAAGAGGAAGTAATGTTAATGGTATTTCTGGAAGATCAACTGTGACTCCCTCTTCACGTAGTCTGTAGGGAAAACTAGCTTGGGACAAGGCTCCCTCCCCTTGGGTTTTTGTGTTCTGCTGCCTGGTGGGTTTGTCCCCTTTTTCATTGCTTATGTGCCGTTCCATAGCCTCCTCAGTTGAAGTACTCACTTGTGGTTCTAACGTATAATATAATGAATATCCTGCTAAAACTACTGCCATCACCATCTATGATACTTTTTATAGTCTTGGGGGAACTCTCAGGAGACAGGCTAGAGGTTAAAAATTAAAATTTGTGATTATTTTCAAAGGAGAAGAAAAAAAAAGAAATCCTTGGTAGATGATTCCATTAGCTCCCATAATTTCTAGTTACTGTTGTTATACCAATCTTTCTGTTTTGTCTTTTAAGTCTGTTCATTCTGTTCTAAGTCCAGCCTCCTCTCCAGCAGCCTTCCTATCCAATTAAGGATGCTTACGTCTCTTAACTTCCACTGCAGTATGGTCCCCATCCTTGTTCTCTGCTGCTGTTGGCAATATTCCTGGCTTTGTCCGTGGTCTCTATCTGGCTGCAGTATCTTCCTTCTTCCTTGCATCTTGTGTTCAGACTGCATCCAGCTCTTGCTGTCTCTTCCCTTGTGAAATGTTCAGAATTCCTCTGGATATTTCCGTCCCAACATTTTCAAATCCTCTTAATGGTTTTGTTCTCTCTTCTACAATGATGGGTAAGGAGAGACAATGAATGCTTCCAAGATTTAGATTAAGGAGTCAATGCAGAGTATGGAGTGGAGGCAGGACCAAGGTATACAAAAGCAAAAGGCAGGGATTAAACAGATCATAGAGCTACCTCAGCTAGAGCAGAAAGCTGCTAGAGCAGTGTTAGAGAAAGCACGAGAATGGGGGGGAAATAAATGTAGCCTTTAGGGCAAAGCGTTTACCAGTTGTCTTCTGTGGTCAGAGTTAAGTTTAAGTATCATGCTGTATGTAGGTCTTGCAATCCCTTTCTGCTGTAGTATGATGAGGATCTGCAATGGCATCTTATTAATGGGGCTACAGCTTGCACAGACTGAATTTAAATCTCATGGCATTTCAAAGAAAATGAAAGATCTCCAGCCACCATTATATTACGTGTCAGATAACTACCAACAGATTAATCATATGTTTATTTGTGTTTCACTCTTCTCTTTTTAGGACAAATTGAAACCAGTTTTTCTTGAATGGGAACCTAGTCTTTAGGTACACCTCTTTCATGTTTCAAGGTAAGAATGGAGGCAACCAAGTTCAAAAAGGTATTTGCTACCAAGTGTAATATACAAAACATATGCATAAATTTTCTTAGAGGAATAATATAAACTTTTCACTGGTAAAAATAGCAGTGCAAACAGATGTAGTTAGATGTATTTTACAAGGGTTGATCCAAACCGTCAATATAAAGATAAGCTAATCTTTTTCTGAATATACTGTCCTAATAAAGAAAAAAAAGTAGATATTTCTGTCTTACAAACTTATTCACAACTGTTTGAACTGTATACACGTTTGTGTATGTTTTAAGACACACTTCTTTGTGTAATTAGTGACCTTTGATGAATGCCTTTTCTGAGGGCTTGTCCAGTCTTCCTTTAAACTCATGTTAACTTTCAGCATCCACAACACACTGTGGCAAGGAAGAGCATAGCTCAACTATCTCATGCATGGTGTATGGTTGTCTTTCGCTTACTTTGACCTGGGTCCTTCTAGAAACATTTGATGCTCACTTGTTTCTTGTAATGGAAGACAAAATGAACAATCCAACCTCTCTGTCTGTGACACTCATGAATTTGTAGACCTCTGGCATAATGTCCCACAATTTTCTCTTCTCCAGATTAAAAAGTTCTTCTTTGTTCCTCAGGGTAGGAGCCACTCAAAACCTTTGACCAGCCTGGTTGTCCACCTCTAAGTATTTTTTCAGTTTTACTTTGTCCTTTCTGAGACGAGAGAATCAGAATACACACACAGTGTAAGTAAACTGAAGATTTGTAGGTGGCAGAATGGTGCTTTGTGCGCTATAGCTTTCTTCTCTATTCCTTTACTACTAACTCCTAACAATTGGTTTGTTTTTTTTCTGACTGCTTCCGTGCTCTGCACTGCAGTTTCATGAAGCTATTATTCACAGCCCCAACAACTTATTCCTGAGTGCTAATTGTCAGCTCAGAGCTTAATTTTATAAGTTAAAATTATTTTTCCCCACGTGAATCATCATCCATTTATTTACATTGAACTTCATCTGCCATTTTGTGGTCCAGTCATGTAGCCCCTCTGCAGTTCTTCACAGTTAGCTGCATCTTTGCCATCTTAGATAACTTGGTATCAATTCACCCAGATTTCCAGCTCACCTATAACAGGAATAATAACGTCGCTTGTCTTTCCAAGAAGAAATGTGAATGTGAAGGTAATGGGAGCAGAAGCGATGTTAAAGGTTCCTATACAACACACATGCTAGTTGACCAACACTAGCTACGTTCTACATATTCACAGCAGCTGCCATTTTCAGGCTGCCTCAGGGCTCTGACCTCACTTAGAAATATTTCACTGTAAGTGGGCATCTCCTGTGGTGTCGTCTTCACAGCGCAAGAATTATCTCGTCTTTAAGGTGGTAATGTGGGACTTCAGAGACCTTGGATCAGTTTCTGTTACTCCTGTGGGTATAAGTAAACAAGCCATTTTATCTTTTTGTACCTCGGTGTCTCATCTGTAAAACAGAGATAGCAACACTTCCACCTTTTTTGTCTGTCTTGTCTATTTATATAGAGAATTCCTTCGGGCAAGATTTTGTTACCTATGAAAGTGGCTAGTACAAAAGAACTCCTGCCTCACATGGGGAGTTCTTAATGCTGCTTGGTAGGTGAGGAACACCCATTCATGCCTACCGTGATCTGTCTTAAAACCCCAAGATGTTCCCATTCTAAGATGCTATAACCAAAATTAGTAAAGAATAGTTGTCCTCACGTATTCACTGGTCCATGTTAATTAGAGTACTGCAGCTGAGATCTGGAGAACTGAGTCCTTTGAGTAGAGGAGACTTTTGCATCTAGGGAAAATGTCCCGGATACAAATTCAGCCAGTTGTACTAGAAATGAAGTGGAAATTCAGTTGGTACTTGCAGTACTATAAGGAGACATCCCTTTTGTCTTTCTATAAGGCCCTAACATGGATCTGCAGCTATTACTAGTTCCTCTAGGAAGTTAGGAGCTTAGCTCGAGGCTGGAAAGAGGGTATTTCTTTCTTACACTTATCCTGTAGTTAGGAAAACTTTCATGCAATCCAAATGGTGGTGGGAAAGAGAAGGCGGCGAATGGAAGGAGAAAATGAGGTAATGGCTTGGGAAGTTTTTAGGGAAGGGGAGGATTGGGCTCAGCCTCTGTTCCTGTGAATTTTCACCTATACAGATTGGAGCAGCTGGAATATTTCAAAACTTTTTGTAGCCTGGAGTTAGGGCATTCTCTTCAGAGCTGTGGTCTGAACAGTTCTCAGGTAGAAAAGGGAATTAGCCTTGATTTTCTCCATTCCAGGTAAATCTGTAACCACTGAGTAAAAATGTGCTGCCACTGTTGCTTCTCCTTTGGGGTGCGTGTGTGTAAATACTGTTCAGAGAGTTGCCTCAGCAAGGAGAGTCTTCATTTGTTAATCTTGCTGGAGCTTTGGTACAGTACTGATGCCTAGCTGATCATCAGATATTCAGAAGACTCTGTGGAAACAGAACTGCCTTCAGACTACTGATGGAACCATGATTAGGTGACAGATAAGTGTGATGTTTGGATGACCTACAGTTTGGACTTAGGTATTTAAAGCAGGAGTTAAATGTCTAAGTCCTTTAATGGATCTATGGTGATTAGTCAATTCAAAGACTCCTGAAGACTCGAGAAATGGTTGGGAAGGGTCCATTTTCCATTAAGACAGTGGAAAGTAAATAACGGAGAGCAGCCATGGAAGTAGTTAAAACAAAGAAAGTAGTTAACTCCTTTACCAAAGCTATGAGATGGTTTGATATGGACTGAAATATGTTGGGGAAGGCACAGGTGTCAGAGATAAGATTTGAGCTAAAGTCACCTTGTGTCTTGGTAAGTTGTGCAAGTGCTGGAAGAGAAAATTTTGAGTGTGTTGCATATTTCACCATTTGCATATTCATACTCCCTTCAAGGAGCTGGCTGATCTTTGTGAGGAGTGAACATGAATGTTTGCATGTTCTGAGTCACTCAAGAAAATACATCCACACTGCTGAGAGGTATGGAGGACTGAAGCTCAGTAAGTAGCATCTGGAACAGAAAAAGACAAACAGTGACTTGGTGAAGATTTGCTTTTCTCTTCTGTTGCTTTCACGCTGATAGCACAGCAAACCTAGCTGATTTCTGGTTTCCTCACAGGAATTGAAAGGAGAAATTTTGAATCTATCTCATACACCAGCTGAGGGGATTCTTTGCACCACCAGTGACACAAAACCGTTTATTCAGACAATACGCCATTCTCATCCCCCAAAGCTTATTGTCCATCAACTCTGCTTTTGAGTGTACCATTCCAAAGAGAGCAGTGACTGCCTGCTGAGTCACCCTTGGTAGCTGCCCATTAAGCATGAGAGACATGTTGGAAAGCAGAAAGGGAAGGCTGCAGAGAAGAGATGCCTACAAACCATATAACACATGGTAGCAAAGGAACTACACCTGTCCGCTTGCCTCCTGAGAAGGGATGAATAGCTCACTGGGTCCAGTGAGCTGATACCAGGACATGGAATTGGTTTCAAAGTAGGGATCAAAAGAGGTTTCCTTAATCCAAGGACTATGGGATACCGGAACATATGAAAGTATGGTAATGTTCTGGTTAAAAGCACAATAGTAACGACAATAACTCCAGGATTTACAGAAGGATCTGCCTGAATACCTACCCATCTCCTGACACTTGACTTTTGTTCCACAGTTTTTACTCCTGCAGCAAACTGAGTGATCACTGCCATCTATTGGTAACAAATAAGCTAACATTACCATCCCACTAAGATAATGCACTAGAAATTACATAATTTACCTGAAATTGAACATGCTACACTGTTAAAGATGATGATATATCTTATCAGCCTACTGAGTCTCATGATGATTTTTTTTAAAACGAGAGTATTACATCACATGAAATGTGCACCTTTTATGTTAGCTTTTCTTTATATTACTTAGATGTTTTTGTCTATTATAACACAGCTCTCCATTTATATGATTCATATGAGACTGCACTCATGTTTTCAACAGAAGACATCCGGCTGGGAGAACTCCAGGGGATTAACAAATTGGAATTCCCAAGTATGAGATAACTTGGTTGCCTGAGGGAGAAATTCCTTGCTCATGGCACAAATGTTGTGAGAAGTACTGCAAGACCTTCTCAATGAAAGGCATTGATTGCCACATTTTTGTTTATCATTATCATATTGGCCTAGATAGAAAAACACAGGGAAACACTTGCTGCATGAGGGCTCTACCCGTCTAAATATGTAAAGGAGAATTGTCCCTACCAGCACCTATGAAATTAATCAAAGGCAAAGCAAAATAAGTGACTAACCTCTTATTGCTATCTAAAACATTTATCTCCAATGTCTGAATAGCCTTTAATGAGGGTACTAAGTGTACAGAACTAACAAATGTAATAATGAACTAAGTAATTCTCTTCAACATCTTTATTTTGATTGTTCAGTGTTCAGAAGATCTGCATACCTACAAATAAATAATTCAAAATTAATTTTAAGCAGGTCTTCAATGGATCAATGTCACTAATTTTATTAGAAGTTGTAGCTATTTATGCTAGAAAGATGATAGCATAAATGTACCATAAGTGATGCCATAATTGCAGCTGCGTTATAACTAACAAAAATAATTTTTTTTGCTGTGTGCAGCTTTATATTTCAATTACATTATTTGGACTGTAGATTAGGGAATTAGGCATAATAAATTTGGAAGGAAGAAATTATTTTTATTCCGTTTTTTAGTAAGTGGCTTCCTAAACACATTGAGAGAAGTAGGTCCTCTTACAAATCAACTGATGTATTTTTTCAGAAGCCTCAAATTTCATCCATGATATTTGTGTTGGCAATTATAGATAGGGATTTGAATTACTTCAACTGACATCTTTTTTTCTATAAATAATCACTGTGTAATCTAGATTCAACAAGTAAGATGAAAACTGATATTCTATGTAAAAGCAGAATATTGATTCAAATAGCCTAAAATTTCATTTTTCGTTCATTAAAATGAATGTTTCCCAGGTCCTTGGATCAGTAAATAAAACTTTGGAAACTTAACCCCTCCCCCCAAAAAAAGTTAAGACCAATTATGAGAAATAAAATGTGCCGATTTACAGTTCAAAAAACCAAATGGATGAAAAAAAATGTTTCTGGCAGTACTAAGCAGCTATATGTCATAGGAACATATGGAAAATTATTAGGGAATATTTATTTTACTCTTTTTTATATAGGCAAGTCTCCTCCGAAAAACCTAACAGGCTGCTTCCATGTGTTTGGGGCACGTTTGCCTCTTTTTTGCATCCAGGTAGAAGCGTGCTAAGCTCCTGCCCCAATCCCGGGCATGGGACTGGGGCCACTTGTTAGACCTATGGGCTGAGCAGGGCTTGCGCATCCACAGAGGCAAAATGAGCGCGTGAGGTGATGTCACGCTCGCAGTTTAGCAGAGCAAGAGATTTTGGCATCATCTGGCAACCAGCCTCTACTGTCCCCAGGAACCGCTACTCTCTCACATCAGGAAACCACTTGCCACAGACCAAGGATTTCAGAGTCGTGCGCCGTGGAAGTACAAGGCAAGCAAAGCTGCCTGACAAGCTTTATGAATGTTTGTTTGAATTTTGTAAGAGAACATCTTCATAAAGTTGTAATCCTTTTATCTTGAAAGGATTGCTGCTTAAATTACTGTTAACAAAATCAAGAGTGGGAGGCAACAGAGGCCTGCCAGTATTAAGAAGATCAAAGCATGCTGGCATCGATAGCTATATTTATGTTGCAGGTTTACTGTATTGAATTATTTAGGTACTTTAGAAGAGAAGAAACATTTCACTACCAATACAAGAAACACTGTATTGCTAACTTTAGTTTAGACTTACTTCTTTTTTTCAGGAGAGTGTCCTTAATTTGTCATTATCTAATAAATAATATTTGAAAAATTATTTCTTTAAAAGAAAACAAAATGTTATGTTTTTCTGTACTTGTTTAAGGCTTAGGGTAAGGAGTGGTTTCCACATCCAAGACAACCAAATCTTGAAATGAGGAGGTTTCCTGCTTCTTTTACACTTCACTTCGTCCTTGTTATAATTTCTCCTTGTCATACATACAAGGGGAGGAAAATAGTTTTAAAAAAGCATTAACTGTGGCTTTGTATTGTTTGTCCTTCTGGTCAGTCACCTGTGCCTTCAAGACACCTGTGTATCTCTGCCGCAGTCATCCCTCTCTTCCCTACTCTGTACATTGGCCAGATAAAACTGAGAAGGTTGGTCCAGCCAGCCAGGACTGCATCCCTCCAAACGCTACTCGAGCTTTTGACCAGCTGAAAGCAACATCTTCGGCATATTCATGTGGCTCCATTGGCCACCTCCTTCAGCAGCTGCCGAGACGGAGAGCTTGCTCCTCTGTCTGAAGTGGTGATGTCCATACTAGAGACAGACCACAGTGTTTCCTGCCTTTGTTATTCTTTTCTTTAATCTTTCCCTTAATTTGCCCTTTCATTTAAAGAACCAGGATCAGAAGGTCCTCAGAAAGAGCTCAAGATCCTCTCAGCTCATGTTTTATCTTTTTTCTGAAGACTGCCAAACTGAGAATTTTTTTCTCACAAAGAATAAGAGCAGGAGAGATGTGAGAACAAATATTGCTGAAACAGAAGCCCTACTTCACATACATATATATTTGTAAATATAAATATATTACTTATATTTATTTCCTCCTGCCTTCCTATTTTCCTCACAGTTAATAAAGCTTTAAAAAGCTTTCAGTGATGATCGTTTAATGCAGAACTAAAAAAGCTACACTCTCTCAGTTTAATCCCATCCCCTGGGTCATATTTAATTGTAGTAATGTGCAGTGACAATGTCATGACATTTCCTTTAATCAGCTGGGCTGCCTGAAATTAGCTTCCCCAATTTTGGCCTCTAGTTGCCTACTTAGAAACTTCATGGCAGAGGACAGCAACAATTCATTACAGCCAGCTGGAGTAAGGATTTTGTTTCTCACAAGAAATAGCATTTTAAAATAGGTGTGCATATACATAGGCATACATTTATATTACCTTTTTTTACATATATATAGACACACATACACACACACACGTGTACGTATTTCCTCCTGGATCAGGATGAAAAGTCAGAAACTTGACACTTTTCATGGGAATGAGATCCCTCTAATGTCTCTCTTGATTTGCCAGCTGCCAAACTCCTTTGCTTCCCACCTCTCTGACTGCTTTCCTGGATACTCAGCTGCCCAGCTGCCGTGCTGGCTTGTTGGCTGCCCGAGGAGCCAGCTGCTTCAACAGGGAAGTGGAGGATCCCAGGGAGTCGGCAACCTGCCCACCCCGCTGCCAGCCAACTGGCTAGTGCCTTGTCGAGGCAGGCTGCCTAGAAACCTGTATTATCTCTGTTGAATTTTTTGATAGACTTCTGCAGGATCCATATGTCCTGTTCAATTGGTACTCTCTGATGGAGCAGTATTCCTTCAGGGACAAAAACTAATGGGCTTCAGTGTTTCTGTCGTGTGTGGAAGTGCTGTTCTCAAATGCGTCCTTTAGCTTTACGACTGCACTGATGCATGCTCAACACACTTTCAAGATGTACAGATGTATCAGAACAGTATTCAAATAGGGCTCAAGAAAAATGAAAAGAGAACCATGGAGGTACTAGAAGCTGATGACAGTGAAAGGCACTCAGGTATTACAAAAAAGGAGCAAGCAGGGCATTTCAGAAGAATAGGAATGATCTAAGAGAATAGGGGGAATTTTTTGGGAATTCCTGATGAGGCAATGTCTTTAGCTTTTAGACATTAGACAGTTACAATGTGTCATGCTTCAGAAATGCTCAGAGTCAATTTATAAAAGCTCAGGATTGTTGCATGAGCAGATAATAGCTAAAGAACATCATCTGTGGTTATGTAACAGCAAAGCCAAGTTCATCGTCTTTCACTCACCTCAGTAGCAAGCCAAATGCCAATATAACACCCTATGCCAGAGAAAATGTTTTGCTTTGGGATTTTTTCAGCTAGTAAATAGCATAAAATCCAACTAACATACCAAACAAAATCTATTTAAGACAATTCATGTTTGAGAAGAGTATGCAATGTATCTGACTTATCTGTATGTGTTGCAGGTATGTATTTGGTGACATTTTGACAACGGTCTTTCTCCATAAATTATTATATATAAAGCAGTATTTCTCTTGTAAATGCCCCTCCCCCAGTTTATAAAAGTTTGGGGGTTGTTTTTTTGGTTTTTTTTTTACTTTTTATATATATTTATAATATTATTTATATTACATTTATAACATTTAGACCAATACCTATATCCCTCACCTTCTTCCTCTCCATATATCAAACATATTTTTTACTTTTTCTAATTTGCTCTCCTACCCCAGCTCACTATCCTTTTCTTCTTCTCTACCTAGTCTATTCCAATTCCATCATTTCTTCTTCATTTGCTTCAGTTTCTTCACATTATAGAAAAGGTGTGGAGTACAACTTCCTTCCTTCAGCCTATTCAGGATTTTCTGTGTCTTTCCATTTCTTTCTCTTGCCCTTCTGATTTCACTGTAACAAAATTCTTCCTTCCTTTTAACATTCAACTTTTTTATTTCTTCTTAATCACCTCCTCCTACTCTGCATTGACTCAGACTTTCTTTTCCTCCCCTCTTAACCCTTCCGTGCCTTGCATCTTTCCTCCTCCCTGCATCACTGCTTCTGCACTCACTCAACAGTCCTTTCAACAATTTTTCTACCTCCTCCACTCAGCTTGTTATTTTTCCTACTTAAATTTTCTACTTGACTCATTTAGTGTTATAATTGTTAATAATAATAGTAGAAAAGAAGCTTTCCACAGAGAGCAAAAGAGAAGGTCTCTGCCAATGAACTCAATATAAAAAGAGATTATAGAGAGAAAGGTGAGGTGAATAGGACTGAAAAAGGCACCTAATGGGACGATGAAATCCTTGTTGTTTAGTTCTCCGTCATTTTGTTGTTTAAGTAATCTTCTACTAGAGGAAAATTGAGCTAGGGATTAAAGTACCTGTGAAGCTCATTTTAGATAGGTAGCTGCTTCGGATAACTGAGTAGGAGTGCTTCGACTGTGTCACTGGAGCCATTTGTCAGAAACATCTATATTCTTCTTTCTTTTCCAGCATTGTCTGCAGTATTTATTCTTCTGCCCTACAGAACTGACGCTGTGTCATACAGAAGAAAAAGGGGGGGGGTTAGTCTTTTTTTTTTTTTTTTTAATCTGAATTACTCTCCAAATATTTATTAGGGCTTACATCCAAATAAGTTAAACCTGCTCAAATCAGATTTAGTAAAGGTCCATATGTTGCAGGCAGGCAGTGTGAGAGGCTATCCCTACTCTTAGCAGGGAGTATCTTCCTCCTCAAACAGCTAAAGGTCTTTGTCTGGGTGAAGAAGATCTGCTTATCTTAGATCCACTAGCTTTAGTGACACATTTTTTGAAAGTGTTTTATAAACTCTCTAAAGCATCATGTCTGGCAGCTGAAATCTGTTTTATAGTTTTTTATTTAGAAGGGGAGGGAGGAAAGGGCTTGGGAAATACAGCCTTTGCCTAGCCTTCAGTCGGGTTTTGCATGTCTTGGTGCTGCCTAGCAGGTGAGTGCTAGCACAGCTGCTGCAGGAGCCTTGTGCAGTTTACTCAGCAACATATTCAAATTCCTGTGATGATAATGAAATGAAAATTGTGGAGGAGGGAAAACAAGGGATGAGACAGGAGAGATGGAGCAGTAGCGAACGCAGTAGTGGGCCCATCTCCTGCTGAATCAATTCTCTCTTGAACTCCTGGAAAGGAGGGCAGAAGAGCAGGGCATCCCTTGTAAAGATTTTTAGTTCCTTTCACTCTCCATGCACTAATGAATTGCTCCCTCTGCCTTTGGCTTTTATGTTTAGAGAAATATGAGGATATCTTTATGTGTTATTACACATCTGTCAACATGGTTGAAATGGCCAGTGAACTCAAATGCTGTTAGGATGGGCAGAGGGCATCACGGTCTCGTCTGCACCCACATATTTGTGAACACTGTAAGTCAGCATTGCTTCTGGAAGATGCAGTCCTGCCTCTCCCTTGCTACCAGCTCTTCACTGACATCTCCATGGTATCTGCTTCTTCACATCTACAAGAGGAGTTGTGAGCTATAGATTGGGCTGCATGGGGAAACCAGCCATTGGGAACCAATTTTAGCTTGAGTAAGTATCCTGAGCCAGCTCAGCAAGCAACTACCTGAACTATCGTGCCAGCATAAAGGAGGCAGCAGCTCAAGGGCAGAAATTTGGTGGCCAGAGGCATGCAGCGTATGGCATTGATCTTTTTGGCAGCTGTTCCAAATTATATTGGTTTAAATTGAGCATGAAGCTACAGACAAATAATGTAATTGGGTGAGAATTCACTGCCTCAGGAAAACAGGCCAAACAAAGAAAGACTTTAACAAGGTATAATAAATGTTCATGTTACTTTCCAGTTATGAAGACTGGAATAGTGTTGAGAGGCAAAACTGAGCAGCAGGTAAATCACTGCAGGTGGGCTTTGTAGGCTGTCCTCTCTGTCCTTCAGGTCAGGCACATAACTGCCATGGCCATTCTGGTAAAAAAAGCCTCTCCAAATAGGCATTTATCATCCAAAAAGCAGTCACTAACCAAAACCAATACATACCCTTCCCCAGCACCTTGGGATGTTCCCTTAGACAGGGCAAGCCTCCCCTATCTCTGTGCCTTCGATACATCATCTGGGAATCAGATGCCCTGGCCACTTGCCAGTGCCTGCATTTTCCTGTCTGTCAGAGCAGGATCAGCAGCTTCCTTGAGTCTGGGAAGGGGCTGTACACACTGTGACAGGCAACCCTGCTTCCAAGCAGCTGAGCGAGCATCTTCGGGGCTCTTAACGATCTCTAATGCAGCATCAGGGTGTGCCTTGTAGTAATCCTGCCAGTGATTGGGAAAGGTTGAAACATCTTCATTTTTTTCTTTTTTTCTCCTCCATTTGGTCCTTTCTATGCCAGCAGAATTCTCTTTTTGTTACACAATCCCCACTTTTAGCAGAGAGATGATGCTGATGTAAAGCAGAATACCTGAATTGAGAAGCCTCTTCAGTGGTGCACAGAAAGGGATCCAGTGGAAGCTATTAGATAGGCACAGCTTAGTTCCCATAGGGTCACACTGCCAGGATTTGTGGCAAAAGATGCAATAATTCAGAACAAGGAATGTACAACCTCAGCACAACTTCCAGTTTTAATATTGGTTTCAACTAAACTGAAAATAATCTCCAACAACAATACAGCATGGAATTAACACAGCTTGATTTTCTGTCAGTCAATCTTTATTCCCTTAAAAATGTCCAAGTCAATTTGAAAAAAGAACCCCACAGAAAAAAAGAAAAAAGAAAAAATACCACCACCAACAATAAAAAACCATTATTAACACCACCAACAATAAAAAACCAACCATTATTAAAAGCGAAACATAAAAAAATATAAAAAGTGTTACTTACCTTGGTTATTAAATTGTCATAGTTCAGGTTTGAAGAAACAAATGTTTAGCAGAAATTTTGTGTGTGTTTAGTATGTTTCTTCTTTTCCTTGGTAACAAAGAACTTAGTAAATGGCTTTCTGTTTGTTAAAAATACAAGGGATGAGCAAAAAACTACATGAGTGAACATGTTTGATATTTCAGCTGTAGTGTCATGTGTCATTTTAAATGAAAAGAGAAAGAACAGTGTGGGGGATGGATGGCTGAGAAGAGGAAGGCAGGATCAACCAATGTGTACCAAGGAGAAACTGAGGCAGTTGAAGGCATAGGTAACGTGAATATTTCAGATTTCGGAGTATCATGGCAGAAAGGGAATAAGAAAAGAGGACAAAAGAGACACAACTGCAAAGAGTTAGGAAGATGCAGGGTTTTTCTGGTATGATTTTGGAGCTGGGTTCTGCAATGATCCAATCTTGCAATACAGGAGAAGGGAAAGCAAAATGAAATGCTTGTTCTTTTCAAACTTATCAGAAAAAACACGTTTACACAATGTGTAATTTATTAGTGCCACTCATGATCGTCAAAAGCTTCAGTTGGGGTGAAGGATACGGCAAGGTCTTTAAAAGGATTTCAAACCTGATGTTAACAAATTAAACAGTTTATTTCTTTTGTTTATAAGGCATTGATATAATTTGTTATAAGGTGATTTTCCCTGTCATTGGCTATAGACTTTTACAAATTAACTGTTATTGAAGGATGGACATCTTAAAAAATAGACAAAATCCACTATCAAATATTCCTTCAAACTGTTACTTAATTTTGGAGAATTAATAAGAAAGCTGGGGGAAAAAAAGATAAAGCCATTGGTCCAACTGCCTCTATTAACAGAACCATGCCACACCTAGAACTAGTCTGTTAGAAATAACCAGCAGCTGTATCCAAGTGAATTTGGAAGTTACAGGATCACTGCTCACCTACTCCATTTCCATTGCTTTAACCCCATGTTTTCGCTAGTCACCTGATGAAAATAGGGACCATTCCTTAGGCATCCCTTTGATGCCTCGTTTGCTTCAGGAGGGGGAGAGGAGGAAAGGATTGGTATTTTTTCCCTTCCTTTGAGTCACTGGAGACTTTCATATCTGGAGACAGTATGTCAAAAAGATCCATTAGTAATTCATTAAATACTCAGCTGCTGGGCTAGTGTATCATAATCACAGGCTCAGATAGAAATCAGTCACCAGGGCTGGAGTCATCATGAAATTTTTCCTCTAGGTCAGGTAGGCAGAAGCATTCTGATGTTCATAGCAAGGGGATGACCTGCTTCCTTGGGTGGGTTTATTTAAAAAATTCCCTAATCCTGCAAGGCCTTAAGGCTTTGGCATTGTTCTTGATATTTTCCCTGATGTTCTTTCAGACATTATAGATTTGTCTTTTGGCCTGTTGCAGGCATTTGAAATTTGCTCTAGACTATTTAAAAATATTCTGTCATCCAAAGTCTGTAAGGGCATGTGGAGTGCATGTTTCACATTCTGTTTGAAGTAGGTGTCTATTGCACTCTTACCGGTAATTTCAGGTTTATAAACTGAATGACCATGATAGTCTTTTCCAAATTCATGTTACTAAATTAAAGAGTTCCCTAACATCAAATTTCTGTTTTCTGAGCAGATATTTTTAGGCTAAGCTCAAGGTTCTCTCTGATAAGCTTGAAGGTTCTCTCTGATAAGCTTGAGTCTTTTGCTTTAACATATTTTTTCCAAACTTAAAAGCATATTCCTTGTTTGTCTCCAGTTTTCGTTATTCTTCCTGAGGTGTGAATCGGTGATTCAAGTACAAGATTTGAGAAGCAGTCTCATCAGTGAGAAATAGTATTAGTTGAGATTCTTGTTTCTGGACATCAGCAGAATTGCTTTGGCCAATTACAACTTTTTTTTTTTTCCCAGAGCAACTGTTTTTCAGGTAGGAATCCACACTCAGATGGTTTCACTCTCTGCATCTGGCTGCATTCTGATTGATTGTGCCCTCTTGGTCCCAGCACCCATATTGGCCTGCAACAGAGACCAGTTTTCTTTATCACTTGCCAGTCTGAAAATCAATTCCTGCTGAAAATCTCTTCCCAAATCAACACTGATGTGCATGCTATTTAACTAAATGAGGATACCCCACTAACATTTTTATTGTGAAGCTTCTCAGTGAATCAGTTGTTAATCCACTGAATTCAGGCCACGTTAATTTTTGAAGTTCTTGACTAAACTGTCATGTGGCACAAAGTCAAATGCTTCTTAGAAATCTCTTGCATTGACAACATCAGTGTGCAGCACGTTTAGAAACTTTGCCAGCCTACTGAGAAATCAGACAAGAAATCAGAGGTCATCCAGAAGAGACCACTGTGGAAATCTATCCTTGATGTAATACATCATCAGGAAATGTCTTTGCTGTAGGGAAAGACAGGGAATGTCTGAACAACTTCTCTGGAGGTGGCATGAACCTGAGCTGTCTGACTTTCTCATTTGGGGTCGTCCCTACAGTTCACTTTTTCTAAAACTTGTCAAGCGTCCTCTTTCATCACCGACAGGACATTTCCATCAAATTTTTCTTTCTTTTAAAGATGGTTACCTCAGCAGAGGGGGTCAGTGAGCTCTGGACTCAGGTCACTCTGATGCAGCACACCTGCAGTGACTCTCCATCTGCGGTGAAGGCTGCCATTGAACCTTTCCCTCCAAAAATCCCTAGGTCCAGGTTCCCCTTATTGAAGGCTCTCATTGTGAGAGGAAATTAAACATTTTTTCTGAATCAGAGTCTCCAGGATTTGAACGCAAGGTCTTCTGCTTGATATTGTCCTAGCTGCCAAGCCCTGAAAATGCCACTCAGTTTTTGGTTTTGTTGAAAGGAAATGGATCTGTCTATTTAGATGATGGTCCTCATGCTGGCCACACAGAACTCTTCAAGGAATCCATGTCATGTGCAGTTATCCCGGTCACCAGTCAGCTTTTTGGTGGTGTCAGTAAGTTCCTGTCTGCTGTCATGAAGGGCACATCGTGAAGATGTCTTCTGTGTCAGGCAAGAGATTTATTTTTGACTCACTGCATCTGTAAATTAATTCTTTTAACAGCTATAATGACAGGTGTAATAAGCTGTCATTACCTTAGAAACAGGACTTTGTCTTCTGCAGTACATCCGACACAGCTGAGAATCCAGGACTGGGTTCAAAAGAGAAAGACTCAAACCAGTGGGAATATTTGGTACCTATTTTTGATTTGATGGTGGGGTAAGATAACAGCAGGTGCCTGCTGCAGGACTCTTGGGGGGGCTCTGCTACTTCCTTATTAAATGTAATTCTGGTCAAAAAATCAGAAGCTGACAATAAACAAAGCAACTATTGGAGATTTTCTAAGATAGACTGTCAGTCTTCAGAGTTATGGTAATACAAATAATTGCTTTCAAATCATCCATGTCACAACATTTGTGAAGGACTGCAAGCAGCTCAGAAGGGTCCTTTGGTCAGACTGGTTATTGCTTGGCCCTCGAGACCTGTTCTCCTCAGTACACCAATCTTGGGTCCTGCAAAATCTATTGGGGTTTTAAAGTCTTTCCATTTTTCTTTTTTTGGAAACTTTGCAGAAGATCTTGTCCAGGGAACAATTGAAAAGGCAAGCAATATTCATTTCTTGCTCTTAAGTTCCCAATACCAGTTGGCCTAAGAAAGAAACTATTTGGATTAGATTCTTGTGAAATAACATCTATAGACCCAGACTCTACTTTTGAAATCGGTAGTTTCTCTCGTATGCCTCCTTCAGCTGAATAGTCCCAGCTGCAGACAGTCAGATGGTGCAAGACCAAAACCTTCACTACTGAAACTGTTTTGGAAAAAATAAAAGGAGGAAGAAGGACTTATTTCACACCTTTACCAGACTCTCCTCCTCCTGACTTTCTCCCCTATCCCCTCTTTGCTTCCTGCTGAACAACTTGTAGGTTAGTTTTCAGGTTTTTGCTTGAAATATCTCGGTCAGAAATTGCTTCATGTTTCCAGCTGAGCCTTCCAGAGCACAGGGGAGCTAAAGGTCCTCCAAAAATGACTCCTTATGTCTTAATTGCAGGTGCAAAATGCCCCCCAAACCCAAATGGTGGCGACTTCAGGGTAGAATTTCTTAATGATGAAGCCAGTAAAGATAACTATAGCTCTGTAGTAAAAAATATTTAGATATGTTTGTAATAATAAAACTAATCTGCTATTTTTTAATTGGAAAGACAATGATCTTTATTTCATGAAATAAATATTTGAAGCTGCTAGCTAAAATTTAGTTAAGAACATCCCACAATTCTCTGCTGTGCTATTTCTACAAAAAATGCTGAAAAAATAGCATCGAGTTACGAGACGAACTAAGTTTTAAGTTATGAGATATATATATGGCACACTGATTCTCACATCTCTTTTAGTAATACTGTTTTACTTCTTTAACTGTATGGCCTTCCACTGTCATTAGCATGTTGTGTGCCTTAGAAGCTGCTTGCAAAAAAATCTGTATATTCGTAGAAATAAAGGACTGCAAAAGATATTCAAGAGATCACCCAATCAAGTCCTCTGCACTGAGGCAGGATCCAGTATATTTATATCAGACTCAACAGGCATATATATATATATATGGCTGTTTAAAAACTCTGATTTTAAGGAAATAGTGTGGTCTGAAAACCAGCTGGAATCCTCTGTTACTTATCAGAAATTACAGCAGCCATCTATAAATTACAGCCTTGGCTAATACATTCGTATTTTTGAGGTCATTTTTCACTTCCTCACCTCTCCTTTAGTAACAACCCTGCATTAAATTCCAGCTCAACAAGGTCAACAGGAAAATTCCCACGGACTTCAACAGAACCAGGTTTTCTCTCTGTTTGTCTTCTTGATTTAGCTGAGTGGCCACGGAAATCTTTGGCTGACAGATTTATTTAGAAACAGTGAGACACCTAAATTTTAAATCTTTGCTTTAGCCAGTCTTTTATTTGAGTGTGTGCTTTGGGAATACATTTAGATAATTTTTATATTTCAGTGTAAATCCCGAGGTAAAATGCCACTACTATACCAACATTTACCAGTTGTTCATTTAATGGATTTGGGTTGAAGTGTTGAGCTTGACGGGGAAAAACAAAAGTTAGGTTTCTTACTGAGCCCTGATGACATAGGTACAATTGGGTCTGCCTTGGGCAATGGAAAGCACTAGATCATCTCTCCAAGTCCCTGTCAGCCCTATGATACTTTGATTTAACTAGTTTGCTTTTAACTTCAATCAGACATAGACTTGTGGCTAAGACAGATCAGAAAATAAAAAGAACATGCCACAGGAAACAAATGTGATGTACTTGTTTAAATCCATTGGCTCCAAGAAGCAAATAACCAGACTTATTTAGGCTCACTATGAACAGGTTTTCAGTTCCTAAATAAGACACTGAGTGCAGTCTTAAGATGCTCTTTGATGTAAAACTCACGCTGAGGTTCTTTCTCCATATAATGATGAGGAGGCACATTAGAGCTACTAACAAAAAGGCCAATGTAACTGTGACCTGAAAATGGGTTTTCAACCTGCCAGAATTGCCTGGGATTAGTAAAGCAGTCATCTTCCTCTGGTTGCACTCTGGTTGGCATTGTTTCAAGTGCTCTCTGAAGGATTCAAATATCAAAATAATTTAAAAAGAGACAAGGCTTTCCGCAATAATAGAAAACAAATCTTTTTGTTTTGCTTTTAAATAAGTCTTTAAGGTTTTTGGGCATAGAAAGAATCTGAAAAAGCTGCTTAAAACTTGTGATTTAGATGTGCTGTGGCTCTAATTGGTTCTTTTCATTTTAAGGCTTGCTCCAACTCCCACAGCAGTGAATGGGAATCATTGCAGCACCTTCAGGGCCTGATAGATCTGCCTTCTCAAGCTGCTCTGCAGGGACACCCACTCTCTTGTTTCCTTGAATTCTTATTTATTCTTTCCTAAATACACAAAGGACAACATTAAAAAAAGGAAGAGGAAAAAAAAAAAGTCCTAGTAACAAATGAAGCAACCGACCTGTCCGTTTGGTTTAATTTAAAACAGTAATTAAAAAACAGTCTGTTGCCCTCTGGGTGGGTATAATGTCAATCCAAGGAAAGAAGGATGCAGCTCTTCCAAAGGAGGGAAACAAGTGACAGCAGAGGTAAAGAAGAAGGGTAAAACCGGGTGGCTCATAATGGTAAAGGGCCTAGTTGGGTTCCAATACAAAGCTTTAAAACCCTAAATCCTCAACATGTGAGTTAAAGAACAAAGTTTAGTGGGCTTAGTATTTGTAACAGTATTTGTATCTTAGAAACCCACTGAATGTGGGTGACATTTGATAATCTTTGCTCAAGGACTCACAAACTTTCCGAAACTAGCAGCTCCAGGATGTTGTCCATCAAGATTGCATAGTCAGCTTTAGCAGTTTGCAGACCTCTTAGATCTTTTTGGGGGATGTGGGGGAAGAGAAGAGGGGCTATTTGCTTGCCTTTTGCAATATTGCTTTTAATTCTTATGAGTATTCTGCTATCTGCCTCGAACAGACACCAATAAAGACTTTGGGTTTTTTATTAGCAGAAAAATTATTCTGTCTTAACAGTGCCACATAGATTTCCTTCCCGTGTGACCTGCTCCCAGGGGGGCTAGAAGAAGATGTAAACCTAGTCCGTGACTACTTATGAAGCTGGGAAGAGGAGCTTGCATCGAAGTAATACTTTGGTCATTTCTAGAGGAGAATTTGGTCCCATTCTGTGGTGGCAATATGTGTCTCTGAGGACAAAATAAAAGCAAACAAAAAGCAAACGGAGAGAAGTTTTGAGATTTGTTTTGGACCTGGTAAATTAATATGCTGCCTTATTTCTCAGCTTATCACTGCTCTCCCTTTTCCTCTTCGCTCAACCTAACCATCAGCTTGACCAGTGAAAACTCCTTATATGCCCCCAATAAAGAGGTAAAAGCAGGAAATCATGTAGCGAGAAAGAGATTGACACTTCCCTTCTGTTACCCTGGGAATCCACAGGCCAGACCAGTTTATCTAGTGCAGTACACCGACCTCTAAAAAAAATTGTGTGATAAACCCCTTTGTAACCCTTCATTAGTTGAATTTGGTTTGATCCCTGATCTCTGTGGCATCACCCCCCGAAAGGTGAGTGAGGATGGCACCAGAGTAGGAGGATGTGGGGAAGAAGCTGGCTTCCCATCACCAACGATGAGGCAGCCCCTGTGAGATACAGCCCTGAGCGTGCTCTGCCTGAGATAACCAGAGAAGGGTATGAATTACAGAGTTTTGGGAAAGAGACACAGTTTGTAGCGAAATGTCATATGTCAGACAGATGCAGAATAGTTTAAATCTCTTTCAAATCTAAATTCCCTGTTTTCACATACTCCAGGATATCGCAAATCCTTTTTCTTTTTCTCCCACTCTTATTAAATACATAACTCAGTGGTACCTTTGGACAAAGAGTTATACTTGCAAATTCCATCATAATGTGAACTATTGTCTGGTATACTTTTAAAAATTTGTATTGCTTTTCAATCTACACCCAGACCACCTGTATGCACTGCTCTCTGAAAGTTGAGATCTCATTCATTAATTATTTGCTAACATATTTATGGCTCTGGGAGGCAAGTTTTTCAACCTGTGGGATTAATGGTTTCATTAGGTCAGTACCTTTTTTGCTAGCTTTTCATTAAGTCTCATTGTCAAAAATTAAAAAAGCTGTTTTGGCGAAACAAACTTTTAAAAGGTCCCTACTTTGTGAGCTCACCCGCCAAAGAGAGTCTACCACTTTCCTTGCCATCAAAACAGAACCAAATTTATACACACTTCAGACTTCGCTCACGGCTTCTTTGTTCAATAAGAAAAGGGGGAAAAAAATAGTACTCCTGCTGTATTCCCAAGGGAATCCCGCTAAGTTAAAGCACATTTTAATCTCTTGAGCCGGCAGCTTTATTAGTAAGCGTTTCCCAATCTTCAGGGAAATCTAATTTCACAAATAGATCAGAGCCACTTCAAACGCAGCTTTCAGTTGCCATCCACCGGGGGACAAACGGGGAGGAGGAAGTTTGTCAGAAAAGACCTTCTCTGAGCCCAAGAGTGATTACCAGAGGTGTCTCCATCGACTGCCACCCACCTAAAGTCGATAGTACTCAAATGAAGACGCCGGTGCGGACTATATAAGAGAAGCGCATGGCCCTGGAGGGCGCATCCCCCCTCTCCGGGCGCAGCACCGACCGCCCCGCCCCGCGCCCGCCGGCGC
>NW_008794414.1:3843602-3844039 GCF_000699145.1 Aptenodytes forsteri
CCCCCCCCCCGGCCGCCCCCCCGACCGCCCCGCTCCGCGCCCGGCGGAGCCTCCGCGGGGACACAGGCTCTCCCCACGCACTCCGCGAGACTTGCCTCCGCTTGAAGGTAAGCAGTAAGCAGCCGGCTCTCCGTAGGGGGCCTTTGGCGTGGAGCGAGGGGGTGGCGCTGCCCCCGCACCGGACCGATAAACTCTTTCGCCCAAGAGGATTTGCAAGGGAGGCCAAGTATAAAACAGTTTGTAAATAACAGAGTTTTCCTCCCTTTCCCTTAATCCTAACCGTTTGCTATAATTAGAATAGCTTACTTAGGGGCATTAAGCACTGCTCGCGAAGCTTCAGCCTGTTGTAATTGTTTTTGCCCTTTACACCCCGATTTGCAGCAGTTCCCGATGTAACTCGCCCCTAACTGAACTCCGTCCAGTCGCCCGTCCGCACG
>NW_008794414.1:3845059-3872526 GCF_000699145.1 Aptenodytes forsteri
GCGGGGGGGTGCTCTCCCCATGTCCGAGGAGGCAGCCCCCGGGAAGGTTTCTGCCTTTGCTGGGATCGAGCCCCGCTGTGGGCAACGCAGCCCAGCCCCGCTCCCGTGCGGGACCTGGCATCGCAGGGGAACGTGGAGGGGCAGCAGCGTGATGCCCCGGCCCTGCTCCCCGGCAGGAGTTCAGGTATGTGGGGTATCCGGGACACAAGGGAGGAGAGGGTCACTCACACTTCAGCACCTTCTGCTGGGAGGTCAGCTGTAGCCACCGTTGATCTACAGCCCCTCTGAGCAAGCCTCCCAACTTCCCTGTGTTACAGCGCAGCCAGCTCTGAGGAAGCCCCGTTTCTCCCCAGACTTAGGACTGCTCCTCTGATTTGCATGAAGAGGAGAAATGACTGATCTGAGAGACAGATGTCTGGACTTACTCCTTTAAAATTCCTCTTCAACTTGACTGGTTCCCGTGTGATGCATTTTTCTAGGTTTGCTGGGGCAGGTGCGGCAGATCCAGGCTGTGCTGGGCATGGGGGCTTGTTTCACCTTCCGGAGGATGCTCAGGCTGGGGCAGGGAGCCATCTCTCCAGCGCTGGCACGGGTCAGGCCTGACCGTGACAAGCAGGGGCGGTTCAGGGCCAAGCACAACTGCCTAGTGATGTTCACAGACTCTGCTTGGCCAGGAGACCGGGCAGCGGGTCACCTCTGCCGCAGCTACTTTTGATGCAGAGCCATGCAAAACATTTCCTACTGGAGTGGAGCTGCCTGAGGAGTTTTTGTGGGTTAGTTAGGATGGTGCAACTCAGCAAGAAGGAGATTGTAGTGACTGTCTCTTGGCTGTAGCCCACTAACATTTTTCTCTTGCTGCCCGCCAGAGACCCTACTGGAGAGAAACCAAATGAGGGGAACTAGGGAAGTTTAGTTTCTTAGGGATTTGTGTCCCTGGAGAGTGCCCTTGTGGCTGATGGCTGGTAATAGGTGAAGTCGAGATGCAGCCCTCCCCAGGTCACACTGGTAGAGTTGCTCTTCTCTGTCCAGTGGTCTATTTTAAAGGAAATTAAACCCCATTTCAGCAAATCTTGAAGTTAGGTGACAAGTTCAGAAGTTAGTAGGTGAGTAACTGATTGGTAGGGCAGGCACTTGCACAGTGAGATCGCTGCGCGGTCTAAGGAAACTGGACTAAAAAAAGACAAATCAAGTAAAAAGTAATTAATGTTCTGGCCTTGGAAGCTTCTGCTGAGTGTGATCTGCCCCAAGTACTGAGCGGTCCGTCAGTAAGAGGTTGTAGTGTCCCAGCGAACTTCCAGATATTCTTGCTTTTTCAGAGCATTAAGTCTCTGATAGTAAAAGGAAAGTCAGCCCAAACCAGATTGCCACAGATTTGTTTGCCGACTGGAGAAGATGCTGCTGGTTGTCAACATGACTGGTCATGAGTGATTACTTACTGTGGCTTGAATTCTTTAGGTGCTGTTAGCAAACCCTCAGTGTACACTTTTTCAGGAAAAAAATGTAGAAAGGTCTTTTCAAGGCAGAATACAGGAAGCCTTACATGTGTCTTCTTTTCAAGAGAATGAAAGATGGAAAAGTATAAACCTGAGAGCAATAGTTACTAGTATCAGGTGCCTTGAGGAAAAAGTCTATTGTGGACAACAGTATCTCCCATTTGAGATGTTTACTCCTAACTGAATAATCATATTGAGCTATAAAATAGAAAGCGTAAAAATTTCATAATATTTATATAACTTTGAAGGGGAATTTTCTTTAATTCATCAGTATTATACATAATAAGGCTTTGTTTTCTATTAATTGTTAGTTTTAGTAACTATATTAGATACAAAAGGAGTGGAACTGCTCAACATCCTTAGAGAAGTTCTCCAGTTGTCCCTGGTGAAGGTACAGTGTCCTACGGGCAGCCACAAAGGTAGCTTTCTCTCCAGCTTAGAAAGGGCAGATCTACAGTTTAAATAATAGTCAAGTTTTCCTATTCATTCCACTTTTTATAACAAAACAACAAGGATACAAATTAGTACCTGTTGTGATGGTGTGTGTTTGTTTTTTGAGGCAGAGAACTGTGATAAAGCTTTTCTTACAAGTCATCAACCCTTTTCTTCTAACTCCTGTCACCAGCACATTAACAGCAGCTTTTTGCTTGGGCTGGTAGTACCTGAGTACTGAAGGAGCTGAAGAGAATGGCTCATCTTCCCATCAGTCAGGAAAGGTGTTACATTCGGCTGAGTACTCAGCCAGGCATTTAAAACCAGAGTTATATATTTGGATTGTCTCTTACTGCTGAAAATCAGACCCAGGTGTCTGATTTAAAAGAAAATTGAGCAGCCCAATTGCTTCTTTTGTTTGAAACAAAAAGCATCCAGAACAGTGCTGTGTACAGAACAGAGCATGCAAGAAGCATCATCTCTGTGTGTTTTCTCTTTTTTCTTTTCTTTTCTGAGGATACTACTCCATGTTATCAATGAACTGAATAGCAGGAGGGCTGAAGTGTGCTTCCCCTCCTTCTCTCTTTCCCTCACTCTCAGGACTGGTTCCAGCTTTAGTCTAAGCACACGATGAGCTAATTCAACTCACTGAGCAGCACCTCCACGCACACCTTTCTTTTATTTTATTTCATTTTGGGGGCTTGGTTAGCTGTTTGCGTAGTGAAGAGAACTGACCTGGTGTGCTGCCGGGTGAATTTGAGGAGCAGCCCAAGGCAAGTGGCTGGAGCACGTGACCAGGGGCGAGGGCTGAGAGGGGATGGGACCTCCTCCTTACTGCGATGGGGACCTCATTTAGCTCAGGCCATAACGGAAAAGCACAGCATCATAGGGTGTCTTCAATGAAGCTGGAAAAAGAAAGGTGAGACACGAACTGTCAGACATCCTACAGGTACCACTCATTTATAGATACATAAATAAGAAGTAAAAGCAAGAGTGGTTGGTCTGTGATGCCCCATCTGGATGTGGCTTGCAGGCGATTCAAGGGCAGGTCCTGGGCAAAGGGGGCATGACAGCACTGAAATAGGATGGACACTCAAACCGGCCCTGACGTGTTGGAGCAGTGAGCTGCTGTGACCTGCCTCAAAATGACTCTTCAGGTCTTTTTTTCCCCTTAATAATCAGGGATATATTCTATGTCGTGTGCTTCTTGGCCATATGAAGATTTGTATCCTGTATCTTGTAGGACCCAGAAGGACACCCACATATACAATGAAGATACCAGTTTCACCATCACTTTAGCTGTCTTAACTTCTTATCTCTTTTATCCCTACATGTTCAAAAGACTTATCTCACACAGATCTGTCCCTGTTTTTCTTGGTGACCTGATTAATGAGAGTGAGCACTTGCTCTGAAGAGTATATTCAGAAGAAATAATGTATTCCAACTAACGAAAAAGAAATCTTTATCTTTTGCTAGGATTTCTGGTAGGATGTCACTAAAAATACAAGTTGTTCCTTTGAATTATTATATCTAGTGGGATTAAATTTTCTGTCACAACATCCTTTACTTGCCTGATTTCCATGAAGTTTCTATGCTTGAGTGTGGGATCTTTTTTTTCACTTAGAAGTGTCTCATAAAGTTTTTAAGCTTAGTTATGAAAGCTCCTCAAAGGGCAATCTTTTTCATAACTATCCTCTGTTTCTGATGTGTAACTGTGGTCAGTTTTTTTTATGAAGAACCCAAATATGTATTTTCACAAAAAGAGGATTCAGCATCAGATTATTTTTGAATGTCACGCTGAGGGAACTAGAATAGTTCATCATTCTTCTCAGATTTTCTTTGTTACCTTTATCCAAACACCTTCCGCAGAACCAAAATAGCTTCCATGTAATTAGATTTAAAGAAGTCTTGGGAAATAAAAAAGTCTGCATTAACTGTTCTTTCCTTACGTATTCTCTACGACAGTGGAGAAATGAGCTATCTAAACTTACAAAGGGTAGGGGGCTGAAATTTGTCTTTGTGCTGGGAGACCAGCAAGACTTTTTAAAACATTTTGATTAGTTATTTTTCAAGCATGAAGGAATGAAGATAAATATTGCTCTCAAGTTACCAGTGTGTTCAAATTAGCCTCCTGAGCATATCTACTTCAGATTTAGAATAACATATCAGAGAAGAGAATTTGGCCCTCAAACTATTTAAACTTTGAGGTTAAACTTAAGAGTTCAGTTTTATGCCAAAATTTCTTACACATCAGCAGAAGAAAACTGTAAGTTGTCCCATGACATGGTGCTAATTTAGCCATTATTCATAATGACTTAGATTTGAAAGATACGTTTGAGGTTTATAGATATGTTTGAGGTTTATTTTAGTTTACGGTTGAATCAAAAACATGTAACCTTATGTAAGGCATAAGAAAAGTTTTGTTCTTTTTACTCACTTAAAAAATCTGTAAGTGTAGTGATAGTTACAGCTGGAAGGCCCTAATTCTGCAAGACCTGCTGTGCCTAATACTGAACTACTTCAGTGAATGTAATTACAGATCTGGAATAAAAAAGGAGACCATTAAGAAAAGTAAACCTTGTCTTTAGGAAATTAAAATGTGTGGTACGGCGTAACACAGAGTTCTTTGTAATACTTATGTCTTGTCCAATTCTTATTCCTATTAATAAAATAGGTTTTTTTTTTTTTTTTTGGTATATTGTGTTAACAGGAATTGCTGGGCATTCAGGAGGCTTAAAAGAAGATGAGAGTTAATAAAAATGACATTCTCCAAAATCACGTTTACCAAAACAGACATTACCTCAGAAATTAGCAAAATAGTGGATGAAATTGATTTAAAAGAAGAAGAACTGTTACATTAAAAAAACAAAATAAATTTTGTTGGCTTATAGTAATTATTCCTGATTCCACATCCAAAGTTTTTAAATAAATTATTTTTACAATGAAGTTGGTGGGTAGGCTTTTCTGGAACAGAACCAGGCAAATATATTCTGCTTTCAGAGGCTCAGTATAATCCATATTCCAAACGGTTAAGGGACTTATTTTTCTTTATTTTTATTGAGACGGACATGATAGGCAAATAAATTATAACTGCATATTCAAGATCTAGTAGTTAAAAGAAAATACATTCTCATAAATTAACAAACTGAATGAATCGTCAGATATTATTCCTCTTAGCAGAACATCTATATGGCAGGCTCCATGGGAGAGTGCAACTAGCTTGGGTACTGGAAGCGGTATAGATGCCACAGGACAATATGCTGCCCAGGCCAATGGTTACTGAGGCAGGATCAGAGGGTCTGCAAGGATGTCACCACACCATGATGCAGAAATATGAACAGTCCCAATGAGTTCGGTGGAAATAACGATTATCTCTGCTTGTACCGAGATTAGGTGTCAGTTCTACCCCCAAAATAGAAGTAGGCAGGATAGGTTTTTGTTACATAGTATTTCATTTGGGTGAGGAGAAAGAATTACTTCTCATTAAATATATTGATAGTATTTTGATCTCAAAGCCAGCCTCAAAATTTCCTTGATAAATTCTGATAAACAAGTTGATATTGGCCACTTTTTAATGACCCATTACTTACTGTTTCCTGTAATAAATATATAGTTCCACACACCGATAGGTTTAATTCTGACAAGTGCATATTTGTAATTGTATTTGTAAGCATATTTTGCTTTTTCCACCATTTTTGTTATTTTTAATGGAATGAGCCTTGACTTCACTGCCTTTCATTGAGGTCAGCCGTTATTTATCACCAGCATTTCATTCCAGAAAGTATTACCTTTGTATTAGTTCCCCAAACTGTAAAATGTCCGTGATCTCAGTGCCCCTAGTTTGTGTGCCGGCTTTCTTAGTTTCTAATTCAAATAAGTGCCAAAGGCTGCAGAGAATGCATGTTCCTTCAACCTTCAGTTCCATTCAAGTGCTCGGATCTATCACTGTGTCCAGCTCCTTCATGGATATGTTGCCTTTACGACCTATAACCCTGCTGCTGCATTTCTTGACTGCTTGGGTTTTTAGGTGTATTGTGCCTTGTAATAGCAATATTGTGTGTTTGGCAAACCTGACTGCCAGGCAATAGAGCTAGGCCACGGAAGGCATCTGAAATCTAGGGTAAGCCAGAAATCTTCCTTATCATGGTGGAGAATGTCAAGCCCATGGACCAACCCTGACAGCTGACGAGTGAGTGAGCACAGACAAAACATAGTTGTTGCATACATGGAGGTTTAAAATACAATGAAGTCCATCAGAGTAGTCCTTCAAATGAAGTGATGACACTGGCTCTCCAAGGGGCTCTACTCTTACTTCATTAATCACAGCGCAGACCGAGGGTGCTCGATACCTTACAGTATTGACCTGACATTGCACGCTCTCCTGGCACGTGAAGGGAGAAACCTTGTGGAACCGCAGCACGCCGGGCAGCAAACATTTCAGATGCAGTATGCTGTGCCAGGAGCAAGATTGGATGTCAGCATATGGAAAAGCTTTTATTGTTGAGCTATTGCGTACAAAAAGTCAGTGACTTTTTCTTTATTCAGTATGAGGAGATCTTCTGGTTTTTGTTTTATTCTATTTCATATTTTTATAAAATTTGTATTTAGCATAAGAGACACAATTACTAATGTGTACAGTTCTAGCCCCAGAAAAGTGAATGTCAGAATTTTCACTGAATTACACCAGGATTGGGCCTGAAGTACGCCAAGACTCCTCCAATACGCAGGGAAGTGAATAACAAATAAAACAGAAGTTTCACTTCAAAGTAGATCCAAGTGCATAGCTGTCTGTAACTCAGGAACTATAGCATGCATTTTGAATTAGTCTAGCTTGGAGCCTGTGAGCAAACTGAAGAGTTGATATATTTTGTATTTTTTTTCTTTGCTGTAGACACGATTTGATTTTTCAGTCAAGAAAGAACGGCAGGTCTCCCTGTTTTACTGGTTTGTTATTTCAGGTGTTAATCTGCTAGGGAAAGCCTCTGAGAGGTGGGAGAATGGTAATGCACAGGTGTAAGGCTTTGCAATACATGTATTGTTTGGTAGATAGGCTTTAGCCTTGAAAATACACTGCTTCATGTCTGGAGATGACTTTGATTTTTAAATATGTATGTATACAGGGAGAAAGATTTAAAAAGATGAGAAGTGTAACTATATATACATACATATATATAGGCACACACACTCATCTTCTAATTAATGGGTTTTGGGGGCAATTTGAGAGAGAACGATGTGGTGTTTCAGACCTACACGTGATTCGAAAATCACAAAGGTGGCTTCTAAATGTAGACTGTATTTTCCAAAATCCTTAAAACAGCATAAAAATCACTGCATAGTAGTAGTTACTGTAGTAACTGTGCAAAGCTATACGCAAAACCTCATAATCAATGCCGAGGAAGCATTGATTCCAGCGGCAGAAAAGCCACTGGAAGGCTGCAGAGAGGGGAGGCTGGTTCCGTGTCTAAAGTATATGTCTGCTTTGGGATTGTTTTATTCTTAAAGAAGATCTCTCCAAGTGACCTGAAAGTAGTTTGTAGAAGGGAGAAATATCCCCCTTATTAATACTTACCTGTTTTTTAGAGAATTAAATTTTTCACTGGTGTTTATCTAGTAACTTTTCACTAAAGTAAAAAAAAATAATTAAAAGGTGAGCAAATCCTGTTTTGTGAGACTGTTTTTAAAACATAGTGCACTTTAATACCCATAGTAAATGTCTTTTTCAGTAAAAGCATTCAGCTGATGTACTGAAAAATAATATTTTTTGTTAATTTGTTGCTTACATTTGGTTTCGATGATGAGGGAGAATATTAAAGCAGACTGTTAGAAAAGAATATAATGGTTTGTGAATGTATGCATACATGAGCAGTGTTACACGGAAGGAGATACGTTTTTTTAGTTGGAAAAAATGTGTTCTCTGGGACATTTTTTTTGTTTGTTTTGACACTTAAGCAATTGCATATACTCCCTGCCCATGAGACCACAACTGAAACTTAACTCTGGTGAAGAAAATATGTCAAAATGAAACTTGCAAAATTACTAGAAATCAGGAGAAGATACATGATGGAAAACATTTTGCTAGAAAAAGTGCAGCTGATTTCCTATGTTAGCCTCAGTTGATTATTAGGCTTTTCTATTCAATTTAAGGATGAATGCTTCATTTTGTCACTTGTGAATTAGAGGTTACTACTTCAGTGGAAGTCCAACAGGCTATTCATTCGTGTTTTGGGCATTTTTAATGTTGGCCAGTTGGAAAACAGTTGCTCCAGTGAGGGAATTGATTGAATATTGATTACATACTGAGGGTGCAACTCTTTATCTCTAGGATATAAACAAGATTTAACACATGAAGGATCCAAGCATTTGATTAGTTAGTGGCCGTTTTTATATTATCCTATGTTTTATTATGTCTGTTGGGCAAAAAAAGGTCGATGTGCAACGCTCCACTGATTTTACTAAAACAGTGCATGGAAATGTGTTTAATACAGGCTTTAGCACCAATGGAAAATACTGTTTGGAGTTACAAATTGTGGCTACTTTTTAATCCTAATATTTTGTTTTTAGAAATACAACTGAAATGGTTATGTAATCAAACAAAACCCACTTATGGTAAAGGCACAACTTTGCATACAAAGAATATTTAGACTTTTTTGTAAGTTTTCTTTTTAAAGTCTGTTAGGTCTTTGTCAATTCAAGTAAATTGGTTAGATTGCATTTTAGTACATGTTCTCGTATGACATGATTTGAAATCTGTGTCTTTGTCGTGAAGAAAAACATTTAAAGTTGCATCAGTAAAGCAACTATTGTCATGCTCCTTGCAGATTTTGGACAACTTCAGGAGTAACATGGCACAAATCTAATTAAGGCTTTGCTACTTAAATTATGTTCTCCTTTTTACTTGAGCCTGTAGGATAAGGTGAAAAGCAAAATAAAACCCTACTGGAAAACCGTCAGACACCTTTTTTTCTTAATTCTTACTGTTTATGATATCAAGCTCTATGTGGTGTGTTTCAGCAGAAGGAACCTTTGAAATGAAATGTTAGGAAATCCGTCCTCTTCAGTGTATGTGGCAGTACTGGATATATGCACTAAATTAGTAAAACCCTTAAATCCCATTGGATTAAAATAGCTGGGGAGATAGCTGTGATGTTATTACTGTAATCGTGACAGAGTAATTACTTCTTCCTTGTCTGTTAACGGCATAGCATGCCTAACACGTGAGAGACTTTTATTTTGTCACTGAAATTTTAATTTAGGAAATTGAGAAAAAATATTTTCAGAACTCATCTTTTACACAGTGGACAAAGACTTACAGCCAAAACATACCAATATGAGGATTTCTTGTGGTCTCCGGAGAAATCTTCTGGGTCAGAAGACAATCTAGAGCAGGCTAATCACTTTAATTTTATGCTGTGGGCCTAAAGTTTGAATGCACCTGTTGGTCAGTACTAATTTAGCAAGATACCCCATACAATTTATGCTTCCCATTATTATATGATCAAATCCTAAGTTTGCATGTAAAGTTAACATACACAGATTTCCCCCCTTTATTCAGTAACAAGATGCTTTTTCATATGTCAGGCAATTTTCAGACTTTCAGAAAAGCGATTACTACAAAATAAATCATTTGTGTGGGTGTGGGTAAAGACCTGCACAGGTACAACAAATTCAACACCCAGATGTGCTGCTCATGAACAAGGTAACTCTATATCACCTGCATGGTGGAGTCACTCTGTGTGTACATATGTGATTCAGCTGCTTGGGACTATAGAGGATCCCTTATCTAAGCTGCAGTCAGGGCTTTCAGAATCCTTAAAACAGATCCAAACTGCACGTTTATACTGAAGTCCACTGACCCAGAACTGAGCAGCACCTCCAGAAAAGCCTTGCTTCTCCTTTACTTTTGTCTGGGATAGCTATTCCTTTCCTGTCAGAGCAAGGAGTGAAACGAGGAGTAAATCTGGAGTTTAAATAATACTAACAAGGTAAGTGTTACCTTAGAGTAGATAGAAAACCTCTTGAATATTGAGGGTAGCAGTTCCTTTTCTCTGCAGTTACACTCTCCATCTCAGCATATCAGAATATTAGAACAGCGAGAGCAGTATTAAAAAACAGAGAAACATTAAACTTGCTCAGTCCCAGGGTATGGAAAGTGTTTTCTTTTTTTTTAAGGCCAGAACTTTCTGTGCAGCACATTTTGGCCCACTGAAATGTATGGTTTGCATGTATTTTATACCTGCTTATGATCCTCAAAGATAAGATCTCCAATATCAGTATGTCTAAATAGCTCACCACGTTTGATGCGTTTATATGTAACACTCAATATTTTGATTCCAGTTATCATTTATGTCTGCTTATGTAACTGTGATAGGGTAAAAAGACCTCAGCCTGAGTATAAACATGGCATACGTTCACGGGGAACACCTTTAAGATAGCAGTTTAGAATAAAGTACTTATAAGGGAGAAACCATAGATTATTAGTCTGTTATGATAGTTCTGAATCTGTTCTAATTCGGAAAGAAATAGAAACATTTCTAAAATAAGCACAGGAAATATAAAGTACAGTTAAACATTACCATTTGCACAGCAATCAACCTGAAGCCTATTCATATTTCAAAAAGAGCAGGGTCTAATTAAGCTCTGGCAAACTCAATTCTATTGCCTTTCACTCCGATAGAGTTTGCCTGTTTGTCAGTGCTGAGTTTGGCCTGTATGCAGTTAAGCACATGTCATCAGCTTTCATTCAGATGATTCAACTAGTTCATATATTGCTTTTGATGTATTGCAGCTGTTCTTGTGTTTAATTTATGCAAATATTCTAGAATCTACATTTATTAGCAGCCATGATAGCTAAAACAGAATACTTGCACAGAGTGCTGCAGAATTGCAAGAAGTGAATTTCCTCTTCATGTTTATCAATGTGTAGTCTCTATATCTCATTCTAAGAGTGGTTCTGCCTTCAGTCAAGAGCTCTCCAATAACTTTCCAGGCATAATTTGGAGTCTCTGGGTTCAGCTGAAATATCTGCCTTGATAGTTTAGTGATTTCAAATAGCTGATAGATGAATGAATGGAAATTGTTATCTGTTACAGAAAAAAAATTACAAATAGGAAAAGATAGCTTCAGTAAATTAATGCCTTGAATAGTTAGACCAGTCTTACCTACATGTCTCATTATTTTCAGTGAATTACCCTTTTATAGTTTAATGAACAATTAGTATTGTAATACATCTTTTCTCTTGGAAAGAGTGAAGTACATAATCACAGCTTAGTATTCAAAATAGCGAGGGTTTCATAATGCCATACATTTTCCCATTTGAATTGCTTGAGGGATATCCTAACCTGTTTATTGGAATCTCTTAGAAAAAAAGAGAGCTCTTTTGCATAAACTTATACATCAGCTCTGTAATTGTTTTGAGATTTTTTCTTTTACTTTTCAAAATAGGTATGTATTTCTGTGTTTTCCATGTTCACATCTCTGACAGAAGAGAAAAGAAGAGAAAGGGTGCTTTTGAATTATGCACATAGTGCTTATCTGTATGAGTATGGTGCTGTTCAAGAGGCTTACAATGCAAAGTATAGTTGATAAATTCTTTTTTACATTTCTTTTTCAAATGTAAAACTTGTCAGAATATGATAATATCGATCTATATCCATTCCAGTTCTGTTTTCTAGTGATCACTAATAGTAATAGCAGAAATGTAATCGTATACACTACGTTTCTCTTATTTCTTGATCCCACAGCATTTTCTGATGGAAACAGGGATTTGCAGAGGGGAAGAAAAAAGAAATCCATGCTTCTTAATGTTCTTTTGCCAAACAAATATAAAGGTCTCCACAGGCAAGGATTAACTAATACAAATATGCTTTCTGAGCAGCTATTGAAGAATTGCTAATAAACATCATTATAGCTGAGTTCAAGATATTCAACCTTGTAAATATATCCTGTATAATTTCATTACAGTTGGTTGAAGCCCTAGGAGAAGCCAATGTTTCAACCTCTTTGTTCAAGTCTTAATGAATTATTGGAAAGTGGCTGATTAGAAAGCATTGAATCAGAAGGGGCCGCTGCATTCTGAATGCTACTCTCTTTGATGTTGTTTACCTCCCAAGTTGACTCATTTCCTTGGCCAAAAATCTTGGTACACGAAGCTGTGAGCCTACTTTGCTGGGCCATTATATCCCAGTGCATGTCTGGAAGTCAAATGTGGTAGGTAGCTATTTAGTGAACGTTGTAAGTGTTCATTGAAGCTCACACCTTAGAATAGGATTCTGCCTAGAAGTGGGGCACAACTGTGTTGTAGCTAAAGGGGGTACAATGAAAGAAGTGGGATGCCCAAGTAGAGGTTTAGTTTCTCCTTGGACTAGACACACTTTCCATACTTACTCCCCTATTTTTTTTTCCATTTGGTGGACCTGCTTGCTTCCTGCTTCCAGTTGCTTCTGAACTCAATGCCTCTTCAGCCGTCCAAGGCAGAGTCTACAATGTAACGTGAAAATATCTGTTTGCGACACTCAGGCCACTGCAGACTGCTGGGTAAGAGCTTGGGCCTATGCTATGTATCAGCATATACTTGAACTATCTCTTCTGGAGACCTCCAGATTTTAGGTAATGAAACACGAGCACAGGCATAAGGGTTTAGGATGCGAGTGCATCTCATCTTGAGACTGGAGTCAGGTCCTTGACTAATTCCTTGACAATGTAAACATATTCAAAGTGGTGGATGAAGATTGAGTAGTTGGTGCTGTCTTCACAGTGTCTTAGTGTTGTTCCACTGCTTCCCACAGCATACTTACGGGGCAATCCCTCTGTGAGGATTCACATTTCCCAGCAGATCAGTTCCACACTAGAACATTGCCTAAAGTAAACTCAAATAAGAGCAGCGATAAACTACATCCTGATTTTTTCATCTCCATTAAACTAGTCTCATTTAAAGATCTTTTCATTGGGTACCTCACCTAAAATAATGTAAAAGGAGCAGCCATTAAACACAAGGTTCCCCAGTCAGGCAATGGTTGACAAACACTCTACTCAAACTGTGTGTTTTTTTCTGTTGAACCTGTCTTCGGGGTACCCCTTAACACAGCCTCTGCTCTCTTGGGGTGGAGAGGAGGATTTAAAAAGTTGGCTTGCTTGGATTGAGGGTCTTTTCTTTAAGGATGACCTTGCAATATGATTAAATTCTTAAGCATGGCCTGCACAGATAGGAGTGACCTATAGTTTAAGGGTTCAGAGCTTTTGAGATGTCTCATTGGTAACGTGCCTTGAACAGATCCTCAATTGTATGTCTTCTGAAATACTGCAGAAGGAGCATCATAGAAGACTATGTTTTCACTTTAGTTACAATAGCCTCTGGATTATTTAAAATTAACCAGATAGCTTTAATTTGAAGAGGCAGGTATGCAGGCTAAGAATATTTGAAGCGTGGTAATGAGGGCTGTAGCCAGGCCTCTTACTCTTTCGCATAAGATGGCAAAGGTTCAGAGGGTGCAAAGGAGGAGGAAATAACATGAAAACCGTTTCTTCCAGACAGGTAAAGACTTATTCATGCTGGGAGAATCTCCAGCTGGGAAAATCCACGGTTGTTATAGCCTTTGTGCCTCCAGAATAGAAAAAAGGGTTGGCTCAGAGAAGAGAATCTGGCTCAAAGAACTTAAAATAAATATCAGATGTCAGAGCTGTGACTTAATTGTTTAGCTGAGTAGATCATGTGAATTACACACAGATTGAGGACCTGGTTTTGCTTCTATTGAAATCAAGGAGAACAGAATCAGGCCATACTCTCCTTCCAGTGTCTTTCAGCCCTCAAAACTGTGTTACTTGAGAGTCGACAGCTCCTAGAATCATTTCTTGTACCAGTCGGGAATCCAGAGAGCTGCAAGTACACAACTGCTTTGTGTTTTATTACTGTAGACATAAGCTAAGACTCTTAAGCAGAATGCATTTCCTTAGTTGCTGTTGGTTTTTATTTCAAAATTTGACATTCAAACAATGGCTTCTGTGACTCTAACCATGGAAATTGGAACTCCAGGTTCAGACAATTTCAGAGATCCATTGAGACGTACATGTATTTTCCTACTTTTAATGCAGTCTCAGATTACAACTCTGACAGTCTCAGACCTATGCCCCAACTCAGAGACATTAGCTTATAAATATCCCCTTGAGAAACTGTAGTTCTGAAAGCCTTATAACTTTATAGCGAAAATTTATTTTTTTCTTCCTTAATGAACATGAGATGTTTGTTACCTTTATGAATAAAAGGAAATAAAACTTTTTTTTTCTCTTATTTTTACACTATTGCACATTTCCTTTAGCATTTTAAAATTATCAATTAAAAAAAAACATGTTTAATCATGAAGGTGAAGGCTTTGTGAGGAAACTATCAGAAGAAAGACAGTGGCAGCTGAAAACGAAAACGGTTACACTATTGCACGTTTCCTTTAGCATTTTAAAATTCTCTATCAATTAAAAAAAAACATGTTTAATCATGAAGGCTTTGCAGGAGTGAGGAAACTATCAGAAGAAAGACAGTGGCAGCTGAAAACTTGAAAGGATTGTTTAGTTATAACCAAAATTGAATTACCTGGAACTGACTGACAGTCTTACATTCAGGAAGAAGGGAAAGATTTTGGGAGAAGGTTTCACATGTGCAATTGAAAATACATTTCCATTACCTGGCTAAGGACCTTCACATAGTTCTACTGACAGAGTGAAATAGTGGTAGAAAGGTGACAGAAAGAAAAATGTTTGGAAAGATCTACAGCCAATTTGCAGACTGACATATATTTCTACAAATTCTACAAAATGACTATTGGTACAGCATGTAACTGATGACATTGTAAATGAATGGAGCACAGAGAAATTACTTAGTATCGTATTGTTGGACATGCTCTGAAGATACTGTAGGAAATACTCTGATTTAGATAGGGCGATTTTTAGGTGCTGGTTCCGTAGAGGGCATCAAAGGGTGGCACGCACCTGCGTCCCCTGGCCAGCCAAGGTTCAGCCTTTCCAAGCTCATGATGATAATAATACCATTACTGCAGTCTTTTAACCAGCAACAAGGTGTGATTTCTTTTTCTGAGAAGTGAAAGTACAGTGTCTGAGTACTTAGTGAGCAATTACTTTCCCTTCACAAATGATGAGTTAAGCAAAGAAAAATCAAAGCTGGGGGTGTGAGGAGGAACATAATATTACCAGTGTTGAAAACCCTGAATAGTTCACAGCAGGCAAAACTATCCTCCCCATCCCCTGTCCATCTATCCTGACACTTAAGACGTGATTAAATGCTTCTTCTGTAGCTCGAGTGAGTTAGCTCCCTCCAGCCTCAGGTTATGTCCTTCCCACAGTTCAGTGCCCAGGCTCGGAGGAGCCAACTCTAGGGATAATCTGTTGCCCTTAAGAGAGTGTTGAACTGGAGGCTGGCAACCCCTTTCAGGCTGTAAATAGTCATTGCTCTGCTGAGGTAGGAAGGCCTCCCTGGAATTACTGTTCATGCCATTAGTTGTCTTCATAGCAACGATTGCTGCTAACTATTCCTGTCACTCCCTGTTCCCACTTGCAGCTTGGCAGAGACCAGCCAAGGCGAGGAGGCCAAGGGGAGCGCAGGGAGGGGAGAAGGCAAAGTGCAATGGCTGGGCAAGAGTAGGGCATGGGCAGGGAAGAGTGGGGGCAGCAGCTGGCTGGGTCCTTTCTGTGGATGTGAACGGGTCTTTATCACACTCCCATGACTGCAAGTCAACCTTTTCTGCTGCTAAGACTACTGGAGGGACTCGGTTTTCTTCCATAGCTTCTGAAGAATTGACCTAGGTATGGGTGAAGGTAGGAATGATAAGTAGGTGTACTTCTCCTGTGCCTTGTATCCTGTGCAGGTGCTGCAAGTGATACAAGATGGACACCAAATGCTTCCATGCCTGTTTCTCCTACTTTTGTTCTCTTACTTCTGGATGTGTTTTCCAGCCTCCTCCCTTGTACCGTCACAGGTGCTTTGACTTTTGTATGGAACGGTAATGTGGATCACAGGGAGTGGGAAACTGAGACAACATGAGCAGTTGTGGTGTCTCAAAGATGGTCCTGTAAGTTCAAGTTTGAAAGTTGGGTTACAAAGGAAAGAATTTCTTTATCCTTCCCAAGTAGCAGCATAATAAAATGAAAAAGAGCAAACTCAAGTAAAATTTGTATCTATTTGCTTTTTTTCCTCTTACTGTTTTGATTTTCTGACAGTTTCTGGTGAAGGACTGATTTCACCTGAAGCACAAAAAAAACTAGAGACAAAAGTTTGTCTTAGAGGACTTTGTGTCACTTCACCTCCCTTCACTTGCATGAAAGAAGGCAGGTTTCCCACAGATTGTGCTTGGGAGGGATTGTGTTGGCAAGAGTGCCATGATACTAGCTGTAACAGCACAGGAGCTTTGACCTGAGCACTCTGCTTTCATTATGTCCTGTGAGATCCCATAGGGAGGTACAAGGATTATGGGACTAAAGTTCTCGCTTTCTTAAAAAAGAGGACAAACTTCAATTTCATTAACTTTCCACCACAGATGAAGGGAGAGGAAACTGCAGCGGTGAGGAAAATTTAGAATTTTTATTTTCCTTTGTAGAATGGAGTATGAGGTGCAGTTTCTCATACGAATGAGGACATAACGCCTTCTGAGGCAGCATCACAATTGTGCTTCTGGCATTTTGGAAAGAGAAACTTGAAAAAAGTGAGCTGTTTTAAAGTTACCTGTCTAATGAAGTACACCAAAGTTTAATTACTTTTCATGAAAACAGCAGTGTTTTACAATCTGAAACATCCAAAAAGGAGCTAGATAATGGCCATTCTTTTCACAAAAACTAGCTGAATCAGTAGGATGGTACTTACAGATTTACCCTGTGCTGGAAATGTGGCAAGGAGCTTGAGACATTTAGTTTCTAATCCCATGTACTCCTTTGTATTGTAGTAATAAATAAATTAAATTCAGAAACTAACTCCATTTAATGATTTGCAGTAAACAAGGAATGAGGGAGTTAGCAATAAAACACTATAGCAAACAAATGTATTTCTTCTCAGGGTAAAAGAGCGTGTTTTGCATGGCTCATCATCATATATTTACAAACTTGCATAGTCTTTATGTAAGACTTAGCATTTAAACAAAAGGACTCCGTGGGGTGGGAGTAGGGATTCCGGGAGAAATTCCTCCCTCTTAGGTGCTCATATGCCATGACCTAATGGGGATAATAGCACATAGAACATAAATGAGATAGTTATTTGTTGAATTAAAGCTCGTATTTCACACTTAGAATCATATGGCTAGAACCTATTGGATTTATTAAATCCAGCCATTTGCTATTTCAGGCAACACATCCTAGAATCTTGTTCATAACCTTTTTGAAGAACTGGAACGTGCCTAGCTAATGTAAGACTTGTCTTGCCTGTTTATCAGTTGGCAGAGATAAATAAATATTCCTTTCTTCTTGAAGAAAGTTCCAAGTCAATTTAGCCTTGCTTTTTTGAGTTGCTATTTATATTATATTATAGTATGTACAGAATCTTCCATCCTATTTATAACACTGTTGCTAAAGCTTACTGCCCCATTGCTCAAATAAAGGCTATACATCCAACTGAAATCAAGTGTCTAAAGTTAGTCATCTGTTTTCTTGGTACCCACCTGAAGGTCTCTGTAATAACAATACAGTTGAAAAATATTTGAGTCCAAAACCCCTTCCATAATTCCCTTGCAATTATATTAATGGGGTGTTGATGAGTGAGGGGGACTATGCAGCCGTCTGTGAGAGTGGAATTTGACCCTGGTCACTATAAAAAGGCAGCACTTCGAACTATTTCAAGACTATTTTTAGATATAACTAGAAATCTGAAATACTTCAAATCTACACCAAACTGTAGTGCACAGATGTCAATCCATCAAACATGTTACGAGGACATATAAACATACAGTTCTACAGACAAAACCAAGGCATTCTGAATTAGGAAAGCAGTATGCCTTTGCTCTTTATATGTTTTTTAATGTGTTCATTTTCTCACTTTACTACGGTTTGTAGGAGGTGTTCTTATCTGGTTTTATTGTCAGTTTTAAAAGCCCCTTTGTACAATACTTTGTGTATTTTTTAAAATGTTCAGTATTTGCAATACTGCAATTCTGGTAGAACCAAATAGATTGCAGTTACTCCCTTGTGAATGCCCTGTGAATATTAATCTCCCTGGGTTTAAGGGAGCAACTGATGTAGATAAGGCTTACAAGGGTAAGTAAGATAAGACATAGGTGAGTGGAGACTCTGGGATAAGAATGAGTGGTTGGCACTAAATGTGATGGATTGGCAGAGGGAAGAGAGGAAAAAAATAGAAATTGTGAATGAATGCCAGACTGAAATGTTAGAAGCTGGTGCTTCCTTTTATGCCCATCTTTAGCACATTTAAGAATGACACTGATTTTTTTAATGTAGTACTTTTGCCAATGGTGACTGAGATGGTAAACTTTATTAGCCATAATGAAAGCAGACCCTGTTAGGCTTTCTCTTTGGGGTTGAGGGTCTTCAGCCCACTTCATTGCTCAAGTTCCTGATGAATGTTACAGAATAAAGACTTTTAATTTTATATATGCAACACCAGATATTGTATTCATAACTAAAGTTGGGAGAATTTGAGGATATATCAATTACTCAGCATTTAAAAGGAGTATTATTTGCCATGCTCACATCAGAAAAAATATTACTGGAATGAATATCAGGGAAAGTAAACATTCAGTCACTTCATCCTTAGAAGCACCATGTAAAACCGGGACAAGTAAATAAGTATGGAAGCATTTATTTGACATGGGAGCAGAACTAGTATTTTAGGACTTGACTAATGAGCTACAATCATATATCACAATGTGCATTCCAAATATTCTCTATAAATAAAGTTGAAATACCGAACAAAGGTTTTATGGACAGCAAATAAATCCAAATAGATTAGAATACTGTTTATGTCCACTCTTGGAGAAGCAGAAGATAAATTGACCAAGTCATTCATTATGAATTCTTAATTGCACTCTATTTGTAACCCTTAAGCTTTAGAGTACACTTTGTATTGTGAGAATTGAAAGGGCTCCTGTTAGATGGAGTAAATGCGAAGCCTAGTAAACTCCGCTCTCACAGCAGAAAGGTATGCCTGAGTACATTCAGCATATTCTACATTCAGTAGATGGCAGTGGTATGCAGTTGTAGATTAATTCAGGATTTTCTCTTGAGCAGACGCTCTCATCTCTGTGAATCTAAGCAGTGTTGATTTGGGGGTTTATTTGAGGCTTTTTTTTTTTCAGAAAATACTAAGATACCAGATAATTTTTCACCTGCTAGAGCAGACAGTGATAGAAAATGCAAGAAATCTTGCTAATTTATTGTAATCTTCATTACACAGCACTTGGAAGAATCTAGTAAGTTTTGAATTTCAAACAGCGGTATTACATACAGAAAGGAATGCGTCTGTCTGGAGCATTGACTCATTTTCCATCTATGCCCCGTGGAACATAGTGTGTACACATCAAAGTCTCAAAATAAAAGTATTCAGTAAGTGGGAACTGTGTGTGTTACTTAACAGAAGTAGTAACACAGTGACGTCTTGGAATACTGCACATAAAAATAGATAGTTTCCCTTGTCTAAAGGAATGAATTGCAGATCTATTGGGGGAAAGTGGTGGGGTGTATGTGTGTGTAAGCAAACAAATTACTAAGACAATTAGAAATGATTATAAAGCTTTTAATTATGGAAAACTGGAAGAAAAAGAACAAAGCAGAAGCAGAAATACAGTTTCTGTGGTAGAAACCACAGATGAGGAGGCTAAGAGAATTAAATTACATCATTTAAGTAGATATTTTCTCATATGGCAGTTAGTTCTAACACAAATAATAGAAAATGTTTAATGATTTATGATTGTTAATGATGGAAGGAGTTACTCTCTGTTGCACAAAGCAATGTTTTTTCTTGCCTCCCTATGGGAAACTGCAATAGAAAATGCATTAAATACATCAGTCTGTGAACTGAGTTGTAACACAACCACAAATTTGTCCTAAGGATTTTGAGCACTCTTGGACAGACCCCAGAATCAATTGGTGGTCCCCGAGTAGGGAATACAAATGTCACACATTTTCAACAAAGAACTGCATACTTTGTTTCTCTGCTGTATCAGACACCACATGAGGATCCAGAGAAACATTTCAATCTATATTAATATGGCTATTGTTTGCAGAACAAAAAGTAATACCATTCTGGTAGCAATGGAATAGCAGCATAAAAAAAAAAGGCATTTCCAGCATAGCCAAAGCTGCTGGAAATGCTCAGTTTTGCAGGTAAGAGCTTTATCCCGCCATGGGCCCAGAAGTAGAAAGTTTTGTGCAATCTGGTCACAGCCAAAGTATAATAATGAGAGTAGGAAATTAAGACCTTTTAATTGTTCAGGGTACTGAAGAAAGAAGTATATGTTAATTGATTCAATGCTGCTTAACGTCATCTGCTGCTGAGGGCTGTGTTAGGAGCCGTTCTCCCTAGCACCGTGAAACCGCGGTGTGGCAAATGCCCTAGCCCGGCAGTGGGATTGACTCCCTGTGACAGCTGCCCACAGTGGTGACCACATATTTCTGTCTACGTCTAGCAGGAATATCTGGATGAGATCTCTAGGTGCATGCTTCAAGCTCCATTTATTCACAGGGTATTTTACCATGTGATTCCCATGTATGACACTGTAGTCAAATACCTATGCTTTACTCAACACCACAACGTACTCTTATCAAAATGAGCGTTAACATTTTTCTTCTCCAGTAGAATGCCTTATCTTTGCACTGTTTTCTATTTTAATTGTTGATTTTGAGCAAAACTTGTTTGGTTTTTTTTGTTTGTTTTTTCTTTTGGCTGAGGCTGTACATCTCTTCCTAATGTTTGTAGAAATCATTACATATGTAAATTAAGGCATACAGAGGAAGGATGGTTTGGGTCATTAAGGTTTCTGAATATCTTTTGTGTGTTTTTTTTTTTTAAAGCACTGCTTTTGTAAAGGCTTCATGTATTAAGACAATCACACTGAGGATACTTTCATCCTGGCATTGCAATGTCATTCCATTCACTCATGTTTCTAGTATATTGCTTTACTTGGGTATTTTTCTCTTCTTCCTGTCTATTTTCAGCTCTGTTGCTTAAGTTCTTCTGACACCTTATCAATTTGTTTATGAATTTACATTTGAAAGATTTTACTATCACTTTTATCACCATACATTTTATTTTTCCATAAACTAAATCCATCTTGACATTGCTGAATGTATGCAAACCTGCTACTACTGGTGTTTTACCTTGTAGTATTGTCACAGTAGATAGGTGTTGCCATCTTTAGGCACTATGAGGAGTTTCAAGTAAAGAAAAACTCCATCCAAATAAATGGGACTTGCCTATTTTAGCAAGTACTTGAGACAGTTTTGCTGACAGTGTTCCAGTATTTGTAGAAGCATGAAATTTCAACCACTGCAAGATTTATTCCTCCACTATGAACAAATACAGCCTTTGTTTAAGTTGAAGCTTTGGAGAGTCTTGTCCTTCTAAATGTCACTTTTAATTAAAACTTTGTTAACACATACTGTGTTGTAAGCAGGTTCATAACATGACATGATCTTTAAAAAAAAAAAAACACAACAAACCACAAATCACATGCTATTTTCATGCCAAAACAACATTTTTAGAAGCCTGCATCTGGGTTTATAATAGAAGAGTCAGCTGCATCTCACTGCTGACAGTTTTCTTCTGCCATTTTACAGACAGAAAAAAGAAAATACACAATAAAACATGTTTTCTAAATGCCGTAGTTATAAAATAATTTTAAACAAAATATGTGGGAATTAATTTTTTCATAAGATTGTATGTATGATGGTTGTGCAAAATCTAGATTAATCTGTATTAGACTAGGAAAAATTGATTATAAGGTTGGTAATGCAAGATCTTGAAATGTATTGTTTTGTATTAAAATAAGTTTGGCTTGAAAACAATTATAAAGCGAAAGAAAATATGACTAGGAAAGAAGAACAAAAAGCAAAGAAGGAAGGGTAATTCTAAAGCATTGCCCTTTCTGAAGAACAGACAATTACATTAACTCAAAATGGCTTTACCAGAAAGAATAAAAAACAGATCAGGGTCATATAACCATTATATGGTATAATAAGATGTATACCAATGCTATTGACTATATCTTGGACTATGTATTATATTGTAAAAAAATTTCTGTGAGGTTATAATAATTTGAACTGCCTAGCTCTGTTAAGTAACTTCTTGAAGTGCAGAACAACATAAAAATGAGAAAAGCCTGTTATTCCATCATGTGACATGTCATTTCAAGGAAAGTTGTAAAAAATAACAGTGGATATTCTGAATTAACAATGGATATTCTAGAAGATGGATAATTATTAAACCTGGCTAAAGATGCCAAACTTTAAATACTGTAAATGAAGTGTGTTATGGAGAGCACTTTAGCACCTGCATGTAAATCTGACAAATATAATTTAGGTGTCAGACAAAGTTATAGTGATAACGTTAGTAATTTCTGGTTTTATGTTCTGTTGGATATGCTTACGTTTTCCTGAAACATCTACCTTCCATGGAGAAGTTTTCCGTGATCTTAGAGGTCTTTTCCAACCTTAATGATTCTATGATTCTATGATTCTATGATTCTGAAACAAATAAAGTATCTAAATTCAAATTTCTCTTGGAAGAATTAGAGTATGAATAGTATATCTGAATTGGGGCATAACACAAATTTGTAGGTATAATTTTCCCAAGGAAGAATTTCCTATCTCTACCTCATTTGATGTCATTTATCTCAAGAGTTAGAAACATGATGATAATATAAAGGTAGAACAGAATGAAGAGCCGCATTTTAGGAAAACTAGAGAAGCATTTAAGAATAGATGCATTCAGTAGATGCGTTAAATAAATATACATATGTTTAATACATAATCAAGGTTTTAAAAGATCAATTGTACAGACACAATTAAAAAAAAAAAACCAACAGGGTACTAGAGAATAGATTATCCCTATAGCATTTTTGACTGAAGTAACTTTCAGGCTATCATCAAATCGGTCAGTTTTATGCTACTTAGGTGTTGACAGTAGAAATGATGAATATAATTCCTTTTCTTGTAAGAAAATCCTCTCAGAGCTCAGAGGAACAAAATAGGGTAACCTTCCTAGGGTTGGGATCTGCACGGCATGCTGCATGCTTATTGGAGGTCTGTTTGATGCTGCACACCTTAAGATTCCCAGCATCTGAATGGAAGTAGCATTATCCCCTTTGTTTATAGTGTTAGCTCTAGTAAATTACATTTTAAGTGATACTTTAGTCTGAGTGCGTTTCTTACTGGGATCATAACAAACCAGCACCTCTGGTACAAAACGCATGCCTGAAGAATGGTATAAGATTAGCAGCATGGCCAAGCATAATATCAGGAATCCAGTAGTATGGTCAGCCTCAGGAAAAATGTCAGGAAGGAATGGGAATTCTGCATGTCTCCTCCTACACATCGAGACTTATGGATGTTCTTGAAAGAAAAGGTGATACGACGAGAGGAAATGGCCTCAAGTTGCGCCAGGGGAGGTTTAGATTGGACATGAGGAAAAGCTTCTTTACTGAAAGAGTGGTTAAACATTGGAAGAGGCTGCCCAGGGAAGTGGCTGAGTCACCATCCCTGGAAGTATTTAAAAGACGTGTAGATGAGGTGCTTAGGGACATGGTTTAGTGGGCATGGTGGTGTTGGGTTGATGGTTGGACTCAATGATCTTAGAGGTCTTTTCCAACCTTAATGGTTCTATGAATGGTTTAAGAGTTGATGTTTTTTCTTATTTTTTTTAGTAATTGAGGAAAAATTGCTTTGGATTTTATTGGGGTTTCTTTTAGATGCATGAATATTCTTACAAAAAGAGAAGATTATGATTCTTGATGAAGACTTTTCTTCTTACATAGAAAGATTAAGGGACTTGGCCAACAAAGCAGAGCCTGAGCTCTGCTACTTCACGTTTTCTGCCCTTGCCTACAGTACAGCCTGCAGTGAGACGTTGTAGGTCCCCCTGGTGTAGACCCAGACTAGGCCAAGATCTGGAGTAATTTTTGCTGTCTGATTTACACTGCTTCTCTGAATAAGCTAAAAATAAGCAAAGGCTGCCTGTTGGGATCATAAACAAATTGAGATCTTGGTTTTTTCTGCCAAGGTGATATCACCTGAGGATGTGGAGTTTTCATCCCCCAAGCCACCAAACTGTTGTGTGGATTTGGCTTATTTCAGTGCTGCGAGCACAGCTCTTCTTGTTGTTTATACTACAGCAGGACATGAATTTTCTAGACACAATTATGGTGACATGGTTCTGGAGACAGTGCAAACACAGGCTAAAAATCAGCACCTGCTGTCACAGCTTTGCAGTCTGAACAGACAAAACAGAGAGACCGAAGGCACAGAAAGGTGAAAAGCCTGATCCAAGGTGAAGAAACTATATCTTACGTTGCAGGTTAAGCATATGCCTGCGCCCAGGGCTGTGGTTTATTTAGTCTTCTGCCTCTCTGTAATAGTGTCCAAATTAGTGAAAAATTAAACATTCATGTCAGCTACCAGGTGCTGAATAACAACTGAAAAGTGCACAGAATAATTTTCTGGGGAATTAGCTTAACAACAGTGATTTAAATCAACTTTGGAAAGTTTACAACAAAATGAAAGAGTGGGAAGCTGGAGCAGCTGTTGCTCACTGCTTCTTAGCTCAGACCTTGCTAGCTCTTACCATCATCCCATTTATCCCAGCGTGGTATAAAACTCTGGAAGATCCAGTCACCTTTTATCTGAAGCCCTGAGAGCTTCTGTGAGGTGTCACAACTCAGACTGAGAGAATTAAAAGTATGGATGGTTTAGAACCAAATTTGCAGTATAAACTTAACCATTCTGTGTGTGAAGCACAGCTGGAAAACCGTCTAAATTTGTCTTGTCCCTAGATTTTTGCCATAAATATTCTTAGTATTTTAGACAGCAGATCCAGTAGCAGATCTGTCCTAGCACCATTTAATAGTTGTCCATGGCCATTGCTGTCTGTGGAAGGGGTGTAGGATGGGCAGCATTTTGCCCCAGATGAGTAATTATCTAAGGACGCACATAGAGGTCCTAATATAAATAAAAAAGAATTGAATTAAGATTATTTATGATTATAATCTGAGATTATACCCAGGATGAAGCCAGGGTCAATAGCACAAGTGCATTATAACTCAGATGTACTCTCTCTGGTGAGCAGTGTGGGTTTTGTAAGCCTGGGCACAAGAATGCCACAGTCTGAATATTCTCCCAGCTGATTAAAAATAATCAGTTACTATATCCCATGGGAAATATACTGACTGTATTTTACTAGATTGTGTAACATGGTCTTGAGGCAAGAATGGATTGAATAAACTCTCTCCACTCAGTATTTCCTGTTCATGTGGGTTTCACACTTAAAGCATTTTATTCTTTCATTTTCCTATGTCTTTTGTATTTTTGCCCAGTGTGACTTTCAAGTGTTTTTATTTTAGTAATGCTTTGCCAATCTATCTTATTATATTCATGTTTCTGCTTTTCCTTTGTGAAATTAATATGTCAAAGGAATTTAAGTTGCGAGGATGTGAGCGTACATTGTGAGAATGGATATTGAGCTCTCTGTCTTAATAGGTGATAGATGCCACGTGAAATATGACTGGAGCAACTAAGAGCTTGTTAGAAGCCAGCAAAAGCTAGCATAAAGGTTTTGTCATGATGATTTTTCACTGCCTTATAAAAGCATCCGGTATGGACTTGGGATCCTGCTTCTGGCTGCAGAGTGATCTGGTCAGGAGTCAGTGATACATATTCTGTTCAAAAAAGATGTTCATCTGCTTGACTGAAATACTAAGTCCTTTGAGACCTCAGCCTCACAGTTGTGTACAGATAGGAGGGCTTGGCTACGCTGCTGGAAGATGGAAGAAAATTACTGTGTTTGTGTTGGGCAATTCATAGTTCAGGCGGAGTTGCCCCTGCCGTCAGAACCAGCGGACAGAAGTGTTCCAGTAACCTGTACTGCCCGTGATTTTTATACAAATGAGCTTAGGTTGTCTTTGTGGAGGGCTAGGGGCTCACTGATTGTGTTTTACCAAGCAAATGTACTGTACCGTTAAGAAAATGAGCACTTGAAGAAAGCTGAAATGTGGGCACATGTTGAAAAGCTGATTGCTGCCCGGAGGGATGGCAGCTGCAGCAGGGGAGGAGCAGGCACGCAGTCAGTATCATTCAGCCACTTTCCAACACACGACTGACCTAGTTTTCCCTATTGGGACAGGCATAGCTGGGCTGATGTGAACCTTGGGCCGATGTAGGTTACTCATGGGAAGCAGACCCTGCAGCGTTCTTTCTCAGGCTTACCAACACAGCTACAGCTGCAATTTTATGCTTGCAATGCCTAGCTCCTTGCCTGAGCATCAAATCCTTTATCCCGTTTTACCTTCTGTGGATTTAGGGATGGGGTTTTGGCTATATACTGTTTTACGGACTTTTCCTAAAGAATTTTATGGGGCAAAAAGCGGTTACTGTTCCCACAGCAAATACTAGAGACTTCGAAAAGACCTGGGTCTAAATGTTCTTTGTCAGAGCAAGAATGGCCTGTTCCTAGCCCAGCCTTCACCAGGCTTTGGTTATTTGTCAGTTCTGGTCCACTTGAGGCATCCCATTCAAAACTCACCCAGATTGTTTCACTGTTTTGGCTTTTCATATGCCTCATTCTGCGTCATTTTAAACTACCTGACATTTCATGTCAGTAAAATTCTAAGTTTAATGTAGAAGGGGTAATATTTCATTTGCAATAAGGAAACAAATTATGTTTATGTCAGTTAAAACTGAGATTTGCGAGGAATCTTAAGTAAATAAGATCCCCTAATCTTGCTGAGTTGCAGTAAGACTTGAGCATTTTAGCTTAAAATCCCAGCCTAAAAATACACTCATGTGACCTCTGAGAAACTGCCTAAAGCCAGTGGTAAGAATTTATTTTGGCAGATAACCAACATCTTCCTACAGTATGAAAGGAAACTTGCTCTCTTCTGAGCTAAATGTTAATTCAGACTGGGAATTTAAAAAAAAAATGTAAGAGAATACAAAGATTTAAAATTACATAAGTTGTAAAGAAATATTTTTAGTGAGTAAGTATGTTTAGCTGCAGGTCCTAATGCTGAGAATTAATCATGTTCCTTGTATTAGTGCTAAGAAAGGTATTTCTTTTGAATTTAACATAACATGCAGCTGTTATATACACTTACTGTCTGCAGTAATAACTGCCATTACCCAAGAATTTTTTAATACAGTTTTTGAGTGGAAAATTTCTGAGACTGAGGGGAAATGTACTAGTTCTGAGAATACTTACTTGCATCAAAAGTTTCTGCTGTAAGCCAGAGGCAGCATCCCATTGCAAAAAAAAATAGTATAGTTTTTGTGTTAGCTCCAATTTCTGTTCTGCCTGATTCCTTTGGCTGTGGTGAGACTTCTACTTTCTCTTGTACT
>NW_008794414.1:3872542-3884192 GCF_000699145.1 Aptenodytes forsteri
CTTTCTCTTGTACTTTTTGCAAAAAATACCATATATGGACAGGGAATCTTTTAAAATTCACAGCAGTTTTCACAGGAGAGGAGTACTATTTTTTGACTAATAGTGCAATGAAAATATGCATGGCCCATATCTATCTTTAGGTGATCTGTAGGAGACTTTTCAGGTATTTGTTATTTCAAAACCCAAAATATGGTATTTGGTTTGTATTTATCAAGGTATTTTATGTAATTTGTTCAGATACTCAAATACTTGTCATAATATGATAATGTATTTATATTATTTATGGTCTTTCTAAAATTATAGTCCTACTCAGACCAAAGATGTGCAGAAATGTTTGTCAGAAAATTTGGTAGTGTGTAGGATGACCAATTGGTATTCATCTGTGAATTACCTGAAACATTTCACAATGTTGTTTATACACACACACACACACACACAGAACTATGAAAATTAATTTCATAGTTAATTTGGGAAGCTATTTGGTCTCTTTACAGCACACATCTCAGCTTATTATGCTTTCAGGGCTTTCATTGTAAGTCCTATACTACATAGATACATTTTTTTTCTTCTCTCCTCAGAAATTTTTCCAAGAGATTCCAGTCTAAAAGACAAGTTCATAAAACATTTTACAGGTAAGACAGCTGCTTGCTCTTAATTTTTCTACATATGCATGTTCTTAGTAGCCACAAGAGTCACACCATTAGCTTTTTTGAGGTTCTGCACCAGGTTTAACGTTTGTGAAGTTAAATTTCCATATTTTAGGACTAGAAATTTTTGAAGAACCCTAATTACGTTGAGGTTTGAGTCTCTCTTTGAATTGTCTAGCCTAAAATAACTTTCAAAACACTGTAAGTTAAAACATTATTTAAAACTTATTGTTTCATTTTTATCATCCTATTGTTGCTTGCCATATTTATTTTCAAGTTCACTATTTTTAAAACTTCTCATTGGACTGCACATATCTTTCAGAAACAGACCTATGTGGCCATGTAAGTTTTCACTATATCAGGGAAACACTTTTTGTCTTCTGTCTCATGATGTATACATGTGGATGTTTATTTTAACAAGGGAAACAAATAGAACAAGGAAGGATTAAATCAGTGTAAGTGAAACAGAAAAATAATTTGCTATTTCAAATATGAAAGTTTATTATGATTACAGTCAAGTACTTGCTTGAAAACTGAGGTGGAGTTGTATAATGCACTTACCTTTGGGATTCTGTTTTGTAACTACTGGGAAAAATATTGTACACTCTGAATATATGCAAAAAGAATTGCCAGCAGCAAGATGCTTGTACCGATTCTTTACTCTCCAGTTCCAAATGTTCTGTAATTCAGAAAAACGAAGGTCTCAAAGTATGACGCTGCAGATCTGTTGGTGATTTTCAATGTTACAGGCATTAGTGAAACTAAAAACTAGAGAAATAGTTGGTGGTTGGAGCATGAAAAAGAGAATTGGAAATAATTATGTATTTCCTCTTTGCTGGAAATTTCAGACAGCCCTTGGCAAGAAAGGAGGGAATTTGTTGTCTCTTTTGCATGGGGGAGATGTCCAAAACCTTTAGGATAAGTGCAACTTTAAGGATCTTTCTGCCAACTGCTAACTGCAGCCTAACAGCATCTACAGGAAACGTGCCACACCCAGCTGGCCCTTCACTCTTACAGTAAACAAGAATAATTACGAACCTTACCATTTTCAGTCCATATGAGAAAGAAATGAAAAGAACGTATAGATTCCAACTATACTATCCTATGTAGCACAGGAATACTGAAAATTCCTCTCCTGGGGAGGACAGACAAGAAAGATTTGCTTATATTAATACTTAATCCATTTCCTTTTCATTTTTAACTTTGGAAACTGCTCAGCTACCATAAAAAGCTCAACATAAGAATATGGGGAAGCTAAATAATGAATATAGAACAAGTTTCATTACTCAGAAACAACAGTGAAAACCGAGTTTTACAGGAGGTATTTTGAGAACACTAAATCATAGAAAAGAAAAAAAGCAAAAAATACTTGAAGGCCTGTTTCTGGAGCCATTCATTAAATCAATAGTCCTTTTCTGCATGAGTAGTTGCCATCAAAAGTTGCTGAAATTATTTGACTAACATTAGCTGGAATGAATAAGGAAAGCAAGTTCATTCCAAACTTCTTGACGTTTATTTCTTCGTTGGCTCAGAATTTCTGCCTACATCTTTTTTTTTTTTTTTTTTTTTTTTTATTATGCTCTTAAGATCGTCAGTGAGGGATTTTCTGCCTGTTTTTTTTCTTTTCCACAGCTTCATTAGGTCCTGTAATTGGCAGGCATTTTCTTAAAATACAGCCTAACTTTGTTTTTCTTGATTCTGTTCAAATCATAATCCTTTTTCTGTTAACCTTTGTTAAGTAAACTGTTCAGATATAGTCCTTACCAGTTCGAGAGTTAGAACATCCCGAACTAATGAAGTTGTGAAAAAAAGAAGAGAAGGGGAAATCAACATTATCTTTACAGTCCATTATCTTTACAGTTTCAGGGTTAAGAAAATTATTGTACACTTCTAGTATGCCAAGAATAGTAGACACATTTTAAAGCCAAATAAGAACCATATGTAACAGTCCTTGACTATAGGAAAAAATAATAAATAATAATCTTGTGAGTTATAAAGCTATCTATCAATTCAGGTTGAAAAGCCAGCTGACACAGAGTGCTCTGTAAGGCACAGATAAAATTGATAGCCTATTTTTGATGGCAAGTGTCGTGGTTGCACAATGCAATTGCTTACCACCTGCCAACCGATGCCCAGCCAGTCCCTGAGCAGCTGCCCCCCCCCAGCCAGTTTCCCCCAGTTTATATACTGAGCATGATGTCACATGGTATGGAATGTCCCTTTGGCCAGTTTGGGTCAGCTGTCCTGGCTGTGCCCCCTCCCAGCTTCTCGTGCACCTCCAGCCTTCTCAGTCGGGAGAGCATGGGAATTTAGTCTAAGCACTGCTTAGCAAGAACTAAAACATCAGTGTGTTATCAACATTATTCTCATCTTAAATCCAAACACAGCACTGTACCAGCTACTGGGAAGAAAATTATCCCAGCCGAAACTAGGACAGTAAGGAAGAGTACTAGAAAACCATATATTAACTGAAGGGTCATGGAATTTATTTAGTGACAAAAGCTGATGTTATCTCCATGTATCTTGGATAATTTCAAATTACCTACTTTCTCTTGAGCCTAATTACTCACTCAGATGATAAAAAATGGCAACAATCTTCCAGTTCAAAGTTGCAAAGGCTGCTTTGTCAGTTTGTTGAAAAGCTTATTTGTGGCTGAAAAACCTCATGAAATCCACATATTACTGTAAAATATCTCTAATGTTTAAATATGTTTACTGTCATAGAGAGGAATCTTCTCTCAAGCTTTTCGTAGTTTGGCTCCACTATCCAGAGAGAATTGTCTTGGTATGTTCTACCAGGCTGATAAACCACCTTTCAAGTTGAGAAATAAATAATTTTTGCCCTGAAATGCTTTCTATCTTCTTCTGGCAGGAAAGTTAGTCAACACAGCGTGCTTCATATGGATCCTCTTGTAGCATTGCTTGAAATAAGCTATTCTTATTCAGGGTTCGTATTTGTGCTGAATTTAGAGGATGCAAGTTAAATTTAGTCTTGTTCAGTTAGTGTCAATTTATGTCAGTGTTTTCTGTCCAAATCACAGGAAACTTGTCCCCAGCTGTCAGTGGTAGTATTGCTAAGCAGGTTACATGATGCAAATATTACATATTTGCTCTCCTTTTCAACTTGGATGCCATCAGTAATGCCTTCCCAGGGCCATCAGCAATTATGGAAGGGCTCTTTGGCAACTTGTTACCTTTGAGCCATGTTTTGGAGACCAGTAGCTATATATTCTTATCAAATACTAATGCGGGCAGATGACACTGTATATCCAGAGAAGGGATCACAGGCTGGAAGAACAAAGACACAGCACACTACACCCTGGGCACACAGGGATTTGCCTCACCCAAACGTTGAGACACATGCTGCCCTCCGCACGTTTACACCCTTTCTGGCTAGGACTACTTTAAAAGGAGATCAGGTTCCTAGATGTTATTCAGCTGTCATTTTTTTTTCCTCAACACCCACGCTGTATATTAAGAACTTCATAAACCATCTATGTGCAAATTAGAAGCATGAGTACACGAAACTACTTCATCTTTCTAGGGCTTAGAAACTCATATTTGCTTAAAATGTTGCTTTTATTTATCTTTAGAAATAACATCCGCATTCCATCTACATTATTCCTTCTACATTAGACTATTGACAACTACTGAGCAAACTAAATTCTGTTGTGGTTGCACCGTTCTATTTTTCACCATATAAGAAATCTTACTGTTAATTTTGAATTACTGGAATGTCAAGGCTAAGCCAGTCCATTGTTTCCAAGGGCCATTTTTCTGTTACTCAGATTGTGAGCATAATAGCGTAGCAATAGTATTTCTTTCTGTTATTTCAGTAACATTGTTAGACTTGTGTTGCATCATAATTATTTAAGGTGTAGTAAAAGACTAAATGTAATTTTAGCCAAAAAAATTGAACTTAATTCTATGTGTTGCCGTCATTCATTGAAGTTGCAAAGCAGTGACATTGAAAGCATGTGGTTAACTCCTGCTTACTTTCAAACAGGGCCAGTCACATTTTCATCAGAGTGTAGCAAGCACTTTCATCGACTGTATCACAACACAAGGGACTGCTCAACGCCAGCCTGTAAGTACTATACTACAAAATATTCCCAAGGTCTTCTAATATACAAAGATTTTCTATTAATGCACTTGCAGTCAGCTGCGTATAATGGAGTTCCTTCAAAGTGAGACTAACATAAATGAAATGAAAACTACACTCTGAAAAACCAGTCGGGCATGCCTATGCAGAGGGCAGATATGAAGCCATATTCTCCTTCCTGCTCCCTTTACCTCTACTTATTAACTTGTGCAATAAGATAAAATCTGAACCATTCTCTACCTTCTCTTAATGCTCAGTAGTATGGTTATATCTTGTTTTTTTAGTATATTTCAGTTTGTGATGATAATTTCTATTATATGTCCATTATTAAAGAACAGAAAATCCATTAATTTATCATTTCTGTTATTGGTACATGCAGTCCTTATCGAACAATATTCCAGTATAAGATCCACGAAAGTTTTGCTTTAACACAGCCTGAATGTAATTTTGTCAGAGAAACTGAAAAATAAAACTGTCCTAAGATGTTACTAAATGGATAAAACAAACAAACAAAACAAATAAACAAACAAACAAACCCAAACAAAATGGAAATCCCTTAAAAAGAAGTTACTTCAGCATTTTCTAGTGCAATGGACAATTCAAATAAAGTGAGTGGAAAATAAGCAATATAATTTAATTAGAAAAGGTGAATCTCATTAGTGATGTGTAAGCACAAACTATGGACCAGCGTGCTTTGGAAATTTTTCAGGATTTAACATGAAAAAATAATGACACTTCTTGTCTGCCTCACTTAGAAAGATGGTAAGCACTTTTTGTGAGCAGCTGAGATGCTCTCTCGCCAAAGCTCAGCATCTCAGAGGATCTGGCTTTTGGAAGGGGCTGGAGCAGCCCTCGTATCCATCCACCCTTACACTGGTCAGAAGTTGGTATGTAGAAATCTATGGCTGATCCTCAAAAGATATACATATAGCTTTGTAAATAGACGTATGAGTAGGCTAGACATATATCTATTACATGCTGCATAACAAAACTACCATGCACGTTGCATATTGCATGCCTTGATACATGGATCCAGAGTATATGAATATTATTTGGACTCCCCTGTATTGCCTGAGTGCTTCACTTTATTTTTGCAGAAACACAGTCATAATATTTCTCTTCTAATTAAATAGCTTTTTGCTAAATTTAAAAATAAGATTCTGGTTAGGACTGTGTGAGGAGCTGATTTTTAAGTACAACTATCTAAACAAAATTTGAAATAAAAAATGCAATTGAAACCAAAGCAGGTTTTTTTTTTTCTCCTTTATGTCAACCAAACCCAAAGCAGACAGTAAGTTTCACTCAACCTGAAATGTTCTGTTGATCTAAAAAGGAGAGCTAAATCCTCAGAACTGTCTCCACCTTATCTAGCACTCAGGGTTTAGAATAGCTATCAAGGCTGATCATAGCCAGGATCTTTTCCTATCTCTTTAGAGGGGTTTGATATTTTCTTTCAGGGACACCTTAGCCACCATAGGATGTCTGAGGATGATTTACTTCCTCTCTTGCTGACATGGTTATATTCTGTACAAACATTCCCTGAAGAACTGAACCTAGGTTAGCATTCAATCTCTTGCTGTTTGGCACAATTTCTGTTACGTTTTATTAAAATACTTACCCAGCAAGAGAGGAAAATTGCACCTCAGTATTTCTTGTTACGAGATAGTTAGATCTTTCCATCAGAAAGGATGGCAGTGGCTCAGGGGCCACTTGAACCAAGTGGTCACTTGAACCAAGGACACTAGAGAGAGAGATGGCAAGTGGGACACTAGTATCTCTAGTCTGATGATTAGGAGCTGTACTTAGACATGGAAAATATGAATTTCCATCAAAGTTAATACTAAGTGGAACAATAAAAAGTTTGAAAGAGCCTGACCTCAAACTACCTCATAGTCTGCTGGTTAGAATAGCCTCCCAGTTAATGAATTAAATTCCTTCAAGTAAAGTTGGGAGTTGAACCTGGTCTTCTACATCTTAGGAGGAAACTACCTGGTAGAAAATTGATTGCTACCGTCACTCACATTTCCTCTAGAGCGCTGGCTAGGATATGGTACAGTCTAATTTTGCATCATGCATGTATAATTTAATGAATTTCCATCAGAGAATGGTTTCACTGTGTAGAGTGTCTGAAATTCTAGTACAAATTCTACATTTAATTTTATGCAGTTTTTTGAGGGTATCTGGCAACTGAGATTCATTACTGCTGTGGGTAATTTTGTTTTATAGATTATAAAAGGTGTGCAAGGTTGCTAACGAGATTAGCAATGAGCCCTTTGTGTACACAGTCCTAGGATGTTTGCTATGTAAGTATCATTTTTCCCACTCATTTTCTTATTTGTTGAATGGTCTAGTGATTTACTTCATGCTTGTACCTTGTTATCAGGAGTGCATACAGAAATGTGGTATTACAGAGTGCATCAACACGCAGCTCTGGCATTGCTGTAAGGGCTGGCCGGTTCCTCATGGAAATACATAGAAGCACAGATACCTCTGGTAGGCCCCACTGTAATTTCCTAAAAGTCACTTGTGGCACCATAGTCCATAATTATGCACTGGATGACCTCTTACTGTTCAAAATTTTAAGAAGGAGTCTGGTTGGTGAAAGAAAAATGCATGAGGACTTCATCAACACATTTATTTCAGACCTTTCAGAAGAGGGCTTTGTTGTTAATCCATTGAAGAAGCAGAATGTCTTGGTCTCAGGTCTGCCAATGAAATTTTCATAGATACCCTTGTCACTTTATTAATCTTTGGGACCAGTTTTCATTCCCAGATCGTCTCCTGAGAATTTCTCTAAAGTTAATACCACTTCATGGTGATGGAAGTAAACTGAACATAAAGATGTGACAAAGCTAAAGGCTTCAAGTAACAGGCTGTGGAAGGAACCAGTCTATTCTTGTTTATGAATAGCATGTTAAATGTGTTAATTAAACAGCATTGCCACTGATAAACGCAACTTCTTCAAGTGAGCTGTTTTCTCCAGTTGTTTGAATATCAGTAAGACGGTTCCACTTCCAACAGTGATTTGAAAAACTGCACTGGTTATTATTGACCAATAAAATATACAAAATCAGTGAATTTAATTTATTTAAATTTCTTCAAAGATGGTTTCCTTTCACCACCTCCTCCTGACAAATACTGCAAGCTTGGAGTTTGGGGGAGTTGCGTATGTCACTTCTTCCTGCATCAAGACTTCAATTCATACTAATCAAGAATAAGAAAGGACGAGTAGGATATGAGTCAGTGTTAGCTGATTTGATTTCCAAGTGGAGGTGGGATTCATTTTGGTGGCTGTGAGAAAATGCTTTGAAGAATATGGCAATATTTCAGTGCTGAGAAGAAATTACATAATTTCTTTCTCTTCTTCTTTTCTTTTCTTAACTATTTTCGGTCTGTTGGCCTCTTGCCTTCCAGGTCTTGCAGATGGTTTTGAATATATCAGGAGCACTGAACCAGAGACTAACTAGGGATCTCATTACTTTGCCAGGATCTCCTTTTCATGACTAAGGGCAGGAATCCTTTTCTGAATGCCGTTTTTTAATAAATTTTTTGAGGTGCCTAAATTCCTGTTTGTTTGTTAGTGTTCTCTTTCAAATCTCAGCTTTCTAAAACATCCCAGCACTCTCTCATTTTCTGCACTTTCACCTATTTAGTTTGTGTTTTTCCCTCATCTGTATCCCTTTACACCTCTGGGTTCACGTCTCAGGGCTTCCAGAAAGATTTCTGGGTGTTCCAATACTTTTTTTTCCCTTTTCTTTCAAGAGGATTAGTCAAAGATCTGCCTCCATATCCACAGAACAGAAGCATCTGTCTCATCCTATTTCCATCTTTAAAATACAAAAGGATCAAAAGTTGCTATGATTTGCAAATCCAGGTGTTCTGATTTGCCTGCCAAAAATACACTCAAAAGAGATGACGTGGGGAAGGGAGGGTCTAAATGATAAGCAATGTTAGCAGCTCGTGTGCACTGTGTTCCCTTAAAGTTGTATCTAGGCTGACTTTCCCTCTACTTTGTTAAAAATAGAGAAAACATTATAGGAACAAGTAGAGCTGTGTTCTGAGTGTTTACCAGCTGCCTCTGTGCTCCCTCACCCTGTTCCTCCACCAAGCTGATAGAGTGGCTGGTTTCCACTAGAGATAAGACAGGCTCAGGTCTTCATGTTTACTCATATCCAGTTTCTTCTTGGAATGGAAACATTTTCCTGAGAAGGATGAAGGGTAGCAGGAATCGCTCTCTCTTCTCTCCAAATAGGCAGGGCAGCACAGGGGCTATATATGTTCATCCCTCAATAACACTGCATTTCTAGCATGATTCTGTGATTGCTTCTACTCCATCTTTTGGCACAGAGGATGTGTTTTCCTCACCACCCTCACACTAGCTTAGAGAGAACAAGGTCATAGTTCCTGTTTACTGTAAGGGAATTTGCCTTTGCTTTAACATCTGAGAGAGTCTTGGAGATTCTCGGTTGCCTTGAAGAAGGACACTCTCCCACTCGAAGGATTGACAACTATTTTAAGCGTTTCTCCTGCATGTAGTGAAATAGGCTGCGTTTTCCTCACAGAAAACAACTGCAGTGCTATTATGTGAATATTTTCCTCCCTCTCCTGTAAGTGCCCGGATACAAAAAGGAGACGTGGTCTTTCCCTGTTAGAAATGAAGTTTTGCCGGGGAAAGGCCAATCTTCCCACGGGACCTGGTAGCGCAAGCTGTAGCGGGAGCTGAAGGGGAGCGGCCGCGGGCTGTTTCAGGACCATGGAGAAGGCCGCCGAGGGGGCCCGGCGCCGCGCCCCGGGGAGCTGCCGGGATGCCGGCAGGGGCGGCGGCGCGGCTCCGGAGCTGCTGCTCGCAGCACACGCTTCGTAGCAGTTACTCGCCGTTACGGCTTTTAGCGTTTTGTTTTGGTGGTTTTGGTTGGGTTTTTTTTGTTTGTTTTGTTTTGTTTTCCCCTAATTCAGAGCCTTGCAAACGGAAGTAAAGCATTTGATGAAACCCAGAATCTAAAAATGCACGTGACTCTATGCACGGGAAGCTTCCTCGTAAGATGCAGCAGCACGGCCCATTATGTGTTGAACCTCTTAGCATCAACGCTGAGGATTTGCCACGGCAAAACTCATTAGTGTTCACAGGAAGGCAAGACCCACTGGCATTCTGTAGTTAAGATTTATGCAATCCACAGGAAACTGTGATTTATAAACAGAATTATACTAAGCGGTCTGCCTCTGTGTCTTGAAACTAGTTATAAAATGGCATGTCCTTTTCTCTTGCAGACTTTCTACTAAGGAGAGAATTCTGATTTGCCAAGAAAGTGCCTTGAAATCTTCCAAGACAGAGAAGACATCTTTTACCTTTTTGATTTACGTTTTGTTACTAGATGCATTTTATTTTCCTATATTTGTCAGACATTCCATATTTGTGTGAAACATTATTTTATTTTAATTTGTAAATTTGTTTCCTATAGTTCAGACCAGCCAATTATTTAAGTGCATTGTATATAAAGAATACTAATGATATACTGATTAAATGTTATAACCATATGCAGGGAGTTGGTAAAATTTTGCTGTTTCTCTTGTTCCATTGTACTTACATCATTCTGCTCAGGCTCTTACTTCCATTATTTGCACTAACTTGAAATGCAGAAGTCTATGTAACTGAAATCTGAATAAGCTGTAAGTGGAGAAGTTTTACTTGCCATGGAAGATATTTTATATTATGAAGCTTTGTTAATATATACATATATATTATTGCGCATCAGAAAAAAAATTGCTCAGAAATGCACCTTGCTTTCAGGAACATTTGTATGACTATTCTGGATTTTCATCAGTTACATTTGTACTGGCACTTATGGAAAGAGTTGCAAATAATGTAAATATAAAGACTGGAAAACTGCAATGCAGTTTTGGTGGAATAAAGAACATAAAAATAAACTATTTTCCAGGAAGGGTTATTTAAATTTATTAAGAGTTTACTTATTTAACATATAAATTTAATTTATCTGGTGATCTTGAAATAATTTCCCACTGAGAACTTCAAACTTGTGGGTTTAGTTTTTTACAGCATTTCATTTTCAAGTGGCAAATTTTATTCAGACATTTATTCTTCAGCTGAATGAGATGCAAACAAAAATGCATTATGCACCCACTATGAACAACAGAAACCTTCTGTGAGGATGAAGAGAGGGTAATAAAATAGCCCAGAAGAAGAGAAAATACTTTAAAGTATAATATCATAAAACCAAGGGGTATAATGAATGAATTTGGCTGGTGGCACATCAAGCTTAACTTTGGGAAGAATCCAAAGCACAATTGCTGCATCTTTCTTATTTAAAATCAAATTGTGATGATAACATTTGCTACCCATTTGTCTCGGCTCTTTTACTGCAAGCTTATATGATTGCTTTACAAAGAACCTAGTATGAAGTGAGGTTTTTATGGTCAGGCCCAGAGTAATTGACAGCACACATTGATTACTGTGCCCAAATCACAATTCTTGTGGTTAACTGACCATTCAAACTAATCTCCACAGATTAGATGTTGTCTCTATCCTTTCCCTCAGTGTGGGCTTCGTGAGCCCCTTAACTTCTGTGCAAGCACTTTTCCCTCTACAGAATAGCAGGGAAGCTCTGACCTGGGATTCCTTGTCAAATAGCAGGCCAACTGTATGAGATTCAACAAGGCCAAGTGCCGGGTTCTGCACTTGGGCCACAACAACCCCATGCAGCGCTACAGGCTTGGGGAAGAGTGGCTGGAAAGCTGCCCGGCAGAAAAGGACCTGGGGGTGCTGGTTGACAGCCGGCTGAACATGAGCCGGCAGTGTGCCCAGGCGGCCAAGAAGGCCAATGGCATCCTGGCCTGTATCAGAAATAGTGTGGCCAGCAGGAGTAGGGAAGTGATCGTGCCCCTG
>NW_008794414.1:3884453-3926541 GCF_000699145.1 Aptenodytes forsteri
TGTCAAGCATTGGAAGAGGCTGCCCAGGGAAGTGTTTGAGTCCCCATGCCTAGAAGTATTTAAAAGACATGTAGATGTGGTGCTTAGGGACATGGTTTAGTGGTGGACTTGGCAGTGCTAGGTTAACAGTTGGGCTTGATGATCTTAAAGGTCTTTTCCAACCTAAACGATTCTATGATTCTATGATTCTAAGTAGTTACTCCCTCTCTAGTCTTGGCTAGAAGGTCATCCTGTGCTGTTTGTATTTATGCTTAACACAGTTGTTTTTTAAACTTTTTGCCATCATGTTCTTTTGGTAAGAGCAAAGTTTTCAAGACTCATTCTAATCCATGTTGGAGGCAGTATTCATACTGAAGATACAGTAGCACATGGGAAATCCTACTGGCTGAATGGTGGGATGGATAACCTTGTTTCTCTGTGAGCAACATATTTCATAGGAGGATTATTGGCCAAAACAGAAGCACTGCAGCCAGAGGAGAAAGGATGAGGCCCAGAACAGAGATCAGAGGCTCTGAGAAAAGCTTCTGTCTTTGGTCCTGCTTTTGTATTTCCACTCTGATTTGTTTTCTTCTCAATTTTTTTGAAAAAGTCCCTCCTTTCTCTCCTCAAGGGACTGAAAACAATGAAAGGAGAAGAAAAAAAGTTTTTTTTTCTGAAAATGACTTTTTGTGAAATGTGAATTCCAATGAAAAAAACTAATTTGGGTTATTTAATGTAATTTTTGGGCTCGAATCTAATGTGCTAAATCAAGAGCCTCACCTTACTTTATAAGAATAAAGACATCCTCTTTCTATTGAGTAGATAAGTGGTCAACTCCCCATCTTTGGGAATATTCACAGATGTTATGAAGATAAGAAGCAGAGATAGGTATGGCAAGTTAAAATATTGGTGAAGAAAAAAAAAGTGTGTGAAATGAGTAAGAGGCTAAAAAACCCAGTTCTAATTTCCCAGAAGTCGTATGGTTTAGTTTTTTTCTGGAGACAAGTTATTCTTTGAGACAGCTGTGGTATGGATTCCTTCTTTCTATTTGGTCCTAGAGACTTTTTGAAGCTCAGTATGCTCTGAATGGCTGGAATTAAAACGAGCTTTTCTTACCCTCCTTCTATATGTTCATCTGTCACCATTCTTCATCATAGTTTTTAGATGCAAAACTACTAAAGTTAGTAGTATACAAATCACAAAGTAGCATAGCACAGTCGCTTTACTATTCAACCTGAAACATACCATGTATTCCTTCTAAAATTTGTTAATGGGCCCACATTTAGTAATCAAGTCTAGAGGGTAGTTATTTGGAAACACAATAAAGAACCAAGTGCCATAGAAGCTGAGAGGAGATGATACACTTTTAAGTAAGCTGTGTTTTTTTCCAAGTTAAAATGATTTCACACATGATTGTTTTCTCTTCCAGCTTTCCTTTAACTTTTTCCATATGATTAAATCTAAATAATATTGTGGCTTCAGAGATAAGGTCTGCTTATGGCTTTTCCTATAACCATGTTGTCCTTGCATGTTCAAAAGGTTCTGTCTAATTTCTGTCCTGATGGAGAATATTGGGTAGGGACAGGGCCAGCAGCTACAGTAGTGCCTCATCCCAATCTTTCACTCCAGTTAACTGATCACCTTTGTCAAACAACTTCATTGTTCCAGACTTCTGCATTTGTAAATAAAACCACTGTAGGCAAATAATATTGATCCTCTGGCATATTGCAGAGGGATTCACAAGGCCACCAGCAATTTAACCTGGATCTGGGTGAATGGAGACTATAACGCAAAGTTCCATTTTCTCTCTTTATTGCTGAGACCATTTTATTTTTTTTTATCACAACACTGTAGAAGGTGTCCTAGTCTGTGTTTTGGGTGTTATACAAATGCAGGACAAAGACCCTATTCTCAAAGAGGTTGAAGCCATAGAGTAAAACAGTGTGAGGAAAGTGTATATGGAAACAATGACCTTGTGATGATCGGTGAGGTGGATAATGGCTTCATTGTGAGCTGTATAAAAGCATCACTCAAAGAGAGATTTGACAGCAGACAGCACGACAGACAGGCAAGCAGAGTTTTATAGGGAACTCTTCCCATGATGAGGGCTCTGATAAGAGAGAGGATTTTTGAAAGCTTTTCTAAAAAAACAAAAAAAACCAACTCTAAACTCACATAGGCAATAAGTGATAATATAAAAACTTTGTAAGGGTCAGAAACTGAACTTTCAACATGGAATGACACATTAGTTTTAAAAAGAAAATTATAACATGAAAGGCCTTGAAAATGAGGACAAACAAAAATACAGAAAGCAAAAACTTGCATAATCACCTTGGACACAGGCACCCGGTCACCTTTTGTGAAGACCAGTAAAAGTGACGATGGAGTAACTGAGATGTAAAATAACAACATGAATATATACTCAGATCATATCTTAAAGGTTACGTAAATAGCTATAGTATTTATCAGCTGGGGAGGAGGGGGGCAGGGAAGGATGAAGTTGAGGCTTGGTGACCAGATAGATGAATACAGTGGGCACAGGAGACCCCTAATGTAGAGACCCTAACTATTTCAACCTGGCCAAAGATACCAGCACCTCACAGACATCCTTTTGGATCCCACCTGATCCTCTTGCCCCGCCATGAGATCCCTAACTTACCTGGGTCAGAAGCTTGCGTTGGTCAGCAGAAATGAAGACACTGCTGCCAGACATGTCAGAACAACCCAGCACAGGGTGGTTTAGCATGAGAGATTGTGAGCTGTAACATCTGGTTGGTGCAGAAGGCTAGGATGAGTGGCTGCCATGCTGGGAAAGCAAGTATCTGCCTGACATATGCGCCACTCCTCTCACCATCCCACGGCCAGATGCTACCTGCACTGGACCTGAGCTGTGAAAGATTGCTGAGTTAAGGGGAAATAAAGGAGAGGTGCAAATAAAAGGAGTAAGGATAGGCAGCACTTTTTGCACTGGAGTATGTTTGAACTCCCTGTGCTAATATTTCCTGCTGGCCTATATTTCATCTCTTTCCTCCTTCATTAACTGTCTTAACAGCTGACCTTACCACCCAGTCTTGGACCTTATCTCTTCATTGTCCCCATGAATATGAAAGCCTTATCACCTGCTCACAGACAGGTGTTCAAAAATTGGGTATAAGCTATCATTATTAAAAATCCACCAAGTCAAGATTTATGAGGTCATAAAAGAGATGAGTTCAGAAGAAAAACAGGGTACAAAAAAATTTGCAAAGCTTTCATGTAGCTTCACTGTAAGAAAATAATATTTAAATACTTTGACAGACAAGTTTATATGATTTGATAGCATGAGTTTTGCTTTTTGACCCAAGATGTGTATTATTTTCAAGCATATCAGCATCATTTTACGATCCATATAGAGAGTTATTGGTGTAATTACATTACATAATGGCACGAGTATAATTAATTTAGCCTTGGTGCTTATTTGTCCTTATCACTCCCATAATTCTATAGAAGTGCCATAATTCTGCCCTTTGCTTTAGTATCTGATTCATTTGCTTGCCTGCAGGAGCATGAGTTAAGGGGAAATAAAGGAGAGGTGCAAATAAAAGGAGTAAGGATAGGCAGCACTTTTTGCACTGGAGTATGTTTGAACTCCCTGTGCTAATATTTCCTGCTGGCCTATATTTCATCTCTTTCCTCCTTCATTAACTGTCTTAACAGCTGACCTTACCACCCAGTCTTGGACCTTATCTCTTCATTGTCCCCATGAATATGAAAGCCTTATCACCTGCTCACAGACAGGTGTTCAAAAATTGGGTATAAGCTATCATTATTAAAAATCCACCAAGTCAAGATTTATGAGGTCATAAAAGAGATGAGTTCAGAAGAAAAACAGGGTACAAAAAAATTTGCAAAGCTTTCATGTAGCTTCACTGTAAGAAAATAATATTTAAATACTTTGACAGACAAGTTTATATGATTTGATAGCATGAGTTTTGCTTTTTGACCCAAGATGTGTATTATTTTCAAGCATATCAGCATCATTTTACGATCCATATAGAGAGTTATTGGTGTAATTACATTACATAATGTAACGAGTATAATTAATTTAGCCTTGGTGCTTATTTGTCCTTATCACTCCCATAATTCTATAGAAGTGCCATAATTCTGCCCTTTGCTTTAGTATCTGATTCATTTGCTTGCCTGCAGTATCAGAAAATTTCTGTGCCCTTTTATTAAAGCCATTTCTGCTAAGAGAATACTCTTCATTGAAATTGCTGTCCAGTTTTACACTGAATATGGTAATTTTTGCATTTTGTGTATGAAACAACAAGTTCAAGGAATGTTCACTACTTCAGTTACTGCAAACAAAACTGGTATCTTTTATTTGAAATGTTCCTTGATGGTCATACACTCTTACTTACAAAGCACATTTCGCAGTAGTCTTTTGTTCTCTGCAATATGAACTCCATTTATCCCATTTGCCTCCCTTAGAACACATTGTCTAAATAGTACATATATTAAATGTTTCCAATTTATGTAACTGATACTCCTTTCCTAGTAACATTCACTTTGGTTACTGCTGAGCAATGAACTTATGTTTCCATGGAAATATTTCACTTCCAGTTCTCACTCTTTGGTAGAAAACATTGGCTCAAAGCCCATCATTATATGTGTGCATAAGTATGTAATACGACTTTTCTTGTATGCATTGCTTTATGATTATCCACACTGAATTTAATTTTCTAGTTATTGCCCTGTCGCTCAGTATCTTAAGGTGTGTTAGCAACCTTTTACAGGTCAACTTTCATCTTTGATACCCAGAGTGACTTCTTATCAGCAACAAAAATATTTATGATTGATCAATTTTTGATCCTGCTTCATAAGAGAGGGGTATATTTTGCATTTGATCATAAGAGAGGGCTAAGAGAGAGAACAAGCTGCAGTCTTTCCTTTATTCTCCCTTTTGAAGCCTACTTCTCCCAGTAGATATGCCTCTGCCTTACAGTGTTCTCCCTGCTCCAACTAGAATGTATGAAGAGCCACAAAACTCATGCATTTTCAGTGCTTAGGTAGAAATATGGTTGAACCTACCCTCCATAGTTCCTTTGCAGATTGCTCAGATGAAGGGATAGGGACATAAATATTGATTTCTTCTAAGCATGCTTGTGGTTACATAAGACAAGCTGATGTTTGCCCACCCAAATTTTCAAAACTAATAGGTCCAGCACCCAAGCTGCCACATTTGCCATTAGCTTTCATTCTGTGCACAGATAGGACTGTACCAATGTCTAAAAACTGGAGTGTGAAGATAAGCTTTGACAACTCCTTGCAGCTAACAGCAGAGGGAACTCAATAGGACATACACCAGCCCTGTCTACACTGCTGATAGTGCTCCTTTGTGCCACCTGCCTCAGTGCTACAGCATTCCCCCTGTCAGGGGGTCTGGACCTCAGTATTTCTTACTGTAGTTCTAATTTCCTGGGGATGTTTTAGAGCTGGTACTCTAGCTATAGGATGAGGAGCAAGGTGCTAAAAGAGATACAGGCACTGAGCATTTGGATTCCTGAGAGCTACAGCATCCCAGCTTAGGCACTCATACACTGCTGAGCTATAAAGAGACAGGAAATTTGCATCTCATACAGAAACACTAGTGTAGGGCAGAAGTAGAGCCACAGGTGGTCTTTCCCTGACCATGGTGGGAACTACCCAGAGGACAGTCTTTATACCCTGCAGGGAGCAGTATGCAATTCAGTTCTGCTCTTTAGTCTTTTTTTCCTACTATCTTTGCCTTTTGGAGATCGAAACACCCATAAAGCCATAGGTGTTCTGACAGTTTTTGGCTAGAAACAGAAGGGCTCAGACTGAGAATCTCAGCAGATGGTAATGATAGAGGGTTTTCAAAAATCTTTGTAGTATATTCTCATTAAAAAGCTCAAAAAAGAAGACGGAGAATCATCACTTTGAGATGCCTGGATTTTTATCCTGAAGGTTGCAATGCAGGAATTCAGACAAAGTATAGAATAGGTACTTTTTCTGGACAATATATAATTTCAATTGTTTTAAATTATTTATGTCCATAAGTGAATAATTTTGAAACAGTCTGTCATACTCTGTTTGTTATACAAAGATGTGTTAATTTACGTCACTAAAGAGGTCAGCTTGGCCCTTATGAAACAAAGAGTATCTGAACTAACCTAAATAATGTACTGTGGTAAGGAAAAAACTGAAATATCCCTCATTAGTAATTCTGCCATATCACTCTAACAGTAGGCTCTCGTGTCTGTCCATTGCATCACATACTGTAAAGAGAATAATTGATCCAGCAGAAGAATGTACATCTTCATTGTGATTTACTGGGTTCCTACCGTGAGCCTTTTTTCATGTCTCATCTTTCTTCATTTAAATTATCAACTGCTATTTGCACAATTAAGAGCTTGTCTTCCTATGGGTTTAAATATTTAAAGTTGCAAGTTCTAAAGAGCTGGCCCTGGAGGCTCATAAGCAAGCTGATACATGTGCCCAGTGGAACTTTCTACTGTGGCAGTGCCTAATAGCAAAGTTTAATTTACTTTGATTTTTTTTTTTAATTGGAGGATTGAAACATTTTATTGAACAGTTGTGATGCAAAAGAAACAAAAGATTTGAAGCAGACAAATGCAGGGGTAAAACTTTTACTGCACCTCATAAGGCTGGGCTGGCTGCTATTTTGTGGCTCTGTCAGTTGTATATAATCATCGCAAACCTAAAGCTGCAAAACTTTTCTGGAAGTTAACCCTCTCTCAGAGCTTCTGTATGTCTGATATAGAGATGGACACAGCTATCTCTCTGTCTGTATTCATCAACATTACTTCACAGTCAAGAATGGTTCCAGTCACAGTAAAACAAAAGCTGTCCCCATTCCTATATTTTATCATTTCCATCTAAACTGTGCTTTAGCAGCAAGATTGGCAATATCTGTTTTATAACACTTTAATTAAAGAATGAGACAGCTTATTTCAGGGATTAATCTTCTAGCTGTCTGCTTTTCCCAAATAGCTCTGCTAAGTACAGCTGAATACCTTGTTTCCAAATAGTGAGAGGAAATACTTTCAGAAGTGCATAGGAGAGCTTTCCCAGGGAGAGAATTTCTCTGCACTTCAAAGTAAAATCCCGACTGAGCAAATAAGGTTATATGAGCTGACTCAGTTTTGAGAGTAGTGTATACTTAGGAATATTTTCAAATCAAAGTGTCTTCATCCTTCCTCCTATCTGCTACATATATAAAAATTTACCAAACAACCTACTGGCTTATGTATGTGTACCTTACGTCTTATTCTGTTGATCTATTCAACCTATAACTTTTACCTTTATCTTTTTAATCAATGTACTGATGTAATTATTGTCTCTTGCTTTGTAAGTTCATTCTAAGGTTTTATTAGATATTCTTTTCCAACCAGCAGCCAGTATTGCTTTGTCTTTAATGATCTTGTCTTTCATTAGACACAATAAACTTATGTTATAGTGCTGTCATGAAAGCACTTTGAGCAGATTTTTTTTGTCTCTCCTTATGTTAGTGGATGATGCAAGTCAATGTGCTATATGAAAATGCTGCTTAAGGTTTTTGTATCTCTCAAATTCTGTGAACTTGAGCTATTTAGCACCTTGTATTGGAGTGATAATTTGTCCTACTTCCCAACAAATCAATTCATAGTGAAGGGCAGGGAGAACGGGTATTTCTTACACCCAAATATTTCATGTAAGAATGCATTTGGAATGAAGCATACACAATTGTACAGTGACATCTGAGTTTACTCAGTTTTGCAAATGTGGCCAGGGATGTTTGAACATGAATTATGCAGGTGTTTAAGAGGAAGTATTTTGAAGATATATTGTGAAGTACCCAATTTATTTTTAAATGTGCCAGACTGGCATAGAAAGGTGTGACCCATTCAAAGATGTCTTTCCAGGTAAAAACAGCCTGGATTAAGAGGTTCAAATCCTTTTCCATGATTGCCAGTCATCTTGCTTTCTCTATCCTAGCCTGTGAAATACAAAATGCTTGAACTTACTGGGATAGGCAAGTAGGTGCCAAGTAGGTTACCAGGTTCTGGGGATGAGAGGTTGGAACTAAATATACTAGATAGCTAGAAGAAATCACAATTTGCTTCCTAAGGTTTTCACCAGGACTGATGGATACTTTGTAGAAAGTTACAAGAAAATACGTCATGAACATCATGAACTAATCTATTCAAAAAAGAAACTTCCTAACTTGTATCAATTATATCTAATTTATTGGAAGTTTTGTTTTTTATATCTCTTTTTAGTAAAACCAGAACAAAACCGCCCCTTTTCCATTCAGTGTAACTGGGAAGAAAATGGAGTCCATTCTACTAAAAGGCATGTATTTTCTCTGGAGTGCTTTGGACTGTGCTCCTTATTAATTTTTACTTGTGTTCATACTAGTAATTTGATAGCATTGAAAATTTTGAAGTATTGAGTTGAACGGAATTTGTCTATTTTCTTAGAAAGATGCAAAGCAGCAGCTAAATCAGTTCTGTAAAAATGAGGAAGCTCTTCAGTAATCGCTCTCTTAAACAGTTTTAATACTCCAAAGCTGTTATTTTTCTCTCTTAGCTATGGTTCTATATAGTAGTCTGTCTTTCAACCACACAGAAGTTCTTCATCCTCTGAGCACCTTTTCTTCTACAGACAATATAATTTAATTTTAGCATTGATGTTTTAAAACGTGCAGTTAAAAATGCACTTTAATTCTACAGTCCTTCAGGGCTTATTTAACTTATGGATAGCATTGTACAGTTGAACCTGCAAGTCCAAGAACTTACATTAACTATTGAGGTTTTCTGGACTGAGTAGGTGAAGACATTTTAAAGACAGAGCAATGAGTTTAGTAGACTAGACTTCCACTTTTGAAAACATATCTCACAGTTGTCATCGTATCACACAGGATCTCGACATCTTTACTGCAGTTCCCATACAGTGTAAATCACTAACTCCTTGGCATAATTCACTGCCTGAAAACTCTATATGGTGATGAACTCTATAGGACTTGGCTATGGACAAAATTCAGGATGATGTTTTAGAAAGTCTAAGACCCTAATTAATTTAACTCTCAGATTCTGAAACAGCCTTCTAATGGCAGTTTTTAACATTTTTATGATGGGACTCAACATGTTTATGAATGAAAAGATTATAAGGTGCCTTCCTATAACAGCTAAATTCTGTGTCTCAAGAGGTCTCTCCCATTCCTATGCCACAAAGAAAGGCAATAAATGAATGTACTGACATCAGAGACTGAGGTTTGCAAGATGGAGGGAAAAGGGTCTTAAATTCCATCTGCTCTTGAAGAGTTCCTTCATCTTTTCACACTCTGAGATTAACTTGTACCTGTCTTACATGAACTGTGCAGCTGCCAGGGCACATTAAGCAGGCACATGGTGTATTTACAGGTGATAACCAGGCACAAAGCATAAAAACACTGGTTCTGAACACCAGAGGTTTGAACATACCCAATCACGCACAGACCTGGGATACATAGCAGACTGGCACAGCACATAAGTCACCGGCTAATGTTTAGTTGCCACCTGAACAACAGGAAGGTGGTTTTAAGTTTGTATGGGGCTGAACTGTTCTTGGTGAGACTGGTTTTGTTAGTTTATGGAGTTATATTGTATTTTCCCGAACAAAATAAGTGTAACCATGTTATTGCTTGAATTCTTGCAGTTAATCCATACACAAGCTGACTGCTGAAGGGTGACATTAAACTGAGTGCCAGATTTCTGAGGGAACTAGCTGGAAGGTGGTTTTAAGTTTTTATGGGGCTGAACTGTTCTTGGTGAGACTGGTTTTGTTAGTTTATGGAGTTATATTGTATTTTCCCGAACAAAATAAGTGTAACCATGTTATTGCTTGAATTCTTGCAGTTAATCCATACACAAGCTGACTGCTGAAGGGTGACATTAAACTGAGTGCCAGATTTCTGAGGGAACTAGCTTGTCCTCCACTGTCTGATATCCTTGGGCCAGGATGGATAGCAGTTCTTCAGGCCCAATGCAAATTTAATGGAGAGTGGCAGAGTCATTGTCACTGCTTTGTTCAAAGAAGGCTTTGGATTGAAAGATTTTTCTAGTCATTTTTCGTTAAGACTTGAAGGCATCACTAATAGTAACAATCTGAGAGAATTTTCCTTTCAATTTTAATTATCATCCACTTTGAACAATAACAAGAAACACTGACTGAGTCACACTCTATCTTTTCATCACAATACTGATTTTTGGAGAAGAAGCAAGGAACTCAGAGTCTTAGTATGAGACAAAGCAGTGTATTTCAGGCATGGCTTCTAGTTTATTAGACTAGAACTGAGCTAGAATCTCCCTGGACTCAGGAGATCCTGAAGACCTCACAGTATGGTGAAGACTAATGTGCTTTGAAAGAGAAGTAAGCTTTGTTTTCATATGTGTAAATTATTATTGGAAAGAATAGAGATGAATTCCAGACTGGTTTATGTTTGAAAGGAGGGAATGACGCTTAGAGCTCCCAAAATTAAATTATATGCCTTTAAATTTGTAAAGAGAAATGAAATGCAGACGCCAATGGAAAAACTTCTCTGAATAAGTCAGGGATGAGGAAAGAAACCTATATTCTCGACAGAACAAGTGATCATGGAAATAACAAAAGCTCCTGGAGATGACTGAAATGTAAAATCTAAATAGAAGCCATCCTAGAGCTCTGGAGGGAGATATATAGGGCAAATTATATTAAACCAAAAAAAGGGGAATCCAAAATGGCATGAATGAGTGACAAAATGTGTCATGAAATATGCAGATACAAAATTTAGAGCATACTTATCTCTTTCCTAATTAAAAAAAGGAAATAAACAGGACTGTAAAAGCTTTTCCAGATATTCAAGGCAAACCCACATGGGAGCTGTCAGAAACCTGCTGCCTCAGGTGTAAGCTTGGTAACATGCATCCTCTTTCGGTGAATAAAACACAGTCCTTTTGACTCTCTGGTGGACTAGGGAGTGCATATTCCAAGGCATCTTTCCAGTTGGTGCTCTGCCCAGAATAGAAAACCCTAAACCAGAACCACAATATGTGAAGCTGCTTCAATAAATCTGGCTTACACAAGTGTTTAAGTTTATTAAGACTTCACTGCCTGAAAGCTACATGGAATTATTGCTACAGCTGGATTATAACATTCTCACTGGTCCAGTATTCTTTCCTCCGTGGAAATCTCATAACTTATGTCTACTCCATCATAATGATTGCTAGCTTTGAGCCAGAGGAGGCACATGTACGATAACATTTTTGTCATGTGGAATTTTTATTTTTAAATCAACATAAGGTCTAATAATAGCTTGCAACATGATATTTGCAAAATATCTCAAGGAAGATGAGATCTAGTCAAAACTTCCACTAGAAGAAGCTGTCTGTATGCTAAATCTGTCATTCCTAAATAGTATTCCTGTCACTTGTTAACTAAAGAAAATTCATTCGTAACAAAAAGACTTGAAGGTGACCTTGAGACTTGGCTCACTCCACAAGATTTAGCACTTTCCCTCACTGATAAAAGTTAGATTAATTTATTTTACTTTCTGGCATCTAATCATAGAAAAGAAGGGACCTAGAGAATGGGGAGAAAATGATGAGACTTGCCTAGGCACAACAAAATCAGTAACATCACAGCTTTTAACCAAGATATTCCAATCCCACCACACATCTTAGAAAGTGCATTCTAGTATCAAGCTGCACTGTGTTTCTGTGGCTGTAGTCTTTGCTAAAAAACATATGCTCTCTACCTTTTTACCATCTCCCAGTGCAAACTCGGATATGTGAATAAGGAGAGAAGTGCAGTTTATTCTAATAGGCTGCCAGTCTGGAAAAATAGAAGATTAGAAGTGGGAGGAGAGCATGTCTGTTCACTTCATTGCCTCACAGGCTGTGAGATCCTAACTGATAATGACTATATTAGGGACACAACATGAAGTAAGCACTCTTACTGGTTTTTTTTTTCCCAAAATTCTAGACACATTTATCCATATGAGTTTTATGTGCTAGATTGGGTGAATTCAAGCAGCTGTTCTTGAAGAAGGCAGTATGTGCTCTTTTCTCAATTTAATAAACTTCCTCATTTCTATGATCTCATATTTTGTCTTCTATGTTCTATATATTCTATATGTTGTCTGTGTAGAAAGAATACAAAGGCTCATTTAGACCGATTACAAATAGCTAACAGACGGGTCTTAAAGGAATTGTCAATGACAAGTCATTATTAATTGGGAGACTTGTTGAAAAGGAGCTATGTAGAAATTAATGCTTTTAAAGCCTATTAAATACTTTTGATTTATGGTTTGGAAGTATGAAGTTATTGCTGGTAACAGTCATGTTAAGTAATCACAAAAATGTGGTATGGGTTATTTGGTGACCAGGCTGATTTATAAGAGAGGCCTGCTTTAATATTGCTTTAATGTTAGCAAAACTAAGGCTACATATCTAGAAATATGGGATACAGACCATACATACAGAATGAAGGATTAAATCTGAAAACTCTGGGAAGAGTTCTAGGTTCGTATTAGGTGTGCTAAGAAGATTTTTACTGAGACACAAAGGTGGCACTACCTTTGTAACATGTTGCATAACAGTGTTTATCTTATCTTTATAGCTCCATATCTGTATCTTATCTGTACAGCTCCAAGGTATGTAGATTTGTTGCATAAGTGGAGAGAGAAGGAAGGAAGGAATACAAATGCCTGGGAGTTGGAAAGTATACATTAGAATGACAGAATTAAAGGGCTCAGTCTGCCTAGTTAATTTTTAAAGGCTACCAAGTAGTGAATAGATTTCCATGTTTAATTACTTTCCCAAGGGAAAGGCACAAAGGGACTTCATAAATTTGTATGGAGAGGTACAATAAAAACCAAAAGCTGGAAGCTGGTGTTATGCAGATTCAAATTTGGAACGGCCCTAAATCACTAATCATCTGTTCAAAAAGTTAATCTATCGAGGTATGTTGAATTCTCTGGAAACATCAGGAAAGAATTAAAGATGGAGGTTTTTCTAAAAAATGTATTAGGTTAATTCATAAATTATTAGGCTTAGTAAGTAGCTAAACATATTAAGATGTCTTGGCCTGCAACACACAAAAAGTTGGATAATCTAATGAGCCTTTCTGGCCTTAAACCCTGTGCTTTTCACGCTGCCTGTTTCTTTCTAAATAGGGCTTCAGGAGGAGACTGGCAACGGCTATACTCTATAATTAGGTAGTCCTGTAAAACATGACAGGCCTGTCCTTTTCCACAAGAAAATGTGGTTTTATTGATACTGTACTTTTGCCATACAAACAACCTTGATGTATCTGAAATTTCAGATGCAAAGGCACTTCTATCGGAAACCACTTCGTTATTCCAGGGTAAAGAATAAAAACTATTTTGATTGACACTTCTCCTGCCCTATTCCCTAAACTATTAAAATTAAGGCTCATTCCTGTTATATGACTGAGTTAATAGGTAATAACACATCATATAGTTTTGGCTTTCCCTCTTAGTGGCCGTGTATGTGACGGGAGATCAGATAGAGGAAACAACTGTCTGCATAACTTAACTTTTTCTGAAGTTGACAGAACACAGTGAATGTTTCTTTTATATTTAAAAATATTTAAAACACTTCCATGCTTTCCCAACATTATTCTAGTGCTATACTTGATGTGTGTATTCTGTGGCTGACTATGAGCAGCTATGTGAGCTCTGTACAATTTGTATGGAGAGAGAAATGGAAAAGGCAATGTCTCTCTGGAGTGATCCAAACAACAAAACATCCAGGAATTCATACTATATGGTGACATTAAATTGTCTGAGGATGAAAACCAGGCTATGATTAAAAATGCCAACCCAATAATTTTGTAAAAAATAAAGTCTTCCGGTATTTTAAAAGTTTCCTGATTTTTTTTTTTCTTTGCCTGCCTTCCCCTAATATGACATACCTAAAAAAGAAATATATAACAGTCTTTGGCCTAACTGGTCACTACAGGAGAGGATCACTGGCAACATTAAAGTATTGCCAATGATTAGCAAGGTGGTATTTTATGCACTGAATTTATGTATGTCACCATCACATGGGCAAATGTTTCTGATGTCTAGTACAAAAATAGAGAATAAGGGAGTCCTGCCAGCACTGTTTACTTTGGCTGTCATGGAATAGGCTATGCATCTTCTTCCATGCTGAACTTCTTCTACATAAAGGTCTGCTAATGTCTAGAACAGTTCCCACAGTCTTGGCTTGTGATGAAAGTGACCTTCTCTCTGTGTCCTGCATGGCCTGCTTCCCATTTGGCCAAACCTGAGTCCCTGCATGCCAGAGATCTGCGCCATATATCCTTTGTATATCTGAATCATGACAAGGATCAGCTGATATAAAACATGAAGAGAGACATGAAGACCATGTTTGCAAGAGCCTCGTGACTGCAGGGGGCAGATTTGCACTAATTCACATCAGTGGTGTGTGTCTTCAAAGAACGTGAAGCTACGGTTATGTGCAGAAGAAGAATATCACATTAGCATTACGTTTACTCCATCTGGCACTCAGCAGCACTTGTCCACAACGTTCACTGTGCCAGACCTATTCTGCAATAGCAACACGTATATTTTGACCCTTTGATCTTAAGGATAATTATACAGATCATCACTTAGGAAAATGCTCTATTCTGTAGCACAGACGTGATTTCAAAACCAATTACTCCAGTTACATAGATTACTCCAGTGCTCTGGATCATCAGGGTTGACTGCATTGCCTTATGAAGGATATTCTGACATGTCAGAAAACTGCAAGAACAGGTAGACAGTCTGCAAACAACAGCATAGTGTGGATTTTAGCATATCATTAAACAACCTTGTGTGTAATATATGAGTAGTTGCATACACCTCTTTTGGTAAGCTGTGCAGAACTTGTGCTTTTCTGTTGTATTTGTGTCTTGTTGTGTGCTATTGTCAACCAGAACTATCTGAGCACACTGTGCAGTGACACTTTCATGGAAGGATCACCACTGGCCTTTTGCTACCGACAGTTCATATGACGTAAATTGTCTACTTCCTCAGAATAGATCAATGACATGCTAGTGAGCTGCTAGAAAGAATATGTAGTACATAAATTGAAGTCCTGTGTTTGCTTAGCTATTCCCCCTTATTTTTATAGGAAGGATTTTCTTCCTCTGGTGTGACCAGGCAATGCTAAATGTTCTAGCTGCTGTTTCCAAATAAAATTCTGTCGTCAGGCACCACTTGTTTTTCAAAGTAGCCTGGATTTATCTGGTCAGCTCAGAGTACTTTCCTGCTATATCTTAGCAGAGATGGAAAGATTAGAGTCTACTTTTAAAATGGTAAGGAAGTTTAGGAGATTAACTTGTACAGTAGACAGAACTTAGCCTGAGACTTTGTCTCCAAATATCTTTAATTAAGTATCAGAGATCTGAGTCCTATATCTGTGTAGGAGAGTTACTGATCAGTATCAAAAAGGTACCTGAACACGGTCATAAAATTTCTTTAATCTGCCAGTGTAGAAATTATTGCCAGTGTAATCCATGCTGTGGATGCTCAAAAGGAAGCCAATTCTTTTGTAACTGATTTTCTGGAAAATCCTTTGTATTCTTGTGAAAAAAAAAAAAAAAAAAGTGGTAGCATTTGTTTCTTGTATTTATACTACTCTGTATCCTTTATTTTATCTGTTTGATAGTTCTCTAGCTATAGACAATCTTTGAAATCACAACTTATTTTTTCTGTGCTCTGGGCTACAGAAATAAAAAGCTTATGCAATTTGAGTGCTTTTTCTTGTTCTCTTAAGTGTTACTTGTTGAATAATTCATGATGATTTGTAAGACGGTAAAATTACTGTTTTCAAAGTCCCTAGATGGTTTAGGTTAAACTTTCAGTAGTGTCACCTAACTTGTTGCCCATCTTGAGAAAACTGTAAATTCTGACAGCACTTAGTTACGTTTGTCACTGGCTGCTTTGCCCAAAATCAATTAGCAAGGCTGGAAAAATAATTTGAGCAGTGCTTCTTTTGTTTATATTTCTACCCTCAAAAGCAATGCTTCAAATTCTATACACCAAGATACTCATAAACATTCTCTAAGTAGCAGCATTACTGGAGCTGTTGAGTTTACTCCTGGGATTTGGTCATTTGTTTAGGGCTGAATACGTCCCATCTAAATTAAGAGTAAATTTGTCTGATTTCCCTACTTACTAAAAGAAGGGAGAGAGGTGGAGACATTCCGTGAGTCCACATAAAACCAAAATCTATAGTCTAACTCTAACTGGAGGAGCATGTTCTTTCCATTGGTATGTAGGGAGTCTTCAATGAAAATACTATTCTCTCAAACTGATGAAGTTGGATAGATAAATCCTGGTGTTGTGTAGAGATGAGAAATTACTGGTATCATGAGGAAGATAAAAAGGAGGAGGAAGGAGGATAAAGGATTTTGTGGGTTGCTGTGAAAGTGCTCCCTCTTAAGTGTAGGAAGTAGGGGACAATACAAAATGTTGTAAAATATGGAGCAATGGACCAAATTGTTTCCATTTGTAAGAAGAAGGTTATATTAATGCTGCCATTTGATACAGTGGATGTATGTGTAAGGCATGTTCCATTTCGGTATTCATGGGGTTTCTCTGGTTTCTGGGTTTTTTTGTTTGTTTTGTTTGGTTTGGTTTTTTTTCCCCTGAGTAGAACAGGAGCTTTCAAGCAGGTGAGGAAGGGATGAATGTGTTGAAAGAGTGCATTGCCAGTGGGGTGGGAGATGGGGCAAGCAGAAAGTGTTTGGGTCAGGAATGGGACTAGGGCATAGCGCAAGGAGGGGGAAAGAGAGCAGAAGATCATGGCCATGGAACTTGCTGAACCCACCTGGGAGGCCAACCTGTAAGACAGAAGATGGTTTCACTATTTATGGTAAAGAGACACTCTCAATGTATACTTTTGGGTGAACAACTCAGAAAAGGAATCACTAGCTGTGCCCAGGCAAAACTCTCAACTGCTAAGTGAAAAATTCATGGCTGACACATAATGGAATTGGCAATATACAATATTTTGCTAGATTAGAGTTGGCACTAACAGAATCAATGTGTTCTAGGTCAATTGATAAAATGGCAATAAATGATAACGGATGGCTGCTTGGGCTAAGTGGGTAAGTAAAGCTCACAGAATTACACAGAATTTGATGTTTCTAGCAGCCAAGCAAAGTTGCATGGTGTGTCTTGATGCCATTTTAGCCTGGAATCTCCAAGCCCAGATGGTCTGGATAAGTCTGCCCAAGCCAGAAGGTTAATGACTCCTTAAGGATGGAGTAGCTTAAAAATAAATACTGTTTGTGGTTTTTATTCCTATTTTTACCACCGGAAGATGTGTCATTCTCATGGCTGTCTGAAATTTAGTATTTCTTTTTGTTGTAGTATTCATTAGTCATTTTTTATATAACTTAATTAAAAAAAAAAATATAAAACAAGAAGTTTGGTTTTGACTTCCTCAACTAAAAAATTGACTTTACTGTCTCCTGAAGGCAAGCACCTGGGTCTTCCAGCTTTCATGAGTTTGAAGTGAGGACACTGCAGACAACCTCGGTCACATTTGATCTTATTGAAAATGTGACAATCATCTCCTGTGGTTGGTTCATGTAAAAGTTTCTGGGATCTCTTCTGACTAGCAGAACATCACTACAGCCTCTTTCAAACTGCTGTATTGGGGCTGCAGGGCAGTGGCTAGGTTGCTAGAAGCAAAGCCAATTGAACAGGACATGGGAAACTACTGGCCATGACAAACAAGGTGAGAAGCCAGGAAAAGCTGCTGATGGCACCACAAGGGAGGGCTGGTTTTCACAGGTGGTGAGGGGGGTGATGTGAGAGCCATCTGAACCTGCAGACAAAGCGAGGGGAGTGCTGGGGACCTGCTGGCCACAGCAGCCACCAAGGCCACCAGCAGCCCATCCTGTGCCACTGCCCCAGCTTATCTCAGCTTACGACGAGGCTGCAGAAATGTCCCTCCACAGCACTGAGGAATGTTCCCCCTCACTGGGCCGGCACATTGTCCACATGGGAGCTGCACGGGAAATAGCTGAAAAACCAGTCACGCCATCTCACTGCAGCAACAGCCTTCCAGATTACCTGGGTGTACAGGTTTGCTTTGTATCCTTATCATCCCTCATATCTTACTCCTTTCTCCCCTACTTGTTTTCTGCATCTTTATCTATCAGTAATCTTGCAGATATACATACAAATGTATATGCATATGTATACACATCTCTATGGTCTAGATCTGACCTCTATATTTACAGATCTGATTTAGTGTTGGCAATAGCCCAGCTCTGAGAGATTGGACTAGACCTACAGAAGTTCCTTCCAGCTAATATTTCTGTGACTTTTACATTGTCATATGTACATCACTATACTCAGTTCTCATCTTGCAGGTATCACTTTGTACAGTATTTCCTGGCAGAAAGTCCAGCTGCTCACACAGAAATGCAGTTAATATTTTTCATGTGAACAATCCAGCTTTCTTACTCAAGGTGCCTATTCATTATAAATCAAGTTAAATGGAGAAGACAAAACTGAATCTATTTGTAGTACATTGAAACATTTATTTTTTACTGTGGTATATGAGTACTTCTCAGTTTTTAATTTATTCATCCTCACAATTAAATTTTGGAGGTAGAAAATCTGTGTTAATGTATTATACCTCTAAGAAATGGAAATGCAGAGATAATGAGGACTTAGGGGCCTATATTTGATCCTTAGATCCTCAAAGTCACTTTTTAGCTGCTGCCAGCCCTGGAAGTGAGTATATTTCTGAGGTACATAAAATCTCACCTCACAATATTTCCATAGCCACCAAGACCCTATAACATCTGTCCCGTGAACCAAACCACATAGCATTTATAACGAATCTGCTAAGCCTGGAAAAGGTCAAAATCCTAATGTAAAACTTATAGCAAGCAATGATACTACTGCTCTATTAGTGTATGCCCGTAGTTCAAACATGGAGCTGATCTGGAAAACAGACCTGAAGCAACCTGTCCCATCTCCCTGGGCCATGCTTTTGTCTTCTAGGCTCTGCTGTACCTTGTATATGAAATGATCATCAATGGGAGGACTAACCTCTGTTGTATACCCAATGTAAGTGCCTGGACTATTGGTTATTCTCATAGTTGCCTTTCTGTATCCTGAGGAACTATTTTGGTTTATTGTGTAGTGAAATAACTTCAAATATAGAGAGAAAGCTACCCATACTGAAGGATCCCTATGAGCAATAGGTACGGATTCAAATCTAGTAAGAAAAAGTGAAGCAGTAATATAGATTTTTTTGGGGGTTGTGTGTAAGATAAAGCATTTTTATCTACCGAAGCTTGATAAAATTGTATACTTTTCTGTGCTTTGTAATGGAAAGGAATAAGCTGGTGGCAAAATCTGACTCCAGGAAAGGGCTTGTGTTTTTGAGTTGCAATTGCAGGGTAGTGCCTAAGTCACCCTCCTCAGTGTGCATGTGTGTGTGTGTGGTCACTGTTTGCTTGCTTGCTTTTGCTTGTTTTTTAATGAAATCCAGTTCTTCAGCCCTTAGCTTTACCTCTGTTTTGTAGGAAGTCTATGGGGAGTTTTTCTACTTCCTAACCTTTGATACCTACCTTACGTTCCCTTAGTGGTAAAGGGAGAAAGGTAAGTTCCGCTGAATGTTGTTTTAGAGCACAGTTTCTCCATTTGCTGTAAAGGAAGTGTGAGGAGATTGGCTTATTACATTCTCTGCCTAGAGTTAAGAAGTAAATTGCTTGTGCATCTCAATGACTTCACTTGAGAGGCATCAGAAAATTTATTACAGAGCAGCGATGACTCATACTAGATTTTTTACTCAGCTAATATTTTAAAAAATATGTATATTGGGGAGAGTTTAGAAACTCCTATTGTAAAAATATGTTTTTAAAATATGTAAATTAAATAATTCAGGGATAAAACCAACACATTTATTTAAACTTTGCACGCATGGCTTTCTATTATGAACTTCGATGAGTCAATAAGGAGGAAAAGCAACATGATTCACGGGAAATGGAAATGAAACCCTGCTCAAATAGAGATATGAAACTTGAACTCCAGCTCCCAGGATGAGGACTGTCTGAAGCTCCCATTTCCAGCAGAACTGGGTGCAGCTGTATGTGGCCATGGAGCCACACAATTGCTCCTCTCCCATGACTGAGCCATCCCCCATGTCACACAGTGCAAGGGAGGAAAGGGAAGGAGGAGAGAGAACATAGCTGTCCTTGGTAAACACTGCCCTCGACAACACATCTCTACTTCAGGTTTTTGACATGTTCTGTTTTGGCCACATATTACTGTTTCTTTCATGAGGAAACCCCATTTTTGTTCTGACTTTTCTCACCTTTTTTCCTTGGCTGTGATTTTCATATCTCTAGACTGAACTAAAAATCCTTCATTCCCATCTAAAAGGGTTGGTTTGCCACTCCAAGTACTTGAGCTTTATTTGAGCTCCTGGTATCTGAGCTTTATTTCAATTACTAGGCAGAAGAAGAAATTGCATAACTTCAATCTATCAGTTTACATTACATTTTAGAGTTGACACAGAATTTGTTTTCAGTGCTGTTAACAATATGGTAAATCTCAAGAGAAATCTGTACAGGCCAACAATTCAACATGCATTATATAGAAGGAAAAAAACTTCTGTGCTGTTGTTATAATCATTTTATGTGATGGAAAGAGATCTGCAGAGCTGGTAGTGCCAACTTTGTTTGTAAAGCCCTCTTGTCTTCTGTGAAGTTTTTAAAGAAGATTATTAGTTGGTAGAAGGACCATTTCTCTGATGAATTTCAAAGGTGTAGACCTGAATCTCAAATATCAAGTTTGGAATAGTCTCTGGTAAGGGAAAAAGTTTTGTGTTGGGTCAGCACTTTCCCAGGCCTTGTGTAGGACTGTGTCAAATCAGACCTTTCCTGAAAGTCATACGAAAGTCTTCATTCCTGCCAGGCCAGGGAGGCCCAGATCAGCCAGGCCCTAATTAGCTGTTGAGAACGGGAAAAACTGAAACTGAAAAGCAGTTTAGGTCTGTGAAACAGCAGTTTAAATTTCAGTACTGAAAGGATGTTTAAAAGTTGGAGTTTTTTAACTTTGAGGACAAATGGTTTTGAATCCAGTTTCATAGCTTTCAGAATGAAACTGAAGCATAAGGAAATAATATTTCAATACATAATTTTAAATTTTGTATGGAGGAAAACAATATAGACTGGGGCAAAATCTAGTGTATATATCTCAATACTGATTTGAACCACAAGCCATTGGTAGTCTTCTCTTCTAATTCAGGCATGGAAACCAGGCTTTGAATTAATGTTGTTATAATTACTTTGGCAAGGATATAAATCTGAAATCTGCCTAAGTGCTGTAGGCTTTACTTATTTCTCAGGGGATTAATTATACCACAATAAACATCTGAGCATGGAATAAATTAATAAAATGAAAATAGGATAAAAGTAATATTTTCAAATATAATAAAAACAAGCTTTTAAATTTTCTTTTCAGGGAAAAATGTACTCCTTTTAAAGCATTCAAAATGCATAAAATATAATTCAAAACAAATGCAGCAAATCTGAGCAAACCATCACACATACGAGGCAATGGTCTATCTTTCATTTTCCATCTCTTCTATGGATGTTTACCCATCAGTGCTTTTTTTCATTTGTTGTCTTTAATATTGTGCCATCAGTTCATGTAACAGGATCTTCTAAATAGGCCTTTTGTATTTGGCTGATGTGGGATTTTGCTTATGAAAATTTCTAAAACAATTTGAAAATACTAACTGTGAAGAACAGTAGAATAATACATGCCAGCAGCTTTGGTAGTGCTCTTTACAGAATAAGCTATGTTTGCCACCAAAAGCAAGCTTAGGGACTGGGGAAGACAGCTGAAATTGTAACCTTACTAGGTGGAAGGAATATTGCTGGAAAAGTAGGGAGACAATTACACCGAGTTTACTCTTTCTTTTCTGTTCTTATGTAGCTATCTTTTTGCTTACGCTATCATGGAGATGATAAGTGGGCACATATGCTGAAAAAGACACACTTGCTTCACTGTGAATAAGGAGGATGCAACATGTGTGTTTTTCCATAGGGAGTGAATATAAATATTTGGGTATGTTCTGCTAAGGCCAACCTTTCTTCTGGCCTTTTTTTTCAGTCTTTTTTCAGCTTCCCAGCTTCTCTGCCTGTTCTGTATCCTTTCTACTTTAGGATACCTACTTTGTTTCTCCTGTCTTATGCAGATGTGCGTATCCCTACGTATGTATCTGCACAGGAAATGTTACCATATCAGAAGCAGACTTTCTAGGAAGAGTCATGTGCTAAATCTGGCCTTAGAAGTGTTGAGAGTAAGGCATAAAGAGGCCAAGAGGATTTGCTCTGTTTGGCATTCTTCAGCCTCTTATTTTTCCTGCTTTGCTTCTCTCTTTAAAAGCTGGCTTGGGGCTACAGTAGAAGGTGAAGGTTTTAAAAACAATATAATGTTAAAACCATCGAGTGATACAGCTGCCTCCTAAATTTTTTTGCATTTTTATGAGCATCTTTTGTTTCAAATTGGGGAATGAGGAAAAACGTAAAAACTAAAGAAAAATCATGAACTGAGTTCATTCAAGTTTTCATTTTGTAGAGATTTCTGTAGAATAATTTCCCAAGAAATACAGTGGAAGCTTTACTGCTTAAATATTTAAATGTTAATTGAACAAATACTTAGAAAAATATATTGTAGGGAACACTCCTGCTATCAAAAAATTGATACCATGACCTAAAAATCATTGCTTCTGAATTAGATTATGCTCTCAGAAGCTCTCATCACCAACAAAATCCTGCAGAGCTTATCTCTGTTTGCTGCACCTGGTCTGTGCAGTGGACTTGAGCTGGGTATGAGTCTATGATCTGAGGGTTATTCAAAATAATGGGGTATCAATACAATGTGCTATATACAAAAAAGTCTCTATGTGAGTTTATAAGGAGTCCAATGAACATTGGACGTTAATTTCATTTAAATGTCTTTATTTTCTGTGTGATAGTCCAACAACAGCAGGTGATGAGTGGGTGACATACAATGCCAAAAAAAAAGTCAAATATAACACAGAGATCACTGAGCCTAGGCAATTAGAACTTGAAAGGATAAATGTTATTAATATATTTATGATTTAAAGACAGATGGTGCAGAGCTTAGCTGAGGGAGGTTGGAAAAACACAGTTGGCAAGCAATGTCTCTATTTTGGTTAATAAGACATTCAAGATTGCACACGCTATTGCAGAGCACAGTTTGATTACATAAGAAATCTAAAAGACAGATGAGGTTAAGCTTTTGCACACACTGGACTCATTCCTCAGCTGTCTCCACAGAGGCCTGGAGATAGATGCCCTACTCTCTTCCCTGGCCAAAGTCCTCTTCCCAATCCCTCCCCCAACCCCCTCCAGACCCTCTTCCCAGTCTGCAGCAGAAATTGGAACTAAAGAGTGATTCCACTTGCATTCCCTTGCCTAAGGGCAGGCTGACGGGATCGCAGGACTTTCCCAAGATTTCCTGGCCATACTTTCTTCCCTGCTCAAACTGCAAACCCAAATAGGCAATCTGGGGAGTAATTCCAGGAAGGAGAAACTGCTGCTGGCTGCTCCAGGATCTTGTTTCAGTCCTCAGAGCACTTCGTTTGGTTTCTGTTCTGTAATAAGACCCATGCTTTGCCAGAGTTGTAATCCCTGCTTTTGTTCTAGGCTCACAACCATCACCTCTACAGTGCTCAATAATAGAACAAACACTTAAAATATCTCTATATTTGTATCTCTCAAAATGTATCCTTTTAAGCTCATACTAGCGTGGGAACATAAGAAACAGTAGGAGAGCAATGCTTTCTGTGGTTCAGTAGGAATTCATTCTTTAAGATATTCATTGCTCAGTAATCTTTTTTTTTCTCTAAACCACCTCACATAGGGTTATGTTCCTGAGTCTGAGTAGCAGTTTATTTTCAGTTGTATCTCACTACTACTGTTCTGCAAAATCATTGTCATATTTACCTTCTTAGACTGCCAATCAACTCAATCATTTTAGTATTTCAAAGGCCAGTAGTCAAATCCCTGGGACCAGATGTGTGAGTAGTTTTGGCCAGCTTGATAAAATGTTGGAACTGTATTTGTATCCACAACTGTTTATATTGTATTAAGCTTATTCGGCTAGAATAAAACAATCTGTACTACAGAAACTCGACCGCTAGTATGAGAGAAATATAACAGTAGAGTAACAGTAGAGTGGTAAAATGCCAGTGGAAATTAAAGTATATTATTATGTTTGGGTATATGTTGACGGAAGAACACCAGTTGGTTAGAAGGCTGGCAGCAGATGAAGTCACAGAATAATGTGTTTGTATTACTTGCAGCACACCTATAATTAAGGATTATTAAAATCAAATAAGAATTAACACCTGATTTGAAATTGTGACAGAGACTGAAACACAAACAGTGGCAAATCTGAAGTTAAACTAATTACAAACTGGTTTAAATTTTCCTGATTAAAGTGTGTTTTCATACATATGATCAGGGGCAGCAAAGTATTCATGCACTTCCATACATGAGGAAAGAAGAAAGTAACAATGCTTAAAAAGAACTCTCAGAGGGATTGTATGAATTTTTGTTTCTGCTGAAGTAAAGAAGAATTCCTATGCATTTTGTCTGTATTTCCTCCATTTGTTTTTCAAATTATATTTTACCAAACCTACAGTTGTAACTTAAAAGCAACTGGCATGTTCTACCTAACGTTTCTTTTTTTTTTTTTTTTTTAATCAATATTATTGAAGTATTTGGAGCAATCTCTTAAATATTGAGATATAGTGTTTTCTATAGTAATGTATTTAAGCATGATTCCTCTTTCAGACCATGAAGGAGGTGACTCAGAGATAGGAATCTCACATCATTCTAGATGCCCTTGGTTATCCTACCTGGTCCCAAATCCAGAAACATGAGGTTCCTCATAGGTTCTCTTTCATATTTTCTAGCCCAATGAATATCAGATACCTGTGGGAGTCTAAAATGGTACTACTCCTCATAATGTTAAAATACTTCCTTGTTAGTGGTACCAAGTTTGGATCAAAATCTGATTCACTTACATAGATTTAGTTTAGTGATATGACTTGAATTTAACTTCACATAACCAAGATCAGTTTTGGCCCACTACATTGATTGCAGCTTGTCAAGTTCTAATGAAATTATGTTGCATAGCTAAAACAAATTATATTTCTTCTCCAGTTATTCAAAATTATTTTATAAACAGAAATAATATTTCATATTTGAGCAGGTTACTAGTAGAGTGGTAGAGTTTTATATTTTTGTTGGTTTTGCACGTGTATAGAACTGGAATCTCAGATGTCTACATATATTGCTATAGCTGAATGATCCTGCCTGGTATTAAAAAATCCATATTCAGTAGCAGCAAAATGAAAATACATTTTTGAAAATTTAACAAAATTCCTTTGCACAAAAAGTTTGGCCATTGTGAGCTGACTAGTCATGTTTCTCCATTTAATTTGGCATTTAATTTTTATTTTTAATAATTTTGTTCTCAGGGAATGAACAAATGATTATGAAGGGTAATGTTTTCTTCTCACTTGGTAGTGTAAGAGAAAAAAATTATCTTGGATTACAGAACAGACTAAAACAAAGATAAACGTCTATTGAAAACATATGCTGTATCTATTTCAGGTAGTATCTACAGATATGATGCTTATATGCATATGACTTCATCAGACATAGGAATATAGACAATGATGGAAAAAGATCTGTGAACTCCACTGAGTAATCTAATCAGTGAATTTTCAGATATTTGTGGTGTTACTCAAGTGGCACTTGAGTATGCATAGACATTTTAAAATGCTTAGTATTACCATTCTGAGCCATTTGATCTGCTTGCCTCATCATACATGAAATATCAAGTGTCTGAATTCTTTGCAATGACATCCTTAGAGGTTATTCAAAATAGCAAAGTGATAATGACAGCAATAGCTAATATATCAATCATGGTGTAGTAATAATTAGTTTAGGTTTTTTCCTCAAGCACAGCACTAAGAATGGCATGTGCACAGCTTAGATTACTAATGCTGTCTACTCAGACATCTGAGATTTTCTGATACCCATCTGTCCTGGTTTTGGCTGAGATACAGTTAATTTTCTTCCCAGAAGCTGGTACAGTGCTGTGTTTTGGATTTAGGAGAACAATGTTGATAACACACCGATGTTTTAGTTGTTGCTAAGCAGTGCTTACACTAGTCAAGGACTTTTCAGCTTCCCATGCTCTGCCAGCGAGAAGCTGGGAGGGGGCACAGCCAGGACAGCTGACCCCAACTGGCCAAAGGGACATTCCATACCATGTGACATCATGCTCAGTACATAAACTGGGGAAAGCTGGCGGGGGGGGCCACTGCTCGGGGACTGGCTGGGCATCGGTCGGCAGGTGGTGAGCATTTGCATCGTGCATCAATTGCTTTGTATATTCTTTTATTATTATTGTTGGTTTTATTATTATTACTATTATTTTACTTTATTTTATTTCAATTATTAAACTGTTTTTATCTCAACCCATGAGTTTTCTCACTTTTACTCTTCTGATTCTCTCCCCCATCCCACCGGGGGGGGAGCATGAGTGAGCTGCTGTGTGGTGCTCAGTTGCCAGCTGAGGTTAAACCACAATACCATCCAAGCTTTAGTCATGCTACACTGGTGCTACTGAATAAAATAATATACTTCTGTGATTTATTTCATTACTATCTGGTTAATATAATGTACCAAGTGAGAGTGTTTGATCACATTCATAATATATATCAGGGCTGCAACACCTCCGTATAGGCAAATAGCATTCCAGCAGTAATCTAAGGCCTATATGAAATGCTTGTGATCTACTAAGCAATTACACTATCATTCAAGTATCTGCAGGCATTGTTCTTTGGTTCCATTAATCCACCTAAACTGTGAGCAAATGAACTACTGCTTAATCTGGTCACTGACAGATTTGAATCTGAAACTTGCAATTAAAATCCCAGAATACTTAGTAGAACTGTCCCAGCCAGCAAAATTAAACATTTAATTCTTGTCAGTCATGTGACTAGGATAGTGTGTTGGCTTCATGCATTTTTTTTTAAATCAAAAGCAAATAAATCTCCCTCCTAACTGACTCTGTATTCAGAATTATTCCCACAGTGTATTGGAAATGTCAGCTTGTCTCGTCTGGGAAGATTCCGAAAACCAAAAGCATTTCTACCATATGTAGTCTCTGAAGTATATGCAGTAGTTGTGCACAAACTGGGTGGAAATAAAACAGTTTTTGTTTTGTCTAACAATTTGACATCTTCTCTAAATTTGCATCATTAATAACCTAACTAGGCTGAGCAGAATACACTAGTTTATACACTGTATAAACAGAATAGTTAGTCTAAATGCTATTCAAGGTTATAATGCATTAATGTTCCTTTAATCTAAGGTTATTCAGCTGCTTTACAAGGCTAACGGACTAGACGTACAAAGGAGGCAAAGATGCTCTTGTCCTAAGCACTTATGTGGCACCCAAAACCTTTCCTATGCCTGGGGAAGACTAAATTTCTCTAGGTGTCAGAGTTTTCAGCAGACAATTCCCAGGAGTGCCTGCCCACCTATTGCTTGGCACGTACAGCACTGTTGAAATCTTGACAGAACTGGGAAACTCCATTAGTGTAAATAGCTGAGGGATTTGCAAACAGAGGTATGCCTCAAGGAAACACAACAAACACCATGTTTACCAGCTGCAGTCCAGAAGCCATCTAGGCATTAACACAGCTCTGCTGAGGCAAGATGTTTTAGTTTGGGCACAGGGCCATGCTAAAATGGATCTACAGCTTCCAGGCCACAGCTGACTTGTGTCTGTGAGCTCGGAGAGCTGGCAGAGGAACTCTCAGATGCCTTAGGCAAATCTGTGGGGTAGATTTATGTACGTTTCTCCAGACCCTGCAGAGAAGAGAGGCATTCTGTTAGATAAGCATATAATGCTTATCCCCAAATAAAACACAGCAGGGGAGAAAAATATAACCTCTTAGGTCAGTTCTGATCACTCTAAGGCCCAGTCTGAAATCCCTCAATTTCTTGGGATGATTCATACTTCTCATTGCCAAGTTAGAGGGCAAAGTTGTATGTGGACAGGATCTCTCAGCTCTTTTGCTTGAAACTGTTCCATTTAGGGGTGGGCTAATTGCACAGAGAAAAAATAAACTCATTCAGTAATGTAATGTCTAGAGTTGCTGGTGTGGTGTGTTAGGTGTTTCACTCGAAGTGGGACAGCTTCACTTAGAGATAATGAATAAGCTCCAACCTGGAATAGCTTGTAGCTTTTAATAATCTGCACGTTTCTTCGTATGACATGCAAGAGTTGTAAACAGGAATTTAAAAGAAAAAGATGCTAGAGACTCACCTGTAATTTTCTGTGTTAGTATACAGGATACCCAGCTTGCTTTTAATTTTAAAGAAACAAAATACTGCATATGATTTTAGGAAAAATATTAAGAAGAAGAGAAGTTCAGCCGTTATTTCCCTGCCACAGGTTTATATAGCTGAGTGGTAAATCTGTTTCTTTCCATTATGCCAACTCTAGTTAATTACCCAGGGTTAAATCCTGCAATAAATGTTTTAACATAACAGTTTAGCATTTTGCCCCAAGGCTTTAGTGCAAATTTTCAGTATTTTGAGAACATTATGGGTCTTGACTAAAAGCTCAATGTGGTCTTTATTAAACAATGTAATAGCAAATACCTACAAGAATGTTTGCCTTAAAACACTTCAATACAAAGAGCTCTCTAGCAGCCAACATGACAGGCCCAGTTCTACAAAGTCTTTAAACTGGTAAACATGCCATTCCTATTGGCTTTCATAACGTAAGGACAGCACGATCAACTCCTTTGTGAAATTGTCCATGAATATAAAGTACCTGACAATTCTGACGTGTTCAAACTCTTCTATGGAGCTTAATACCCTGCAGCACCACTTAAATCTTGAGAGCTGTCATTCTTTTAATCTCTTTCCCACCGTCAGGAAACTGTCCTTCACGTGGTAACGTGGCTAATTCACAAGTTTCAAATGCAGCTTTGAAACACACAACAGATTGGACCTAAATAGAACAGTGAACATTGAATGTGCTTGGAGGAAAAGAAATATTTCCTTTTTTTTAGTGTTGAAAAAGAAAAAAAAGAACCATAGTTTCACATAAAAAAATGCTGTCAGGTGCCAATTGATCACAGACCTAAGGTATTGTTGGAAAGTGATGTAGAATTATCTCAGACAAAAGGATTAATCTGCCCCTAGTACACTTACACCTGAAGGAAGGGGAAATGTTATTAAAACAAAAATGGTATAACTTCACATTATGCAGTTTGACTAAAAATTCTTTTTCCACTGGCATGAATCCATGCAGTCCTTTTCTCCTATTACATGCATTTATAGCTTTTTAGACATGAGACAGTCATCTATTTATGCTAAGCAGACATGACTCTGCAAGACCACCATACAGTGTTTATAAAATATATTGTGAATTAAGCATCTGTTAAAGCAGGAAATCTGCAAGAAGGACTCGAAGAGTCCTGGTTAGAAGAAAGTGAGTTTTTCTTTTCTTTTGTAGCATGTGGTGGCTGTCTGCTCTTGAAGGATCAAGGAGAACATGTTTTTGAAAAACATATTAATTCCTGGAACCCTAAAAAGCTACATTCTAAACTTCTTGTTGTAAGGCAGGAGCTGGAATGAAGTCTGCCTGGCAAGTTTAATTGACGGCAGAGTCAAAATAGAAACTATCTGGCTCAAGCTCCATATCTGCAGCCCTCAGTAATGCAGTTGGCATTAGGGGCAATCCAGCCACCCATAGAAACAGAGACTCCATGTTTCTTTATGTAGGCTTGAGCTGTGTCTTCTTGATGCGGGGCATGAGTAAACACCATGTTTCAGTGCTGCAACTTATAACTGACTTATAAAAGGCTGAGGATGTGGTTCAGGGGAAATGGATGTGCATACAGGTGAAATTGGCACAGTAGTCCCAGATAGTGCAATCAGACTGTGAATCTATAAAGTAAAACTTTAGCTGGATATTCAGATTTAGAGAGAATAAACAGTTAATAAATGGATTTTTAATGGTGGAAAAGATCCAGAATATGTACTACACTGTAGGAAAAATATTATTTTACTATTTACTCAAAGTGTGAAGCTGCATGTATTTTTGGACAATTTTTTTATGAACATACAATTTGGCTGCACAATTGTTACACAGGAAAGATGGGATTACTAAGCTCTAGGAGGGCAAGAGCACCATGCTTCATACTGAGAAAAATTTTTGTCAAAGGGTCAAGTGTAGCTTGGCTGCAAAATTCATATATAGAGGAAATGTGTAATTGTATTTTTCTAGGGATAGAAGAGCAAGATGGTTTGATTCAGTCATAATCCACCTTTGATTTTCTGTTTCCTCGGGCAAACAAACTGGAGAGGAGATGTAGGTGTCCATGGGGACAAGTGAAATTTTGGACGATCTGCATATCCATAAACAAAAGAAGCCAACCCTTGGTGGGTTCAGTAATCATTCAAACAAGATGCTTACCAGACTTGTTTTATTCAGAATTTTAGTTTCAACTACTTCTGTGTTACAGAAGTAACACAGGGACTTGTTAACTTTGTCACTTTTTCCATATTTTAGAGTTCAATAAGATGATTATAAGCATTGTTTTTCAAGGTGTGAAATTTATTGATGTTTTCAGGATAGCTGAAGTTGGAAGGGACTTTTGGGGTCATATAGTCCAACTCATGGTTCTTCACTAAGTAGTTATAGAGACAGCAGGCAAGCAGGAAGAAATGGTCTAGGTTAAGCAAATGTAATGGGAATATTAGTTAAGTTTGGGAGTAGAAAATTAACTGATCTATTGAAGTATCAATTTGTAAACCTCATCGTATTTCTTACAAGGGATAAGTAAATGGGAAGCAGAGTTTGAAAGACAGAAAAGCACAGCTGTCTGCCCCTCATATGGGCTGCACACTAAGAAGAGGAAAATCCATCTTGTAATAACAGCAAGATGAAATAGGCAGCTCTCAGAGCTTTTTGTGTCATGAGAGAAGTGAGAAGAGAGGAAAGGTTAAATGGCCAGCCTCACTTTTAGCCAAGATGATGAGGCTCTTCAAATAGCCATGAATTGATAAACATAGTCTAGAATTGTGTTTTCTTGTCTTGTGTTTTTCTTTTGTAATCGTTTCCATTACAGGAAACACATTACAGTCCAAACTTCAGCAGAGCTAAACTCTTTTATCCTATATATTGATGTATATTAAAATCATCTCGGTAACCTGACAACATGCAGTGCCATTCCCACAGCAGCAGAGCAAACATAATTAGGGTGCATGGATTACTCCTGAATGACAGGCAACTCTGATCTAGGAGACCAAACAACCCACAGACCCCTTCACTGCTAAGCTGTTACAATCTGCCTTTAAGCTCTTAAATTGATTGTGCCAGTGTTGTGGAGGGAAGATTCTCTCTTAGTCAAAGGTACTGTTAAGTTAGAGGAAAGCAAAGTGATTTTTTGAGGGTAAGGGCAGGAGGAGTGTCTCTTTCTAAACTTTTTATGCATCATTCAGTACTTGTGTGACTGTTACCTTTCCCGAAGAGGAGGGTATTTTTAAACTTGAGTATCTGATACTGAACTATATGATTTTTTTTTTTTAAAAAGACGCCTTTCTCCTGTTCCTTTGAGGAGCACCTCCAAAATAATGATTTCATTGTTATATTTTCTTGAAACTGTGAAAGCATTGATGGTATTTGAAGATTCTTCCAATGTGAGTTTTTCTGTATTTTAGAGTTTTTCTGTATTTTAAGTGTATTACCCATATGCCTGCCTTCTGTTGACTTTTAGTGCATGCATTTTCCTATGTTTATTTCTATGGCTTTGGTTTAGATAATTAGGCTCATCAGATCTACTTGGCAAGTATTTTGGTTTCTCAGGCATATCTAACTTTGTCCCTAATACTGTTAATTCCATTGAAATTGCATTCTCAATTGCATATTTTTTTATTTGTTAAAGGTTTTTAAACCTTTTGAATTTCATGTCTCGATGTATTTTCTAAATACATACTTTTTTTTTTATTATTAAAAATGTGTAGTTCACAAATATGAGAGATTTTTCCTCTCTAACTAACCTAATTTTTCATCGAAGTCACATCTCATTTTTATATAGGCTATATATTTTTCTTATTTCAGAGTCACTGATTGTTTAAAAACAGAGCTACCCTCTATCTATCTTTTTGAACTCCATTGAGTTGCATTCAGCATTTTCCAGAGTTCAAATCATACTCAGTTATTCATTCCTTCCTCTTGGTAATACAACATCAAGTAATCTTCCAAGGCGAGCTGTTTAACATACATACCTGAAACATACTGTGGTCAACTGCTTCCATGTGACCTCTTCTGAGAGTTTAAAACTACTCTTCTCAACAAGTCATTTTCCTCATCCACACACAAAGCCAAGGAGACTAAATCTTGGAAGCTTTTTCTTCCTTGCATAGGTGGTGATGGGTATGTGCCAGCAGAGAGAGAAGAGCTGAAATGGATCACACAAATGAATACATGAAAAATTACTGCAGGATTTCTCCTTTTATTTCTTTTACATTTATGAAATTGTTATCAAAACAGTTTGATTTGTCAAGGCAGAGCATGCAGGACTTTGGTTTAAAAAAGGTGCTTGATATAAGAGAAGATGACATAATGAGACTACAAATGACACCTAAGGAAACTTAGCCATAAGGGTTTGTAATTGTATGAGTTTTTGGTAGGAATACCCCCCTAACCCCTATTTGCCAACTATTGAGAACAATTTATAGAAAACAGAAGTGTAGCTGCTAGAAGAATAAAAGGTTTTCATTTTAGATCAACTGCTGAAATACAGTTTTCACTTGAAAGAAATACATTCTAGAGCTTCTTAAATTAAAAAATGGTGAATAATTACAGTTTGTCATCATCAGAAAATAAGTTGTCTCATAACTGATCTTACAAGGAAATAAAGACAAAATTCTGGAAGATCCAATAGGAAAGGTGATAAAAACAGAAGTTAGCAGTCTTTTTCCAATGATGAGGAATTATTTAGATTTCTGAGATAAAAATGTTTTTCAATCTGCAATTTACCATTTGATCACATATCTATTTTTTTAGCTCATTCCCAGTTAGTAATTTAAAGAGCAGATAAAATAATTGATAAAAAAATTCGAACAGAAATTGTAGTCTTAAAGGTGTTCATTTTTCTAACCTGTGTGCTAGGTGGAGTGGATTGTGCTCCTATTTCTTTGAAGAACTTTTAAGGAGTGATGTTGACAAAATCACCAAGGTCAGCTCAATTTGATGAGGAAAATAACAAAAATTAACCTGGATGATTTTGCCTAAAGAGATTACAAAGAGCTCACAGAATGCCTTGCAGCAGTACATTATATGTAGCAGAGGAGGGCTGGGAGATGGGGGAAGAGGAGAGAAGCAACAAGCATCTGGGGAATGTGCATTATCCAAGCAACACAACTGGACCTCGAACAGGGTACGAGTCTACAGCGTGCTGGCTGGATCTCTATGTGGCACATCCAGCAACAGCTGCTGAAGGTGCATCTACTGCCAGATGACACCACGGTCTAAGGAAATTGAATGTATGTGGTAGGGGAATTACTGCAGGAGGGAAGCAAAACTAAGCAGCAGGAGAGTAGCTGACTCTATACCCTGTTCCAGGAATAAATATTGTTGTTAATGAGCTCATTCCTATGTCACTATTCCAGGGAATTAAGTGCTAATCCACCAACAATTGACCCTTCAACTGCACAATATTTTTGTAGAATTTTATTTTGAGAATTGTGATACATTCTTGGAGGGAGACAGAACTAAGCCATGGCTGAGTGCCACTCGCTGCCCCTCCATGCTGCCTGCTTCTGCTTGCTGACCAGAGAGATTTTTGTTAGCTTGATTGTATAATGGATAGAGCAGACAGATAAAGACGGCCTAAATGGACCACCCCAAACCCTGATGGTCAGTGGCTGATTTACATGGGAGCATGTAGATGAGTAGTTAGTTTGCTTCCATGGTTTTGCAGATGCTATAGGGGCTGCAGTTAGGTTCTGAAGAACATTCCATGACTTTTCTCTTTTTTTTAATAAAATCACATTGTTCCTAATTTAGTTTGTGAAGAAAGGACTGTACTTTGAATCATTCAAGCAGCAAAATCCAGTGACTGATGGAACACTATGTGTTTGACCATGAGACGTTGTCACATGTGCAGTTTATGGTCTGACTGAAAAAGAAGCCATGTGTCACAAGAGGTACCATGATGTTCACTTGGCAGGCCTGTTTTCAGCACATTCCCTTCATAACTTAGCTGAATTGAATCTAATTTCTAATCACAATTGGTCTCTTCAAAAGAGAATTAGAACCTAACCACTACTGGAAAGTGGGAGAAATCAAAAGCCTGACTCTTCACACTCATCACTAAAATGAAAAATCATTAATAAACAGCTATGGAGGTTCCTGGCTTACTTGTTTATGCCAATTCTGAGTCTTTTGAGATATTTATATGAATAAGCCGTACAAGCAGTATTAAACTTGTGCATGGATTCTAACACCTGTAGGCCTTGGAAGACAGTCAGTTTTACTGGGAATTTTTTGGTAAATCCTGAAGATATTTTAGTACTGCCCAGTAAAATCTGATGGGAAAGCAGTATTTGGTAGTAGCTGGCCTGTAGCATAGAACCATCTGTAAGTAATTGAAAGGTAGAATCAGTAAAACTCATAAAGATGGGAATAGCAGGCATAAATGGATTTGGTTTTTGTGTCAAAATTTACAAGTTAAAACTTTCAGCAAAATGTACATGTGAAGAAACAGTTTCTTCAGCAGAGATTACTGTCACCTTGTGGCGTCAATTGTTCTCTGTTTGACAAGTGCCATGTTTTAATTTATTCCAATAAGATTATGGCTGGGGGGGGGGGGGGTTTTTTGTTTTACAGGTATTTTTCTATTTACTGTTTGACATTTGAGCCTTATACACCAGAAGCCAAAGAGATTATTATACCTTTAATCAATTTTCTGGATTTTATTAATATTACATATATGGACGATGATTTGTCATGGACTGGGAACAGGAGAGCAAGATCCTGCACTTACATTCAAACAGCAGCTTTAGAAGTCCTGTGGGTAGAAGATAACTGAAAAAAACACTAGGATGGACAGAGCATCTCTGAGTGGTGGGGAAACACCACCATTGATAGAATGCAAGTTACGGCTGCATTTGGAAATTATTTATTATCTTTGAGGATCTTAGAGTAGGAACCATAGTAGCCACATAGCATAGCCAGATATTGCTAACCCTAAATTTGGATTCTCAGTTTTCACTTGCTCATACAGTATGCTTGATAGACTGGGTAGAATTTTGCTTTTTTGGAGCTAGTGATCTCTCTCAGGATGGTTAAGCCTTTGTATGTAGATTAATAGAAAAAAGAGACAGAGAGCAGTTCCTTTGCTGTTTCTCTCAGTCTCTCAACAATAATGTTTTCATTTTTTCGTTCCGTGTGTCTTGCAAACAGTAATGCTAAGCTAACATTAGCAGAGACATACAAAAATGCACTGTTGTAATTTCAAGGCTTGATGAACCAATGAAAAGGCTTAAGTTTCTTAAGCCAGTTGGTATCTTGTTAATGAAAATTCCTGATGCTATCATGATGAGAGACATATAAATTTTTAAATAGAATAGGAATACAAATCAATCTGGCTTGACTGTATCAAGACACTTAACCAAGTAAGTACTGACATGAAGTAGACCAGCACCAGATAACATATATTCTTTTGGAGCATCCCTGTATAATTCCCAGTATTCTGAAGCCAAAATATTAGCAAAAAGATGAGTTTCAAGAGTTAACTGAAGGACAACATCAGATTAGAGATTCTGAAACTGAACAGCTCATGGTTTCCTTCTGCTTTTTCCACTTGGTAAACTTTGCATAGAGTTAACGGGAGCAGTTTGGTACACTGGAGTTCTTTTTAGTGGGAATTTGCCTTATAAGTATACTTGCAGACTGTACCCAAATGGTGGCATATTCAAACTACAGTCCTTTGCTCCTTGATTTGCACTGGTAAGTAGTGGAGACATATCTACTTTCCAGTGTCACTAATTCTTACTGCAGTGCTTTATCCTCCTGTCCTGTTCACCAGTCTCTACCACATATTCACAAAGTCACTTTCTCCCTCTATCATTTCTTTCAAGCACATCTATGTGGTCATCTTCAGCACCTTGAAACAGAAGTTCGTAAGTCAGTTTATATCTTAAGGCCTGTTTGCCTGTGCTCCTACAGACCATTGAAACATGTTAAATTTCAGAGCAAACCCAAGGCACACGTTAGTGTGCAAATCAATTGCACAAGTCCAATCCTTCCTCCACAGCTGTCCATTATAAAAATGGGGTACACCTACATAGCTTTAGTCAGACTTCTGAGCCCAACTGTGGTAGAGCTGCCCCCAGCATACAGTGGCCATTCTTCCTGGATTTCCACAGATCCAGCACATCCTCCAAAGCAGATGATTAGTGTTTTTAGCAAATGGTTATTGAAATTGGTGGGACTGTCAGGCCTGCTTCCAAGCTAAGAATGCTACATGATATGGACTATGTTTAACAGCCCAATTTAGCAGCTCTAGTAAATTTGAGGATTACTAAATTTCTGCCTGTCAGATAAGCCATACTAACTAACCCGGTGTGCATGTTTCACCAAAATGTGTAGGTAAAATTTGTCAACTTTAGTGCAAGATGACTCAATAAAACTTCCAAGCTAATGACTTTATCTCTTCTTTTCCCATGGGCTATATGTGTATGCGTCATTTACTGTGGCTTGGATAATGCACAGAAACATGGTTATGCATCTTGGTCTTGAATCTGCTGTTGTCAATTTAAATATCTAGTGACAATGCAGAAGCTGAAACTTTGGGGTATATTTTTTTGTTTGTTTGCAAAATAACAGTTTTTTAGTGCTGGTTTATAACAAAAATCAGGTCCCTGAAGTATTAATCTCTAGACTATGCTTACCTAATCTCATATTTTTTAGCCCGCCAAAGAGAGATATGCTCATATATACTAATATTCAGGAGTATAGCTCGTAATAGACTTCTTCCCTCATGTATAACTATTTCAAACAAAAAGACAAGTCTTTTTGAGCATTTTGTTAAAATATGATCATTCCCTCACAGGAATGCTTTGAAGTCAAGCGTTTATGCTTAGTTAGATTTACAAATGTCTAACACAAATACATCAGTTCCCAAGATGTATGTTATGCTTCAACAAAATGTTCAGTTATGAAATTGTGCATTAATAAAAACAGTTGGTTCTCTTTGTAGCTCAACTCCCTTTGCCCTCACTCTATATACAATAATGTCAAATAGCTCTCTGCAGTACTTTTGAATGACTATAACTATACTATAATCATAATATGTGAATTTATATTATGCATGAAAGGTCATGGCCTATGAGGAAGTCAGTTTCTTTTCATGCATGTACTCCTTAAGGGTTAGCACTTATGGAAGTGAGGCAAAAGGAAAAAAAAACAGGCACTGCAAGGAGTGTGATCTAAAACCTTGATCCTGTAAAAAAAGTACATATATAACACATTTGGTGAATAATGGAAAACATGCATAAAAGATTCTCATAGATCAGGGAAAATGTGAATTCCAATACCAAATAGAGGCCTGGATCTTGTAACTCAAATGAAAAAAAGACCTATATCATACCTATATGAGATTGCCCATGTGGGACAGCAGAATTTACCTCCTTCATTACTAGTGTAAGAGATGGAAAAATTTACATTTGCATCTCTTATTCAAAATACGCTAACATCAGAATACCACGGAACTTGTAAAGAAATAGCAAACCCGAACAGGACACTAATTTAAAGATTCTGGCATGTTGTAAACGGTATGATTTTAAGAGGAGTATTACTCCTCTTGATTTGAGATGTCAGCTAAAAATTTTGTACCATGAATATTTCCGTTTTGGAAAAGGAAGTGATCATTGAATGAATACACTGGCTTTTGACAGTGTTGTTTATTTACTAGGAATTCATTTACAACTATTCTTGACTTTCCCAAGCACTGAATGAATAAAAAAGGAGACGGAATCTCTATTCAAGGCCACAGGAATTCAGTTCAGAGGGTTTATCAAGGTCAGGTCCCCAAGGGTTGTTCTTACTGCTTGCTGCTTCCTAACAATATGCTTTACTTTTTGTCATTCACAAGCCTTTGCAAAATAACCATGGGAAACCCTGAATCAAAATGGCCCTTTCATTTACCTTTATTTCGGCAGTGATGTGAGCCTGTGTTTGGAATAGGGCCTAGTACTATTTTAAAAATTATTTGAAGTCTTGTTTATAATAATTTTTAATTACAGGGTAGCAGTTACACTCTAATGTATAACTACCAGTACCCCTTATCCTACTTAAAATAACTTCCTTCCCAGATACAGTTTAAAGAGCTGCAAGTTTTACAGACCTTATTAAATTAAATACATGCTTTCATGTCATCCAGAAATGTCATCCAATATGATTTTGTAGCAGCACAGATACTACATCTACTGTTGTAGATGTCCCATCCCTGGAAATATTCAAAGTCAGGTTGGACGGGGCTCTGAGCCACCTGATTTAGTTGAAGATGTCCCTGCTCATTGCAGGGGGGTTGGACTAGATGACCTTTAGAGGTCTGTTCCAACCCAAACCATTCTGTGATTCTATGATTCTTCACAGGCCAGGAGGAAACTTTGCCAGAGGACATCCAGAGATGAGATTCTTCTGAACAATGACCTGGGACCTAGAGAACAGCTGTGCTCCTGGCAAAAGGTATCCAGGCCAAAGCAGTTGTGAAGGCTGAAGTGACATGGGAGTTGCAACTCCTTGAAATAATTATGCAAGTCTCCATTGAACAATGCGAGTGATCAAGCCCAAATGTTCCTGGGTATCAGCAGGAGAACCACATACATATCCTGTAAGAAGTAGCTCATATGGAGGTCCTGATCCCAAAGTAGAGCTTGAAACCTTGTCTACCACATCTTGGAGAAGAATGGGAGAGAACACTTATTAGCCTTACTTGATGATGATTTTGTGTTTAACAGAGAAGAGCAGGTTGTTTTCTTTGGGCAGCTCTGCAGAATAGGAGCTGTGGCCTGTGGACCTGCCATAAGCTGGAATCCAACTAGGGTGCAGGAGCCAGCCATGAAGGAGGTAGTGAAAATGTTACTGCTGGTGTCCACCTGTGGAGAAGCTCAGGAGTAAGCACTGGTATTTTGTGGAAGAAAGAAATACACTGACTCAAATAGCTTGACTAATCCACCTCTAGTTTCTCCTGGAGACATCAGTGTATTATTGTGGCTTGCAGTCACTCTCAGGGGCTCAGCCTTTTTTGACCAAATACTGTTTCCCTAAGAAACCAAGGTTTCTTTCAAAATTTTATCTCCTGCCTAAAAAATTTATCTTGGAGAGATATGCCTATCTCCCTTATCCATAGTAGCAGAGATTTGACTTGTGACAGCTTCCCCTCACCCGTCATCTTCTGGAGATGCGTAGTCTTCATTTCACTCTTGTGGATAAGGCCTTCCTATCACTTCAGCTGGTCTGTCATTTCCCTCCCATTTTTCAGGTCTGCAAGTTGCCCAGTCCTTCTCCTGATCCCTTCCTCAGTTAAGTAATATAAGATGGCTTTCATTATTCAGCCTGCTTCCAGCCTTACTACACATCCATTTTTAACTTTTCATGTTCTTCTCCCTACCCTTGTTCCCCACATTAGTGTCTCTTTCAATTGTTTGTGAAACTTATAAACCTCATCAAACTTCCCCTGCATGGCAGAGAGCAGGTCTGGGAAGTTGTTAGCCTCGTACCATTGACACATACGTGCTTTTCTAAATTCCTTGTGAACATCAACTATAAGAAGAAATGTGTTTAAAAGCTGTAATGAACACAGAACAAAAAGGGAAATGAAACTGAGTCCTGAGAAGGAATAGTCACCCATAAATTTCAAACAAACTACCAAAACTCCGAGGCAGAAAATACATCAACACTTTTGCACAGTTGAATTGCTTTTCCCCTTTGAGCCCATATCTCAATCTAACATTCTACAACTGTGTCAATTAAGCAGCAGAAGAATTTGCAGCACCATGTCCCAAGATTCAGCAGAGGCTGGGAGAGACAGGACGTGGAGGAGTCACTTTTGTGGAGACCAGAAGGCATTTATTTTTTTATTGACTGACAGCATAGCTCCTGAGTATTAAGGAAACACCTGCATTTTATGCTTGCTTCAGTGCCTCTTAGGAAAATCCACCCCACTGTAGTACTGAAATAGAATATATGATTTGGTGAAGAGGCTGATGGGGGTTGCAGTGCAGTGATAAAGACAAAAAGTCTGAAAAAGGTCAGTGGGTTTTTGGGTGAGAGCTAGGTGAGGAGGAGGATTTCAAATTTCTAACAGTACCAGACTGGATTTTCTGTGATGTAAGAGCCCTGGTAGGGTTCACTTAGGACAGTGTGGGGTATCTCCTCTCCCCTATCAATTCCTCTGCCCCTGTAGAGCTCAGGACTTTCATCTCTTTCCTGCCCCAGCCCCCTGCAAGCCCTCCCATCTCCTCTAACTGTGGTCTTCCTTTTTGCCTCCTGCCCCTGACTTTTACTCACATGCTTCAGCTGGTCTCACACACTCTTCCAGGTTGCAGCTACAGAGCTAAAAAGGCAAAAGACTTGGACCGGGCCTACCCTTGCTGAGAAAGAGGCAGAACCAGGCTCATATTAGCTGACTGGTAGGATCCTGCTCTTCCTTCCTCTCCACGCTACATCGTCAGGAGCTAGACTGCAGAATCATCCCAGGTATCACCCTCTTCATACCACCAGGAGAAGTAGATGCCCTGCTACCCAGGCAGCTGTCTACTTCACTCATACCTGTGTCTGATCCTGTTAGTACTAGTCTTCAAGAACTTTGCAATGCGCTGCCATAGTATGGCTATGAATTTGCAGTGCTAAAAGAAGGTAAACTTTGTTCATATGTTTTCTATGAGACAAAGGTTTCATTTTAGTTGGTACCGGTGGTTTTTATACAATAATCTCAACAGTGCAATTTTCTAAAAATACAAATTATTTTGCAAACTATGAGGATAGGAATACATGCATTGAAAGCTAAGGAAGAGTTCTCTTCAAATTATATAAAAATACGTGCCCTTTTGATATTTTGAATCTCCAGGTCATAGAGTTTTTGTTTCAAGCAATAAATTCTCTGGCACTTGCACTCATGTTTTAACCAAAACCATTAAAGTCAGGAAATAAATAAATGAAGGAAGGAAGCAACCATATTTTGACAGGCAAATATGCATAAGTGCCAAGCCCACAAAAAATAACTAGCAGATTTTGGGTCTCCTTGTGACAGGAAACATGCCAGATAGTTTGGCAGATAATGTGTAGGAGCAACACATCCTGCTAAGAAATAGGTAAGTGATATTCATTGGCCAAGGAACAGAAAATTCAGCTTGTAGCTACCATAAAAGCTTACAAGAAAACACATTTTAACAATCATTTTAGTTTTCAAAGCAAATGCATTTCAAAAGCTCACATTTGTGTGCATACATGGATAATACATGAATGAAGAGCTATTCAGTCATAGTTGCAAATTCCTTTTGCTTTTTATTTTAGATAAGTAAATATGGCAGTTTTCAAATGGTGTCTCAGATAAACTTTAAATGTTCTTCCATTTGAAAGTTTAACAAAAGTAACCCACAGCAGTAATCAAATTACAATGTTAACTAGATAATACATTTGCTGATCACAACTGTATTTTTTTCTTTCTTATTAGGAAATACGCATGTTTATGTGGTATAACATTATTCGTTATTTCAATTTGTCAAACAATCGAAAACATTTTATCATTACAAGTATTACTAGAAAGCAGTATAATATTTATTTTCAGTTATAAATAAGCATTGATAATGTAATCTATTGGAAAATCCATGCGGATACTGTAATTACTTACTCTACTCTTACTCTACTCTTTAACTGTCATCTCATTTTAGTTAT
>NW_008794414.1:3928806-3931276 GCF_000699145.1 Aptenodytes forsteri
GAGACGAAGGTTTCATTTTAGTTGGTACCGGTGGTTTTTATACAATAATCTCAACAGTGCAATTTTCTAAAAATACAAATTATTTTGCAAACTATGAGGATAGGAATACATGCATTGAAAGCTAAGGAAGAGTTCTCTTCAAATTATATAAAAATACGTGCCCTTTTGATATTTTGAATCTCCAGGTCATAGAGTTTTTGTTTCAAGCAATAAATTCTCTGGCACTTGCACTCATGTTTTAACCAAAACCATTAAAGTCAGGAAATAAATAAATGAAGGAAGGAAGCAACCGTATTTTTACAGGCAAATATGCATAAGTGCCAAGCCCACAAAAAATAACTAGCAGATTTTGGGTCTCCTTGTGACAGGAAACATGCCAGATAGTTTGGCAGATAATGTGTAGGAGCAACACATCCTGCTAAGAAATAGGTAAGTGATATTCATTGGCCAAGGAACAGAAAATTCAGCTTGTAGCTACCATAAAAGCTTACAAGAAAACACATTTTAACAATCATTTTAGTTTTCAAAGCAAATGCATTTCAAAAGCTCACATTTGTGTGCATACATGGATAATACACGAATGAAGAGCTATTCAGTCATAGTTGCAAATTCCTTTTGCTTTTTATTTTAGATAAGTAAATATGGCAGTTTTCAAATGGTGTCTCAGATAAACTTTAAATGTTCTTCCATTTGAAAGTTTAACAAAAGTAACCCACAGCAGTAATCAAATTACAATGTTAACTAGATAATACATTTGCTGATCACAACTGTATTTTTTTCTTTCTTATTAGGAAATACGCATGTTTATGTGGTATAACATTATTCGTTATTTCAATTTGTCAAACAATCGAAAACATTTTATCATTACAAGTATTACTAGAAAGCAGTATAATATTTATTTTCAGTTATAAATAAGCATTGATAATGTAATCTATTGGAAAATCCATGCGGATACTGTAATTACTTACTCTACTCTTACTCTACTCTTTAACTGTCATCTCATTTTAATTATCTCCTTAGCTCTCATCCATCATTCTTCAGAAAATTATTGTCTGTTTTTCTTTGCTGTAATGAACCAAAATTTTTAACTTCCCCTTTACTGTTTTGATACAGTAGTTTCTCTTCTAAAACATAGAAGTAATGTTTACTTCTTAAAATTCTGGTTAAAATTCAAAATAAGTTTCCAGATTTTTCAGAATATTTTCTACAATCTTTAAATGTAATTGAATACCACGGAACTTAGAAATAGCTTCCCAAGGGACTCACATGAGGCTGAAAACAGGTGAGTCTTGTAGCTCCCCAGGTCCTCCTTCTTGCCCTTCTTCAGGACAGATGTGATGTCTGCCTTTTTCAATCATCAGGAGCCCCTCCCAATTACTCCGACCTCTCAAAGATGATAGAGAACGGCCTTGCAACAGCATAAGCCAGCCCCTCTAACACCCTTGGATTCATGCTCATCTGGGTCCACAGACCCAGGTGAGTTAAGTGATCTCTTTCTTCCTGTGGATACTGCTTTACTCCCACAGATTCTGCTATGAGTCTCAAGCACCTGGGAGGCCTGAGCACACGCCTTATCAGTGAAATTTGAGGCAAAGGCAGCACTGAGTACTTCAGCCTTTTCCTGATCACTTTTCAGTAAGTCACCTGCCCTAAGAAGCAATGGGCCTACACTTTCCTTAACCTTCCTTTTGCTAACAATGTACTTTTAGAAACCTTTCTTGTTGCCTTTCACCTCTCTTGCTAGTTTCAACTCCAGTTGAGCTTTGGCTTTCCTGACTCCATTGCTACAAATAGAATAGAATAGAATAGAATAGAATAGAATAGAATAGAATAGAATAGAATAGAATAGAATAGAATAGAATAGAATAGAATATTTCTGTTGGAAGGGACCTACAATGATCATCTAGTCCAACTGACTGACCAATTCAGGGCTGACCAAAAGTTAAAGCATGTTGTTAAGGGCATTGTCCAAGTGCCTCTTAAACAGTGACAGGCTTGGGGGCATAGACTACCTCTCTAGGAAGCCTCTTCCAGTGTTTGACCACCCTCTCAGTAAAGAAATATTTCCTAATGTCCAGTCTAAACCTCCCCTGGTGCAGCTTTGAACCGTTCCCATTTGTCCTATCACTGGATACCAGGGAGAAGAGCTCAGCACCTCCCTCCCCACTTCCCCTCCTCAGGAAGCTGTAGAGAGCAATGAGGTTGCCCCTCAGCCTCCTTTTCTCCAAACTAAACAAACCCAGGGTCCTCAGCCACCCCTCACAGGACATGCCTTCCAGCCCTTTCACTAGCTTTGTTGCCCTCCTCTGGATGCATTCAAGGACTTCCACATCCTTCTTAAATTGTGGGGCCCAGAACTGCACACAGTATTCAAGGTGACACTGCACCAACGCTGAATACAGTGGGATTATCACCTCTTTTGACCTGCTGGCTATGCTGTGGTTGATGCACCCCAGGATGCAGTTTGCCC
>NW_008794414.1:3931622-3940259 GCF_000699145.1 Aptenodytes forsteri
GGTCGCCAGCCAGATGTAGCCCCATTCACTGCAACCCTTTGAGCTCTGCCCTTCAGCCGGTTCTTCACCCAGAGCCCTGTGAACATGCTCATCCCACAGTTAGACAACTTGTCCAGAAGGATGCTGTGAGGAACAGTATCAAAAGCCTTATTAAAATACAGAAAAACTACATCCACTGCCTTCCCTTCATCCACCAGATGGGTGACCTTATCATAGAAGGATATCAAATTAGTCCAACAGGACTTTCCCTTTGTGAACCCATGTTGACTGTGCCTGATGATTGCATTATTCTTTAAATGCTTTTCAATAGTACCCAGTATAATCGTTTCCATAATTTTTCCAGGAACTAAGGTTAGACTAACAGGTCTATAGTTTCCTGGGTCTTCCCTCATGCCCTTCTTGTAAATTGGAATAACATTGGCTAGCTTCCAGTCAGCAGGGACCTCCCCAGACTCCCAAGATGTTTGGTAGATGATTGAGAGGGCAATGTCCTTGTATTCCTCCCATGAAGCCTTGAAGCCTGTCCCTGCTTCCACCTTCTGTGTACTTCCTTCTCGTGTTTGAGATCAGTGAGGAGCAACACGTTCATGCATGTTTGCCTTCTCCCATATTTACATGACTTTGTTCACATTGGAATGGACTGTTCTTGTGCTCTGAGGAGGTTGTCCCTGAGGATTAGCCAGCTCTCCTTCCTAAATCCCTTTGCCCTCTAGGACAGTTTCTCATGGGATCCTACCAAGTCCCTGAAGTGGTGAAAATCTGCTCTTCTGAAGTCCGGGCTTCATTCAGCTGCTCATATTGCTTGCTGCTCTCCTGACACCATGGCCTCACAGTCATTGTAGCCAAGGCTGCCTCTTCCAACATTTCTTCCTGGTTTTTGTATGGCAGGTACATCAGAACATCTGCCCAAGTCAGCTCCTTGATCATCTCCATCAAGAAATCCAATGCCTTTGATATGTTCCAGATATCTGTATTGCCCTTCTAACAGCAAGTGTGGTTAGAGTCACTCATGAGCACCAGGGTGTGTGACTGTGAGGCTTTCTCCAGCTGCTGAAAGAAGGCTTCATCTGTCTGGTCTTCTTGACCAGGTCTGTAGCAGGCACCTACTACAATTTTACCTGCACTGGTCTGTCCTCTAATCCTTGCCCACAAGCTCTCAACTACTCTGTCACTTGCCACACAGGAAAGCTCTTTGCATTCAAGCCACTCCTCTACAAAGCGTGCAACCCTTTCTCCATGCCCACCCAACCTATCTTTCTGAATGAGCCCACATCCTCTTGTTGCAGGACTCCAATCATGAGTTACCCCTCCATGTCTCCATAATCCCAATGAGATCATACATCTATAGCAGTCCACAGACTCATGATTCCTCCCGGTTGTTCCCCATGTTACATGCATTGATGTATGGGTATTTGAAATGACCCCCAAAGTCATTCTGCTTTTACACTTGCTTTGCATGGCTCAGGCTTTTGTCTTTGTAGATTTTTTGCAAAGACACTGTCAATCTCTTTACTTTCCCTGCACAGCCTGCTCACCTCTCCCTGCAGCTCCTCCAGCTAGTGACTCACAGTGCACTTCTCCCAGGAGAGGCCACCGCTTTCCCAGCCCTGGGGAGATGACCCAGTCCCTCCCTTCAGCCCAGGGCCAGGCAGCAGCATCCTAGCTGGACTCAGCTTCGCTAACTGATATGAGAGGGACTATGTCTCTCTCTGCTGTTCCCTGTAAACCTGAACCTCCCATCAGGGGTTCAGCACCTGGATCTGAAGCTGACAGAAGATTCCACAAGGAGCCAGAGCAGATACCTATAGATATTTTATTATTACTTGACAAAAACATTACTGATCACCCTAACCCATGAAGAAATTAAAACCTTTTTAGGTTCAGTACAGAAATCTTCTGTCTGCCTTTTAAATATAACTGTTTAATTAATATCCAGGGGAGCTATAACCCTGGATCCATACATCTGTTGTTATACTCTCTTGAACTCAGCCTAAAATTTCTTACAAAAATGCATATTAATGTCATTATTAATTAGAACCAGAGCAAATAAAAACAAACTTATATGATTACAAGGTAACATTATAATCATTAAACTTCGACAAGAATATGGCAGGACTTTGTAAAACATAAGTGTTTAGTGCTCGTCAGTGCAGTGCGTGGACTGGCATTTCCTTTTTTATCAAGTAAAAAGGTAAAATTTAGTAACAATTCTCTTATTTCCCTTTTGGCAAAGTTAAAACATCCTGATATGTCAACACTGTGAAGTTTGTCTCTGAGTTTGAGGGGAAAAGGATAGGTTGTCATGGGGGAGTAACATCACTAATTAATGAATGAACTGTAAAAGAGTTAGTGAGACCCAATCTTACCCTCTTTCAGTAGTCTGTTCTTTCCAGAATTGTCATAGACAATAACTTTGAGATACAAACTACACTGTAACTCTTGGGTATGCATTCTTTTAATTCTTATATGTATTTTCTTGCTAAAAAAAAGCAAAATTACTTGCCCATGCAAATCATCATTCAGGATTGAGGTTTTCATTGTGATGTGGTATCTCATATTTGAACCATATCAAATAAAAATTAAGCTCTTCATAACTTCTGCTTCCTTATTTAATATTCCTTCCTAGAAGCGAGTACTCAGGAAAGTGGTGTACTGCACCAGGAGGACTCCTGTGCTACCAGTAGTGCCTTGTGTTTTCAATTAGATAGCCCAGGTTACAACCACATGGGGGACAGCCTAGGGCTGTGGAAATATCTGTCACAAAGCATTTGATGCAGTATTGCCTTATAAGTTATCCTGACATTTCTGTCGTTTTTTTGGGAAGTCTCATGCATGGAAGGGTAGGTCAGAATTCATGTCTCTTCCGTTCATATTTGCTTACAATTTGCCTTGCAAAACTGAGGTGAACAGGATTTTGTAAACGTTTTAAAAAATGTCTTTTCTTTGTATTAACACACAAGCAAAGAGAATTGTTAATAAACAGGATTGCTTGCTGTTCATTCTTTCTATACTTAAAGAGTTTCTCTCTTCAGGTTGGAAAGTAGAACAGATGTGATATGACACATAACCAGCTAGAGACCATGAAGCTGAGAAGTGTGAGCTGAAAAATGAGGTGATCTCCAAGCAACTACAAATCATTAAGAGTAATTAGAAAATGTGCACATTCACAAAACCCATAATTAATTTGCAAGAAACTAAACTAAATTCGTGAAGCATTGCATTCAAAACAAACAAACTAAAAATCTCACACATGTCCACATGTAACTGCTTCTGCGGAATAGAAAATTGAATAAAATATATAGTAGTTTTCACATTTGTTCTTTAGTTTCTCCACTCAATTTCAGCATGCTAGGTAGAATAGTGCATGATTACTGTTTTCTTTGGATGCTTAGGAACAGTAGGTCAAACTAACCTTGTGAACTGTTCCAAAAGTTTATAGCACTGAAACAGAGAAAGCCAGCAGTGAAAGACCAAACCTTATATCCTCTTTTCAGAACACATTTGGCTAGCACCTCAGCTAGTCAAACAACTCTGAACTCCTACAGTTTAATATCTCTTTTGAACAAGGTTCTGAATGACCTTCTCTTTCTCCATTCACCAAAGAGAAGCTTAACAAAAAAAGTCTATTAAATCACAGCTTGTCCTTGTGAATGCCTCTCTAAATGAGTTACAACAAGGATTAGGCTTCCAAGGCATGAAGGCTGGATCTGTAGAGGAAAATTGTGCTTCCAGCTTAAAGGGAACCATAAAATAAATATCCATAACTGTGTGGGTATGATAACGTGACCCAGCAACACTAGTTTAAGTGGATAGTATGGTCTAAATAAATCACTGGAGTGATAAGATACAGCCTTTTAGATCATCTTGTAGGGAAGTGATTTGGTGAGATATTCAGGTAAAAGCTTTTGTTCTTTGGAAATATTTCTAAGATGGCTAAAAATGTTCTTCAATAGTTGTAGGGACATCAGGTATTTATAAGATGAGCTAAGAAAGTCAAAAGAAAGGCTACACTAAAATACAAAATATATTATTTATTATGAATAAATGCTAGTATTCTCTAGCACTTAAAAATACTTCCGTATTCCTTTGAGGAATAAGTACTGTGCATCAATTTGTGTGTGATCTGATTAAGTAGTGTTAGATGTATATGACCAACTTACTCTTTTGGTTTGTAAAGAATAGGGCAGATGTTTAGGGTTCCTGATTTTCTAAGGAAAGGAAGTTTGTGATCACAACGTCTGGAGGGAGATTGGACTATCTGCTGCTTAACTTTTGAACTATCAGTTTCAGTTAAATTCCCAGTTCAGTTACTGCATGGTTCATCTTTAATGCCTAACTCATTATCTTATGTCAGTTTTTCACTCCATCTTCTTGTATTCAATTCATAATCTAAGGCAGCCAAACAGTGGTCTCTTGTTCTTCCGATAAATTCTGCAAATTAAAGATACAAGTTTCTCTGCGAGGCAGCAGCTGTAGATATTGCAAAAGATACTAGAAATTTAGAGATACCAACAGGAAAGAAAATAACCCAGGTTCATTGCTTAGTAATTTTTATCTTCCAAGTAAATGATCCATCAGATATCTGACCTGCCTTGTTTCCTCAATTTAATCTCTTTACTTGTAGCTGAGAATTATTTCTCCTGCTTACTGAAAGCACCTTTTGCTAAAATTTTTCTCACCTAGCCCTTTTATCTCTCATCTCTCAGTAACTCAGTTCTTCCTCTCCAACTCTTTCAGCTGTCTGTGAAATCTTTTCAAATCCTTTCATTGAGCTCCTGCCACTACTAACTCATCATTGTTACAGTTCTTTTTTTGCTCTGACTTTCCATTTTCTTCCATTTTCTCCTATAGTTAATCAGCGCAACTGTTGACCTTTTTAAACTCTGTCTTCATTACAAGTCACCTGGCCAAAGTCATTACAAATTCACCCCTCATAACTATTTCCTCTCCTTGTTTGTCTTAACTTTGTGGAAAACTCAAATTTGGTGACCTTGCTTTGTCTGTTCTTAAGTGTGTTGCCAAATTCCAAGCCCAAACCCCTATTTATCCTCAATATGCTTTGCTTTTTCGTGGCATAGAGGCAGGACAAGAAGAAGATTTGGAGAATGAATGTGTTTCTTTGCAGAAGACCTAACCATCTTCTTCCAAGAGAAAATTGATAAAATGTTAAGTAACTTTCCTCTTCCCTTTGTCTTGCCTTCCCTCTCCTCATCACAGATGCTAATCTGGTATCCTCCTAATCCAATCTCATGCCCCACTGATTTTATCCCTCCACCTGATCTCTCTCATGACCATTATCTCTCTTATTCCTTTCTCAGCCTTTCTCTCTCTCCTTTGCCTCAAAATAAAAGCACTTTTAATCTCTTTGATGTTTTTATACTAACAAGCTGTCCCAGTTCAGGTCCAGCTACCGGTTTGTCTTTCTTTTCTAAGCTCATAAAAAAAGTTGTGTAGAGTACAAATGTCATGCTAAATCCTCCAGACCCTCTGCAGTCTCCTGACTCCGCTGAAACCACTCTTAACTAGGGCCTTGATTCTAACTAATGACAGACCTAGGACTCCTTCACCAGTACCACTTGACTTTTTATCCTGTTGAATTTACTCTTGAAATATTGTCCTCCTTTTACTTGTTTTCTTTCCTTTTGTTCATTTGTTCATTGTCTCAATCACCTAACAATGAAAAATATAATTAGAAAAGTATAGTAACTAAGAAGGCAAGGAGACCTGATAAATCATTTTGATCTAGGAAATAAGCATGCGAAAGATGTCCTTGCAATACCTAAGATCAGGACCAGTCTTAGGAATGAATAGGCAAAGTAGATGGTTTTGACCTGGAATTTGGGACTATACCATTGCTTCTTGTGACACCATGATAAGGTATGACTTAAACTATACAGTGGCAGTAACATGCTTGGCTCACCTACTAGTCTTTCTATCATAAATGGGAGGAGCTCATGGCCCTTCAGACTGAGGCAGTTGGAAAGGTAAAAGGGAAGTATGCTAAAAAAATCGCAAAGAAACTTTTCAGCTGGCAGTGCCAATATTCTCCATATTTCTTTGACTCTGCTACATTAATGGAGGAGATAAAGGAAATTACCTGTTCTTGAATGGTGAAACGTATAAAATTATCCTTTTTTTTATTTTTCTTTGTACGCTTTATAACTCTGCTATAATGGGGTGACAGTGATTACTTTCTACATGATCTAGAGATCATGCAAGTAGTTAAGGAAGCTTGTTAATACCCCTTAACTTCTTTATGCTATATAGAATTATGGGGTAAACAGTCTAATTTTTTTTTTTTCCTTTGCAATATTCACAGACTATACAAGAACTCAAGTCACAGAGGTTTGCCTTTTTGGAAAATGTGGCAGAATACCTCCAGCAGGCATCTCTCACAGTCTGCTTAATAGTATAGTGACTCCCATACTTGAGAGCTTGTGCATGGCACAGATATGAGTTGTTGGGGGTGGAGTGTTGTTGAATTCTGTACTGCAGCACCTGCTTCCCACAACTTGAATATCTTACCTGCCTGTTAGGCTGGGATGAGAATCTCATGTTCAAGCAGTTCTGTTTGTGTGTGAGCTCATTGAATGGTATTAAACACCAACATGATACTGTTTCTTGCAGGCACGCAAATGATACAAGTATAGTTATTTTCATTCTTATTTTTGCTTTCCCCTCCCTCAGCAATTCCTAAAGTCATCACTTTGAGAAGGGAATCTATACACAGTGGTAGTCATAAATATATATATAAAAATAAATCTTATTCTCAATTAATATAATGCATTACTAAGCAAGATTGTGTCTGATATGCATGTTTTTCTCAGCAATCCTTGTGTTGATTAGTATATGTCATCACTGGGTGAAGTGCTACTTATTTTTGGTCTCTAAAATTAATTTCTGTCAAATTCTCAGATGATTGCTATATTTCTGTCATAAAATAAAAAGGCCATTCAATACCCTAAATTCTATTTGAAAACTTTTTGAGAGTCCATATTAGTCAATTTAGTTATATGATCTGTCTGTGTACTTTCATTACTGCTCCCTTTCCTTAGAAATGCTTTATATTGGGATGAAACTTGCTGTGTGGCTTGCACTCATTTCCCCATCACTTTAATAATGTGTTCTTGGGGAAAACCCACAGACTTAATTAACAAACTCTCACATCACAAAAGATGAAGCCAAATCCTGACAAGGGATGGTGCTGGTGCTTACTAGTAGATCCTTTGTGTCTACTTGTCTGTATCTCCTCCATCAGTTGTTCTGGGCTTTTTTTTTTTTTTAATTGTTGTTGGTACACCAATTTACTACAAGCAATACTGGAAAACAGATAGAAAACTAGAAAAATCTTGCAAACTAGCTAAACCTATCTGCACAAGATCATTTGCAGGGAGGTTTTTAGTATGAAATTATAGTACTCTGTCCTCCTTTTATTAAGAGATGAGCAAGGAAGATCATATCTGGAGTTATTAACTTCATTGTTTCATCTTCATGTACTCAAATGAACTACAGCATGGCTTCCTAAAAAAGTTCCAAAAAACAGGGAACCAACAAATTAAATCCTTTACTTTCAAGTGATGCAGCCAAGTTGTTTATAAAAAAACACTTTAGAGGATGAGGTTGACTTCCAAAGAAGTTTTCACTTCAAAATAATCTTTTGTTGTTCGTTTGATGGTTTTGTTTTTTGATGGTGCAAGAAGTAGTCAAATGTCCTAATCTCAGCCCTAGTTAACCTTTTTTTGCTTCAAGAGGGACCACATTGCTAAAGCCTTGTTCATTACATGTTTAAGTATGCTAGAAACCTGGGAAACCAATACCACATATACTTAAACACCTGTATTGATGAATGTCATCTCTGTGTTGTTCAACATTGATGAACAATTTTACAGGTCAGGTGGCCAGGCAGTTCTCTAGTGTCTGAGGATCACAGGGCATCTTTCTTGAAGTCTTTTTGCTACAGTTCAATCAAATATAAAGACCTTATCTTGAGCTTCATTACATATAGTTTCCACTGCATGTTATGTGTGACGTCTTTAGCTCTTCTTTCTACTTGCTCTTCTAGTGGTCTTGTTTTTAAGCTTGCCACAGCTTATACTGAGTCATATTTAACAGTCTAAACACCAAATCAGTTCTAGGTCAGAGAAACCTGTAGCAGAAACCAGAATCACAGAGTGGTTCAAGATGGAGGGAACTTCTGGAGACCAACCCACCTGCTCAAAACAGCGTCAACTACAGCAGGTTGCCCAAGACTCTGTCCAGTTCTGTTTTGAATATATCCAAAGATGGAGACTCTACAGCCTCCCTGGGCAACCTGTTCCAGTACTTGACCACCCTCACAATAGAATCATAGAATCATAGAATAGTTTGGGTTGGAAGGGACCTCTAAAGGTCATCTAGTCCAACCCCCCTGCCATGAGCAGGGACATCTTCAACTAGATCAGCTTGCTCAGAGCCCTGTCCAACCTGACCTTGAATGTTTCCAGGGATGGGGCATCCACCCCCTCTCTGGGCAACCTCTGCCAGTGTTTCACCACCCTCAGTGTAAAAAATTTGTTCCTTCTGTCTAGTCTGAATTTCCCCTTTTTTAGTTTAAAGCCATTCCCCCTTGTCCTGTCACAACAGGCCCTGCTAAAAAGT
>NW_008794414.1:3940288-3943319 GCF_000699145.1 Aptenodytes forsteri
TCTGGACCCGCTCCAACAGGCCCGTGTCTTTCTTACGCTGAGGGCTCCAGAGCTGGACGCAGTACTCCAGGTGGGGTCTCACCAGAGCAGAGCAGAGGGGCAGAATCCCCTCCCTTGACCTGCTGGCCACGCTTCCTTTGATGCAGCCCAGGATACGATTGGCCTTCTGGGCTGTGAGCGCACATTGCTGGCTCATGTCCAACTTTTCATCCACCCCAGTACCCCAGTCCTTCTTGGCAGGGCTACTCTCAACCCTTTCAACCCCTGGGGGTTGCCCCAACCCAGGTGCAGGACCCTGCACTAGGCCTTGTTGAACCCCATGAGGTTCACACAGGCCCACTTCTCGAGCTTGTCCAGGTCCCTTATCCCAATAAAGAAATCTTTTCTTATATTTAAATGGAATTTGCTATATATGAATTTGTGCCTATTGCTTCCTGTCCTGTCACGAGGTACTTCTGAGAATAGCCTTACTCCATCTTCTTTCCCCCCTCTCATCAGATAGTTATACACATTGGTAAATCCCCCCCTGAACCTTCTGTTCTCCAGGATAAACAATCCCAGTTCTCTCAGCCTCTTCTTGTTACAACAGATGCTCTAATCCCTTCATTATCTTCATGTTCCTTCACTGAACTTGCTGCAGTATGTCCATTTCTCTCTTGTTTTGGGGAGCTCAGAACTGGACACAGTACTGCACGTGTGTCTCCCCTTTGCAGAGGGCAGTAATCACTTCTGGTAATGCTCTGGAAGAGCTGACAACACTGTCCCTAATGCAGCCCAAGATGTTGCGGTCTCATTTTCTGCAAGGACACATTGTTGGCTCATGTTCAACTGGTTGTCCACCAGAACTTCTAGGTCCTTTTCTGTAAAGCTGCTTTCCTGCCAGTCGGCCCCCAGCCTGGACTGGTGTCTGGGGTGCAGTCCTCCCCAGGTGCAGGACTTTGCAGTTCCTTCTGTTGAACTTCCCAACATTCCTATCAGCCCATTTCTCCAGCCTGTTGAGGTTTCTCTGAATGGCAGCATGTCCACATGGCTTATCAACTACTTCTCCCAGTTTTGTATCATCTGCAAAATTGCACTCTGTCCCACCATCTATGTCATTAATGAAGATGTTAAATTTTTTTGGATCCAATTTCAACCCCTGTGGGACACCACTATTGCTTGGCCTCCAGCTGGGCTTTGTGCTGCTGATCACAACACTGATCCTGGCAGTTTTCAGTCCACCTCACTGTCTGCTTATCTAGTCTCTACTTCCTCAGTTTGTCTGTGAGGGTGTGGTGGGAAACAGTGTCGAAAGCCTTACTGAGTTGAAATAAGCAACAATCACTGCTTTCCCCTCATTCACCAAGCCAGTAATTTTACTTTGGAAGGGAGAAAGTGTTTTGGGACAACTGACTGTGGTAGTGAAACAGCAAATTAAAAATCATCAGTTAAGTGTTTTTGCTCCTTTTTGTGTCCTTTTCAAAAATATGTGTCAAGAAGACAAGTTATTTGTGAATGGTAAGAATTATTGGCTGAATTCAGCAAAAGAATGCAAATTATTTTATTTTTAAATTGGCTTTAAGTCTCCATATTGAGCTCTGGTTTTATATTCTTAAAAGCTCTTGTTGCTCACTGTTGAGAAATAGGCTACTGACTACTTTTCGTCTTTTCCTTCAGAGCATACTAGCAGTGTTTCTCCCAAAGCCTTTATAAATAGAGAAGGAAGAGGAAATATAACCTTGATTTTTTTTTCCCCCACAAGTGGCCTCTGATGCAGTAGCACAGCATTTACAGAGAGATTCGACTGTTTAACCAAACCTTTCGTTTCACATGTTTTAATCTACTCTTTGGGAAAAGCACTTTTAGAATGTTTTCCTTCTGTGCTTGTCCACAAAGAGATTTTACAACATCTCTAAAGAGTATATGGCTCCAAGAGGCAGGAAATGTGAATTCCATAATGTTCAAGGGGAAAAATTAAATTCCACAGAAGTCACTGGCTGAAAAAGGTAGTTTTGGATGTTGTTTGCCAGCTAAAACTAGATCACTTAGAAAAACATTAAAAGGAGAGAGTGATTAAACAAATTAAAACCAAACAAAATACCATATCTGAAGAGATTTGCCAACCTATCATTTATCTATCTGCATTAAATATGCACAAATCAAATAGAGAGCCAGATACTAAAGATTTTTATTTATCAACCCTGACTAATGCTAGGAGCACTGCAAATACCTTCCTGCCCTTTGCTTCCTACTCTCTGCTTTTGCAGACTAGAATTCAGGGCTGAAGCTATCAGAGCATATCAGGTTATTTGATGGCTGGCTGGTCAGTTTGCATTCTCTGAGTGACAATGTGTTGGCAGCTGTAGTCTGATCAGGAATGGATAAGAGAAAAATATCTGTTGATAAAAAGTTGCCCTGCCAAGCCATGTGTGGTATAAGCCCGACTGTTTTAATGAAGAAAATAGATCTGATTGAAAACCTGACATTAATAGCTCTCCTCCTTTCTGAATCTGATTATGGGTGTGTACTCTGGAAGCATGCTAAGGATCTGATTTTTAGGTATAGTAATTTATTGAATGCCATTGGAATTGGGTACATAAAACTGCTAATTTCAATATCCCGATTGTATCTCTTAAAAGTTGCAGGAGGATTCTCTGCATGTGTCAAGAAATCTGTAGGAGTATAGATTGCTTTATTGCTATGTGACACATATGATACAGGAACAGGATACAGATAGAGTCTTATCTTCTTGTAAAGTTAAGGCTTTCTAATTTTGCAATGTATATATATATTTTTTTATATCTAATGGTAGTTATATCACAGTTGCTTATTCTAGTATAAAAGTGTTTAATGAAACCTTTATAGATGAATGTGGCTCAGAATTCTCTGGCACATATTTACTAGAAAACTGTCGTGATTTAACCTCAGTTGACAACCGAGTACCACACAGCTGCTCACTCACTCCTCCCCCCACCCCCCAGTGTGTTGGGGGAGAGAATTGGAAGAGTAGAAGTGAGAAAAACTCATGGGTTGAGATAAAAACAGTTTAATA
>NW_008794414.1:3943760-3954354 GCF_000699145.1 Aptenodytes forsteri
CCAGCTTTCCCCAGTTTATGTACTGAGCATGACGTCACATGGTATGGAATGTCCCTTTGGCCAGTTTGGGTCAGCTGTCCTGGCTGTGCCCCCTCCCAGCTTCTTGTGCACCTCCAGCCTTCTCAGTCGGTAGAGCATGGGAAGCTGAAAAGTCCTTGACTAGTGTAAGCACTACCTAGCAACAACTAAAACATCGGTGTGTTATCAACATTGTTCTCCTCCTAAATCCAAAACACAGCACTGTACCAGCTACTAGGAAGGAAACCTAACCTTGCCAAAACCAGGACAAAAACATAAAACAATTTTAGGTAGACATCAGGGAGATAGATCTGTAAATAATTTTGCAGACTTAACAGTTATTTAAGATTAAGTATGGGAGAAAAAAGTTCTGAGAAATTTAAATATTAAACTCAAAGATATGCAAATTCTGAATTTCTGTCAGCAGAATCACATCTGTAAAAGAAAAAAGAATTGTGAGATTTACTGTTGGTACTGGGCTGCTGTTTTAGAGGGGAGATAAAGAACCTGGTAGTTAATACTATGAAATAGTCAAGCAGTCACACTGAAGTCTAGTCTTGGTAGAAAACATGGCTTTCTAGATAAGTAAAACATAGTTTTCCATTGATGGTTGTAGCAGTTGTAGAAAAAGGACAGGTCATAGAGACATAAGATACTTGGGAAAGAAGTAGCACAAACTTTAAAGAATAGAATAAAGAAGGTAATTTAAAATATTATTTACACTACATTAGCATCTCGGAACACCGTTTCTTACCTTGTACCTTAGTATTATAATTGGTGTATATTAGCACTGCAAATACTTTGCCAAAAAATTGGGTTCCCAAAATAATCTAAATTGTAAGTATAAAACATAAGACTATGCCTGGATCAGAACTGATGGGAAATTCTAGGTGATAAAGTTTGTCAGTGTAACAGGCAGTTGCTTTCACATTTAAACCAGCACAAATGAATATTGGGAACAGTAACTTTCAGAGAGGTCGTCCCACCATTTGATTAAGCTGTTGGCATTTGCTTATCAAGGAGTAGGAAAGGTGAAAATACAGTTTGTGCCCTCAGGAAATGATAAAGGCATTTTTCCAAATCCAGATGAAAAATATTAAAACTGTGTGATACTTTGGTAGTCTGTATTTAGATATAAGATGAAATAATGCATATACCGTTACACCAGTACACATGTGAAAAAGGGAAGTGTTACTTGTGGCAAGAGCTGTAGAACTGCAGAATTTAAGTTGTAAGTGTGATAGAAGGATGACATTCATGTCTGTCCTATAACTACAGCTGCGGTGCAGCTGCGTATAAGGGGTGTGCCTGAGTACACACCCTGTGCACTTAGGTTGTTAATTCTCTGGGTAGTCCAGGAACTCCCCATCTAGTCATCACATAGATGAGACACTAGACTGACTTGAGACAAAGCGATTGACTGAACTTGTAGCCACTTTTGCAAGAAATACTTGACTAACCGTTACTGGAACTCTCCAGGTGGGAATTCTGGGCAGTCCTGAAGATTCCCTCGGGCAGCCCCGATAGGCCTTCTTTTATTCTTAAATGTGTTGATTGACATCCTGTGTGGAGAATCTGGCAGCCCTGGCAAAACCCTCAGGTGGTTCCTGCTGATCAAACTGTACTTGTAAGTAGTCAGTAGAAACTGTTCCTGCAGATGTAGAAATGGTCATGCAGGACAGTCTTTTGTGCATAGGTAAGGTAGTTAGAAGATTTTTAAGACATAACGTAAGATAAGCAGTAGGGACGAATCATGAAGTGGTCATGGAGGATCACAGGTCAGCTGGGTGTAAGAACTGAGCAGAACAGCAGTATGAAGAGTCTTACCCAGTCCAGCTGAAGACTAAGCTGCGAGGACCCTTGCAACAGAGGCTTTCCCAAAACCAGTGATTACTATTTACTTATCTGTTGATGGTGATTCTCAAAGAATCGATGTGATTGTAGATGATAACATAATGATGATTAAAACATCCTGTGCTGTTGGTTGTGAAGTATCTTCCAAAACAGTGATAGTTTGGCACATCTAGTTTTTAATCAAATCAGATATGTGTCCCAAAATTGTGCAAAATGAATCACTAACTACCTACACATTGCTGATTAGACTGCCAAAACACTTCTTTTTAGACACTGACTAAAGTTTCTCTGGCATTTGCCACATTTAAGGACCTAAAATGTAGACTTTTCTGATGGATAGCATAACTGAAGAGACAACTTCTCTCATCTGTTTGCAATTTAGTTTCTTCCCTGAATCCTACTTCTAAAAAGAACTGAGCTTCCAAATAGTAGCTGTTATTCCAATTTCCTGCTGCTGATGACATTAGAAGTTATCTTTATCGGCTTTCCTGGAGAACTATGTTCCAGTCTTTGAGAGAGTACCACAGATTATTCAGGGTTCAAATTGGCTCTAATGTTCAGTTAAATAGCTTCCTTCTTTCGTGTGACAGATTTATTCTACCTGCATGTTATCTTTTTCATCCTCCTTTCTTACTCTGTAACGTAAGTGGCTCTTCAATAACAGACTTCTAGTTCAATCCTTTGAACAAGACTAAGAAAGTGAAAGATGTGAAATAGCTTGCTCTCTGAGCAGTAAGAAATACTTGCAGGTCTGTCACTTTTCTCAAGTTGGAAAACAGATCTACTTAATTTGCCTGGTAATTACATTATCAAATACTCTTTAGTTCTAATATCATATCTTCTTTGTAGACATACCACTTTAGAATTAATTCTAGTATATGTTTCTTAAACTTCTGATCTGTCAGCAATCTTCAATCTTCAGTAATCAGCCTGGCTAACTGCAAAAGAACTAAAACAATAGCTCTGTGTGTGTGTTGTACATCGTTGGAGACAGGGCTATCTCTGAGGACCCTCGAAGTGTAGTGCAAAGCATAGGTTCAAAGCTTTTATATGTACATTACTACAGGAATAAAAACAAATTTATAGAAAGCTAACCAATATTCATAGAAATGTTTTGAAGATTCAGCTGCCACACAGCTCCATCTAGCCCTTCATATTGTTTTCCATACTATCCAGTTTTTGATTCACAATATTTTATTTACTGTTTTGAGAACTCGACTAATGTTTCTAAAGATCTGCCTGTGATGATTCCAAGGTCGTCTTTTTAGTAGTTACATGTCTAAATAATAATTCTAAATTGGGTGGTATCAAGTCTATATTTGAAGAGGTAAGAGGGTAGCATAGTTAGGTTTCATTTTTTCTTTCTTTTTCTCATTTCTGTGAGAAACTTACAGACTCTACTACTCCAGTCTTATGAACCAGATCCTTTATCCACTACTGACTTTAGCAGTATAGGGTTAAAATTCTTAGAAAGAAACAAAATAAAAGTAATGCAGATTAATATATCCATGAGGATACTTTCATATGGAGATAGGTGAAAATGAGCATTTTCAATAAAATTATTGAACTGAAACTTATCAAAAGGCAGCATAGTTTAATAAATGACCAATTTTCAAATCTGAAGAAAGAACGCATAAGAAAGCCACTAGTCCAGTGTGCTGGTTTTGGCTGGGGTAGAGTTAATTTTTTTCATAGTAGCTAGTATGGGGCTGTGTTTTGGATTTGTGATAAAAACAGTGTTGATAACACAAGGATGTTTTCGTTACTGCTGAGCAGCGCTTACACAGAGTCAAGGCCAAAATGACGTCATGCTCAGCATATAAAGCTGGGGGAAGAAGAAGGAAGGAGGGGACATTCGGAGCGATGGCATTTGTCTTCCCAAGTAACCGTTACATGTGATGGAGCCCTGCTTTCCTGGGGATGGATGAACACCTGCCTGCCGATGGGAAGCAGTGAATGAATTCCTTGTTTTGCTTTGCTTGTGTGCACGGCTTTTGCTTTCCTATTAAATTGTCCTTACCTCAACTCACAAGTTTTCTCACTTTAACTCTTCTGATTCTCTCATCCATCCCATCGGGGGGGGAGTGAGCGAGCAGCTGTGTGGTGCTTAGCTGCCGGCTGGGTTTAAAACACGACATCCAGGAAACTATTTGAACTATTGTACCTTCTTGTTTTATTGATACAATTGGGCTGGCTACAGAACTACATTCTTCTTGACTTTTAGGGATGAAGTATATTCCTTTTTATATAGGTACAGTTGCTGTTGGAGTTCTGGCACCAAGAATCCCAGAAAGAACACAAGCAGCTATAATTGTGCTCATCTGCTTTAGCTCAAACATATGTGTATCCTTCTGCATCCACATTGCTAGTGATACGCTATTTAAGAGATTACAGTATATCTCTGTTTTTTTGTGCTCCCCTAAGGCAGTGCATTGATGTGAATACATTGATAAGAATGTGTAACATATATTAATTTATAGAATAACTGACAGTATACCCTACACCAAGGCCAGCCTTGTCAAAACCAGCCCTAATCATGGCATTGATTATATAAGTATTAAAATAGTTAATAAATGCCCTAAGCTGTCACATTGTGATCTTTTCCATCTTATAAATAAAATACAATAATATGATAAATGTCAAGTAAACTCTGGATTACTTTAGCCAAACTGATTAGTGGAAGTGTTCATTAGATGAATAGTTGAGCTTTAATAAGCTACAGCTAAAATGTTATGCATGAAGGAAACCTGCAGGCTTTTGGAATGCGTTTATATAACCTTCAAAACTGCATCTGATTCTTTACCTGGATGCAGATTCGCTGTGATACATATGAGAGTACTATTCCGTAACAATCAGGGCTGAAGTAATTTTAAATTGCAATGAAAATAGAAATACAGATTTTGATGATAACATTTAAATATAAAAAGAGAAGTTCTTTCTGAGGGGTCCTATCTGTCTGTCTTTGTTCAGCTTGTGTGCTATGGTCCTTCAAGGAAAGTCACTGGTCAGAGGTGCCCCCTTATCCTTCATGAATTTATAGCCTTTTTGATCAGCTATGGGAAGCTTACTGTGAAAAACAAGATTAAGCAGGTGCATTTTAAACTTTTAGTTGCCGTTGGATTCCCTCTCCATCTCTGAATGAAAGAATTTGTTTCTTTAGAAAAGAAGGAAAGATAAAACATATTGAGTAACAACTTAAAAGAAAAAAATAAATTGACAGAAATAGCATGAAGAAAAAGTCTAGAAAAAGCCGGAATATTTACTATATCAGTTTCTGTGATAGATATATATTCACAGGCAAATTTTTAATGGCAGGCATATTAATTGTGCTCCGCTGAGGGTAAACGCAAATAAATGGATTTATCTACTTGGTTAATCGGTCCTTCACTCAGTTCCCATATATGCTAAACTGCCAAGGAACCAACTTTTTAACTAACTCTTTACAACTATCTGTGTCTATATACACAGACAATTAAGAACTAGTACCTGTTTTTCATTTTATATACACAGTTACCTCTGAAAACTTTTATTTTTTAATGTAGAGTGGAGATGCTAAATTTTGTATAGTATACCACTATACCATTTTGTCCAATGGCTGAGTATGGAGGTCTGATGAGTAACTTAGGATTTTTCAAGTCTGGAAAAACAACACTTACAACTACTTCAGCCTGACAATGAATGCCATTCTTAAGGGAGGATTTAGCTCAAAGGCAGTGGGCTAGATCCACAGCTGGAATTAATTAGAGATGCATTTGTCAGTAATTTGGCCAGATACGTCTCAGATGAACTCTCCAGCTCAGGTTGTTCCTCTACCTATATCCATCTACCTATGATTCACCAAAATTATCTAGTAAAATAATTGCTGTGTCCTAAGTTTCTTTCAGCTTTTGCAAATAATGTAAGTCTCTCTTATCTTACATCTTTTTAATGGTATTTTTAGACTTTCTTATATGTAGACCCTTGTGCAAACACAAATACCTTTTATATTCCAACAGAAAACTCATCATGTTAAATCCTCTGCGAAGGGGAGGTGCTGCAGTTACTGCTGGAAAATTAAAATATTGGTCTGGTTGGGTTTTGCCTAGTTTCCTGCCTGTGGAGTACCCTAAATCTTTCGTGTATAGAGCTCCTCTGAAAGTTATGTAGGGCTGTTGTCATGTCTAATGCAAATTTTATCTTTAGTGACAACACAGAAGAGCCTTACAAGGTATGTAAGGGATGCTTTAATAGCCATTTATATTTCCAGTGTGTTTATGTAAGTTTAAATGACAATAAGACAGTGTTCTTTAGTAAACAAACTGCTTTAATATGTTCTCCATAGTGACCTGTACACTTGTGCAATATTAAAATATTACAAGACAAAATATAAGCTTAAGCATTCATCAAGCAGCAACTAGTCCCTGACCAGGCCCCTCACTTCACCTTGGATCTGTTTTACTGTTCTCTTGATTTTCTTCTCTTAATTATAGAAAATAAAATATGTGACACCAGAGTTGAACTCTGGTAGTTGAGATTAAAGCTAAATTATGTTAGAAAAAAAATAGAATAATATAAAACATGTACTAACAATGTGCCACTCCCCCAAATTAATATAATCTAATATTATGAACTAAGGCTTATAGCATGCTGTACAGTTGTAAATTTCTAGCTTTCTAGTTTTCTAGCACTGCATCATGGAAGACTATCCAGATTGTCTAGGTAAATGACCTTCTGATTTCAAAATGGTTTTAAGGACCTTTATTCAAGGCTATGAATATGCACCATTGGAACTCAGCAACTTGTTTCCACATACTATTATATTAAATTCAGGTGTTCTTATTGAACATTTCTATATTTATAAAACAATGCAAAGTGCTTTACAGAGATTTTTAGAAGATATGTTCCTTTCCCAGAACTTTAAAGCTGTCAGGAAGATGGAATGCCATAAGAAATAAAAGAAGGGTAGAAAAATATGTTCTGAGAATTAATTAGTGTATCTACATGAACTTCTGCCTGAATGTTATGTGTTCACGTTTATCTGTTGTGTGGGTTTTTTTAATGAATGAGGAGTTGCTAGCATGGCAGCAAAGGACAACTATGACATATGGTGACAGTTCTTCATTAGATTTTCCTGAAATTTAAGGCTACTTGGGAATATATAAGGGGGCATCTTTTAACATTCTTATTTTCCATGAAAAATGTCAGTAGTGCTCCTCTCAAATGGAAAGAAACATGTCAGAATTGTGGCCTTTGGAAAACAAGGATTATATTTTCCCTTGAGATGTGCTCAAACCAAACTCTCTAGCCATATCTGAACTTGAGTAGGTGTACTCCACAGTCCTGATTCCCTATTTGGTAGGAGTAAGTGTGGTGTAGAGTGAGATGTGCACTTTTGGATTTCGTCCTGACATGCAGTCAAGATACAATTAAGTTGTCAATCCAGACCCAAGACTCTGGCAAGATCTCCTTAATCCCTTGCTTAAACGTAGCATAAATCTCTAGGGGCGATTCCAACACTTCCCGATCCCCACTGGAGCACCTAAGCACCAGAACCAAAGGTAAAGGTGTACACTGTGCTCTTCTGAAATTTATGTCAAATGTAGTATTTGTATTTCACTTAGGTTAGGTGATTATACCTCCTGTTCCTTTTCCTGAAATGCCTGTCTATAGCAGAAGCGACATTATATATAACAAAATGTTTAAACATGCATTGAACTTTCTGTTTAGACAGAATATTAGTGTTTCTGAAGGTCCTGTCACCGCTTTATTCCTGCTGCAGATTTGGCGTCTCAATGGCTTTGGCATGTTTTCGGACTTCCTACATCCCAGCAAAGTGGAACCGCATGATGTAATGTGGGCACATCTTGCAAAGGCAGAAGCCACTTCTTCAGCAGCCTCCAGTATGCTCCTAACTCTGCAGTTTGCAGAGCTGCTAAGCTGTATAGGAGGCTTACAGGTGAGATGCATCCTGTGGCAGAGCACTGGAACAGTCCCTCCTTTCCTGCATGCTCTCTAAGCAAGTAAAAGGAGTTCCCAGGGTAAGGAGAACAGAGGCAATCTCTCTCCATAGAATATACGTAGGATAGAGTATCTTGTGGCTGTAGCTACAGTTAAAAAGTTCTTAGGTTAAACACTTAATGTCTGCTGTGACTATACATGCAAACAGCATATCTCAAAGCAACCCCTGCTTCTGGTAAGTAGATTCCCCATCTTTAACCTAGCTTGTGGAAACAGTCCAAGTTTAACTGTATTCCAGGCAAGTTTATGGAACTGATTTTCTCACATAACGAATGTTACCTTACTTGGGACATTTGGATTGGATGATGCTACTTACACTTCCAGTATTTATCATAAAGGGCTAATCCTAACTCCAGCTTCTGTGTCCGTGATCAAAATCAAAGTTTTTTAATTCCAAATATGAAACTTATTCCTTCTGCTGGCAACCAACTGTAATAAGTGTACAGGATTGGCATATCTCCATATGCCATTAATTTCCATAACTTTTATCCTAAGAGCTATTTTCTGTGTTTTAACATCTTTCAGGTGCTAGGCTATCTTTCCAAGAATAATATCCATATTAAGTGTAAGAAATTTATGGTGAACACTTAAATTGGATGCTAAAAATTAAAGATTTTTTTCCAGCTTGATAGGATTAAAAGAAGTTTGAATTGGTTTATAGTTCTGAATTGTACATTGTACAATTGTGTTCAAAATATATATCTTTTAACTTTTAGGTGGTATATTTAAGTTAATAATGGACATGCATGATTTATGCAGTGCCTATATAGGACTGTAGCTAATCTTTAGACTTCTGTCAGATATCCTTGTTTCCTTTTCAGCTGAAATTAATATAAACAGTTTCTGGGGAAAAGACAGAAAGTGGTCATGTAATACATACCACTTAGTGTTTTCATATGTATTGGAAATGTGTGTGTTATGGTTTTTTTAGTATGCATATGTATGCATTATCTATCCCAGCTACCTATAGAGGAGAGAAGCTTTTGAAACCAGTTAAGTTTAATATACTCTTGATTAAATTGCAAAACTGACTTTTGTTTAAATAAGTATTTCATAGGCTATTCATGATTTATACACACAGATTCTGATACTGAGTGGGTGGAATTAAACTTAGAGCATCTTTATTCTTTCCAAAGGAGGTCATTTTATGTGTATAGTTGCTTTGTTTATAAGATAATCAAACTATATGGATATTTTCTGCAGCTTTATTATATAGTATTAAAGAACAAAGATTGTCCTTTTGTTTTAAAGGGTTCCACTTCTAAGTGTAGATTAAAGGATTCTGCTGTGTCAATAACCATATACCCTATATTTGTGTGAATAAGACATAAAATATGCCACATACGGAGAAATCCCATCAGATTTAAGAATAGCAAGCATTAAAAAGACTTCTCCAGACCCTACAGAGCATCTCCAAGTTTTCTGTGCAGTTAAAACTGTTTTTAATTGTTTAATAGTATTTAAAGCAACTATGAGAAAATTCTAAGATAAATTGTATCATATTTAATCCTTCTTGACTGATTGTCGTTTGCCTTAATGCTATGAGTTATTGCAGCAATGTTTTTAGTATTCTGATTCAGTCCAAAACTTCAATTTACTCTTGAAAGGCCTTTTGAAACTTCTCCAAACCAGGAATCCTGTGATTTAGCTAGCTCTAGTTGGAGATCTGTCCTTAATATTAAACTTTAATCTCCTTTGTTGCAAATTTTGTAAATTATTGCTTGCATGTCCTTGGTGAACATAGACAACAGTTGATCATTGTCCTCTATAGAAAGGGCATTATACATTTTTGAAGACTGTGATCATGTTCCAGTTCAGTCTTTACTCTCCTAGACTAAACAAGCTCCATTATTTCAACCTTTCCTCATAGGTCATTTTCTGCACCTCTTATCATTTTTATTACTCTTCTCTGGATGCTATCCAGTTTGTTTACATCTTTCGTAATGACTCAAGCCTGGTCTGTGTCCGCTAACAGAACCACATTCTTCCTAATGTAGTTAAGACCTGGTTTTAAAACAAACAATTAAGACTAAACGGTTTGATCACAAAGTACTCACGTGTAAAACATGTTTGTTTGAGAGCTATGTCTTCCTTACTAGGCCTAAAACAATGCTTGTACAATTTTGATAGCCAAGACAAAAAAAAAAGCACGGTTTGTAACATATGGTAGTGATTAAACTAATTTGGGAAAGATCATGAGGTTCATTCTGTCATTTCTGACTATCTGTTGGACAGGAGATGTCTACACAATTTTACTTATTTTTTGTGAAAAATCATTGATATGGTACTCCTGACCTACTGCAATGCTTAGGATCTGCTGCTTAAATGCAGACAGAAACAGTCATTGTCCAAATGTTATAGGAATCACTTTCTCTGTAGTTCTAGAAAGTTATGCTTTACTTTTTAAAAAAATAAAAATAAAATTCTATTATAAGCATTTAAAAACAATTATCAGTCAGGAATTTAGAGCAAAATCAGACTTCACATTCATATGAAGTTAAACATTGTCTTTGACCGGATATAAATGATAAGCAAATGAAGCACAACTTGATCTGGCATTTGATATCTGTTCAGAAGAGTGATATAATGAATTAAGGCAACTTGTGTCTAGAGCACAAGTCTTCTGAGGAGCGGCTGAGGGAACTGGGGTTGTTTAGACTGGAGAAAAGGAGGCTCAGGGGAGACCTTATTGCGCTCTACAACTACCTGAAAGGAGGTTGTAGCG
>NW_008794414.1:3954398-3959590 GCF_000699145.1 Aptenodytes forsteri
AGCAGGCTGCCCAGGGAAGTGGTTGAGTCACCATCCCTGGAGGTATTTAAAAGGCATGTAGATGTGGTGCTTAGGGACATGGTTTAGTGGTGGACTTGGCAGTGTTAGGTTTACGGTTGGACTTGATGATTTTAAAGGTCTTTTCCAACCTAAATGATTCTATGATTCTATGAATATCATACTGCTGGTGCTCAAGAATATAGAAGATTTTTTCTCTGAAATCAGAAGGTGTCCTTCAACTTTAAGTGTTATGTTGTCTAGATTAATTTTGTTCCTCTTGCACGGAATTCAGTTCTAGATGGAGGGATGTTTTTCCCCTTGGTGTTAGCCATTTAGTTTACAGTTTCTTACAGAAACCATAGAAGACTTTAGAATTTTATTGCATCATACTTGTTTAATGGTTGGGATTTAAAGCATGTCTATATTAATCATGTCTCCACCAGTAAATTAATTGTGCAGAACTCTAAACAATTCCAAGACTTCGGTTTACCAGAAGCGAGCATACCCTGTGCAAGTATGCAGTAGATAACACCTGGGTACTGCAAAGTATAACTGCCTGTGAACAAGAAGCTATTTTGGTTTTGATCCGCTGCTGTAATGTTGTGTGCAGTTTCATCCTGGAGCAGCTAACTGTTGGAAATGTATTCATCTGCTTTCCTTTTTTGGTGATTGCTTAGTAAGAGCTGCTTGTAACAGCTGATAACAGACTGAATTTTTATCTAGGAGACACACTTTGGATTGAGAAATAGTTATTCTATTCCCTACATCCTAACTCCTCCTCTTCTCTGTATCCATATCCCCCTGGTACTTTCCCAAGCAACTCAGCTACAGACTGCATACTGCTCAACTACCGGTATTCTCTCTCCCAAACACTTGCTCTCTCTCAGGCCTTTTCAAGCCTCTTTCTTCCTCAGAAGACTTTTGTGCACGCGTAGATACAGAGTACACCTCTGTACCCAGAATCCTGAAGAGCTGATCTGACCAGTCTTCAGCTGGTTGCTCAGAATTACAGCCTGACTCTCTCCTAGGCACTAAGCCGGTCTGTGCTGGCTAGTGGGCAGCTGAGGGGGTACACGCCCCTGACTTACCTGCCTCAGGGAGGTGCTGCACCCCTTTCAAATTTATTGGGAAATCTGTTTCTGAAATGGCAGTACAGGTTCAGATCCTCATAGGGCACAGAAGACATGTAGCAGACCAGCAGGAGTAGCACCAGAAGGATTTAATGTTCTTTAGACTTTACAGCTAACAGACTGGTCTGATCAAGTCCAGTCGTCAGTGCAAACTGCAGCCAGGAGTTGGGGAGAGGGACAGAAGGGATGAATGATTAGTGGAACCAATACAAATTATAGAAAAGGAAGGAAGAGAAGAAATCTGGAGATTGGACTGCATTGTGTTATTTTTTAATAATTACTGATCACTTGTTTAATATTTCTGGTTTTTATCATTTTACTGATTCCTAAGTCATTACCATTGCTTTTTATATAGACACAAGTATTTAACTTTCAGCTGCCTGCTAGTAATAAATATGTATAAGCTGTGGGACATGATTTTTTTTGCTTCTCTTCCTTAAGCAATCACTTGAGAACTAGAAAGCATGGCTAAGGCAGGGGGTCACAGGGATTTTATAACATCCTAGTTTTGCAAATATTTGAAAAAGGCTAGTTTTCCCCCTGGTCTCCAAAGCTCAGCTTTTGACCTTGTAAGGCTGGTAGATTCCACTGAAGGCTAGATTTAGTGTTTTACATCATCATTCCTAGCTCTCCTTATGTTCGTACTTGTTTGTGCCAGGCTAAATATGCAATGTGGGTCAAATTCAACTGAGTACAATTACTTTGGTAACATGTCCTTGAAAAGAAATGTCTGTCTTTTTTTTTCTTTCCTTTTTTTTTTTTCCCTTTACTAATCATACCTAACTCTGATCCTGTACTTTATTAGTTTGGTGATTTTTTGGTTGTCTTTAATCTGTGTGTCTGCAAAACTGGTACAGCGCTGACAATTAGTTAACAAGTTACACACCTTTTTCTCTGTGTCCAGTATAGCATGGAAATTCAGCTTGACACTGACAGCTGAATTTAGCTTTCTAAAGCATGATAGCTGCCTGGGCTTCCAGTACTGTGGAGATGTAGTCACTATCAATGAGTTCTTAATTGTGGGCTAAATCCTACCCCTAATCTTATCCTAGTTTTGAAACATTTGCTCTGTACTTGCTGAGACTTAAACTTGAAAGCCATTCTTAAACTGATGAATCTTTTCACTAGAAAAAAAATATTAAACTGATGGAGAAGAGAAAGCTTTGGAATTTCCCTTTGTTTAGACTAGGGATCCAGAGGTTATATACCCAGCCAAAACTTCCACCTCTCTCAAACCCATAAAATTAGAATAGGAAACTCTTGCCAAGTTCTCAGAGCATTTTGGCATTTCCCTGCTTAGTCAAAAATGTAAAGGTAAGTTCAACTGTGGAGGAAAAGTCTAAAGACAGTATCTCAGTCATCCACCCTCATGAATGGTAGTGTGTTTCATAATTTCAGTGGAATGTATCTGTTCATGATACTTGTCTTTTTACGGTATCTAAATAATGATAGTGATTGTTTTTGTTGTTCTTTTGTAAAGTACAGCCTCCTTTCCCTTTCCTTGTCCACATTCACACTTCACAATATCTTGCTGTTTGGAACAGTGTATGGCATATTCTTACATCTCAAGAGCTAAAGGGTGGCCTGAAACAGAGGGAATAGGTTTGGAGACCCTGTGTGCAAAACAAAAAAGCAACAAAGGGACGTGAGAGCAAAGAAACATTTTGTCTAAAACTATTTGCCTCAGTTCCTGTGAAAAAAAGACTACATAGATTTCATACAGTTCAACTTTTCTGCTGGCTCATAACTCAGTGCTGTCTTGTTATTTGAAATAAAGCACCAGGTTTTCCTTGAATATATCAGTTAGGAAAGATTTAAATGAAGTGTATACGGGGATGTATTCAAATGTAGTCACACAGCTTAATAATCAGACAGATTTTTTTTCCATTACTGTTAATCAGGAGGTAGTGATGAGGGCCAGTGATACAAGCAAGCTCACGTGTCTTGTAAGCAAGTTTTTTAGTCATGCTCTAAACCTTAAAATAATCCCAAATACTCTCCATTTTTAGCAATGAGGGGGACCCCCCCCCCCCCCTCAAGCTCTTCAGCATTGTCTGTCCTTTCCCATTCTTCATTCCTCAGAGGTTTGGAAAGAGAGACCTACCACCTGCCTGCCAGGCAACGCGTCAAGGGACCCTTATCTTTTTTTCCAACTGCTTGCCAGAAACTGGGTTAAGAAAAAAAGTAGGCTGAAGATGGGAATGAGCCAGTCTTGGAAGCCTGCCCTTTGCCAGTAAGGTGCTGAGCGACCAAAGGCACTCTCTCCTATCCTGAGCCCTGCACATGGCCATCACAGGGCTTAGTGCCTGTACATTAAATAGGTTTTGCCTATGTATCTCCTATCTCACAAGCTTATCCTCTGCAATGCTTTTTATCCATAAACAGATGACAGCTGTGTATATGACCCAGTCAGCTTTAAAAGAAACAGGCACTCCATATACCAGTTTACTCGATGTGAGTAATATTTAGGTTAAGAACAGTGAGTCCTTTCGTAGTACTACCAGCAGTCCACAAGATGTCATACTATGACAAAAATGGCAATTTCTGTGTATTTGGAAAGTACTGCAGTACTAACCTTCAGAAACAGCACAGTCTGTTCAGGCAGCTTCAGCTTAAGGTGTTCAGACAAGCAGAAGGCCACCCTTGAGCAAGAATGTTCTGAGATCTATCGTAATCTCTTGCTGAGCACTGAGTTGCCAACTTGATTTCATCTCTAAATTATTAAAAGAACATGTGAAGAAATGCACCCTCAAGCTCTAACTCATAGCTCTACACAAGTTGCAGACTCAGTGGAAGGGAAAGGAATTGCACCAGGTTGCCCAACTAGAAACTTGGTTCTGTCGCCTATTTTGAATGTACTGTATGGTTAACAAGAGTGAATCATAAATGTACCAAAACCAAGAAAGTCTCTTGCAACTCTCAAACCTCACACTTTATGCAATGAGTACTTCTTTGAATACTTCTAGAAGTTGCTGTGCTTTTAAATAAAAAATACTTACTTTGCTGCTGCAAAGGTTACTCCTCAGAGCAAAATTAGCTTACTTCATCTTTACAAAAGTCACAATGTTTTTCCTTTAGTTTAGTTTGAGCCCTGTGTTGAGTTTTTGTCCTCTTCATACATTTATAGATTTTAAACTAACTTCCAAGTGTTTTATTTCTTGATTGAAAAAAAATATCTCTACACTTAGAATATAACTACTGGGTGGAACCACTCTTTCTCTAGTGTTTGTGAAGAGAGGGAGAAAATTTCAAAGTGGAATTGCCAGAAACTCAGGTCATAGAAGTGTTAAAGGAAGCATTTTGTGCTAGTTAAATAGCAGGTCTAAATGGACTTGTGAAAAGGATCAAAAAACCCCGCAATAGTCAGCAGAATAGCTATGAGCATCTGTCCATGCAAATGCTCAAATTCTAACTGCATTTCAGAAAAGCCAATGTTCCAAACAGCAAGAACTATCATGCATTAAAACCAGAGGCTTTAGGTAAGATTCATACCAGTTGCACATAGTAGGTTGTGAGTGAGATGGCAGAGACAGGAAAAGAAACGAATGCAGGACCAATGGCATGAGATTAGGGGAAGATGACTGCCAGTATCTTGGGTTCCATATGTACCAGTTTTGGTGAAAATTTGAGTAAGTGGTAAGTATAAGTTAGTGTCAAATGAAGGAAAAATAACTTTACTGATGGACATTTAGATGCTTGGCTACACAAGAAATATATCTTCAGACCATTCTAGCAAACTTTGCAAGTTTTGTTATGCTCTGTTGTTTCTTGGGATTTTGTTCGGTAATTTCTTAAGGTTTAGAATGTAGAACATGGTAATTAAATGTGAAAGGAGGTAGGTTGGGTAAAATCTGGGTTCTGTATTGGGATAAGATACTAAAAAGGCTTATTAAGATTTTTTTTTCTTTACAAAGAAATATTGAATGTAGTTGAATTTGAATAAAACCAGATACCAAAGAAGAAAAGTAAATATGAATGGCTTTAAACTAAAGGGGGGTAGATTGAGACTAGATATAAGGAAGAAATTTTTTACGCTGAGGGTGGTGAAACACTGGCACAGGT
>NW_008794414.1:3959744-3987275 GCF_000699145.1 Aptenodytes forsteri
CCATCCCTGGAAACGTTCAAGGTCAGGTTGGACGGGGCTCTGAGCAACCTGATCTAGTTGAAGATGTCCCTGCCCATGGCAGGGGGGTTGGACTAGATGACTTCTAAAGGTCCCTTCCAACCCAAACTGTTCTATGATTCTAACCAACATAACTATATCCTCCTCCTTTCTATTGAAAAAAACTTTCACTGAAAAATTCCTTCTTCAGCTGAAACTAGCAACTACGTCGCCATTGTCAAGAGTGCGAGAACTGCCAATCAGTTTGGCAATAGGCTGGAGCAGAGCTGTGAAAACATGCAGCTTAGTTTTGGCATTCTGTAGAAAAAAAATCAGGCATAGCTGAACTGCTGTTAGCGTAATTTTAGATCCATTGCAGTAATCATTGTGACATTTGTTTAAAAAACCCACAATATTTGCAACATCAATATATATTATTAAAATGATACGTATTTTCCACCAACTCCAGACTGAAGGATTCCCTACCTCCTTACCATTCTTCAGTATTTGGTACCAAGTTATGGATGATTTTCAAGGCCATGATCACCTTTTTTTCTAAATTGTGAGCTGAAGCACTGCTGTTAGAGGATGTTAGTACTCAGAGTGGCAAGGGTTTTAGCCAGTCTTTATTAGGTAACTTAGCCATGAACTCTCATGCTCTTACCATGGATCCCAGCTTCATTGAAGATTTTAGCTATAGGGTTTTTGTGGCCATTGATGGTGTGAGGAAAAGGTAGGTGGGTTCTGTTTTGTGTCATGTTGTATAAAGCTACCCAACCAGACAGTTTGTGGTATCTCTAAAGGAAGCTATTGAAATTTGACTGGCAGAGCTTACGTATTCCCTGTTTATTCTGAGTTTCTATAGACTGAATACTAATGTAAGAACTGAGTGCTTATGTACTGACTACTAATGCTTGTTAACAAGATATTTTGAAAAATAAAGTAAATATAGAAACATTAGAATGCATAATTCTTGACTTTTTAAAAAATATCCTTCCTATTTACCATCATGGAATATGATAGGGAGCAATACGGCTTTGAATGGGCTGTTTGCCCTTTAAAATGCTGGAAGTACAACACAAGAAGGAGTACATGGTAACTATTATTCAGACTTATTTTTGTAGATGTTTAAGGAATAATATCTTTCTTAGACTGCCTAACAATTCATTCTAGAGGTAGTGATGCACTTATTAACTTCACATCTCTCTTATGTGTTTTGAGATATATAAATATCCCTGTCAGGACTTATTTTCAACTGTTAAAATGTGTTAAATGTTACAAAGCAATGGGATATAGAAATGTGCTCCTGAAATGTGAATACCAGATAGTGAAGGAAAACAGGAAAACAAACATGGTTAAGTCCGGTTTAGAAGAACACAGTTTCAATATGCATATGATTATAAATGAAAGTAACATGTTTTCTCCTACAGGCTGTCTCTTCTTAAAAACAAAAAAAGCCAACCCATACAGTGCTAATTTGCTTCTTCCTTCAGTCCTTAACCTACCCAGTAGTCAAAGGAACGTAGCAATTCATTATGAAGGAACAAAATGGTTTACCCAGTGCAAAGCAAGGCAAGTTTTTCTTCCTGCCCTGACCTCTCTTTCTTTCCCCCCTTCATTCTTTGACCAAAAGTAGCCTATTTTTGAAAGACTTATGCTATCCAAATGCTGTTGATGATAAGTTTATTTCACACTAGAGAAAATGGGAGGAGATAGCAATTTGCAAATTATGCAGTGGTCTGTGCAGTACAGGGCAGATTGAACCTGGTTGGAAAGGAATAATGAATAAACAAACTCTGTTGAAATAATTTATATTATACCTTTTATATATTTCTAACTAAATACTCATGAAAAGGAACTAGAGAAGTCACTGATACTTTGAAGGATAGTTCCATCTTTCTAATGCAAACAATGAAGTTGAAAATTGAGATACTCATGAAAAGGAACTAGAGAAGTCACTGATACTTTGAAGGATAGTTCCCTCTTTCTAATGAAAACAATGAAGTTGAAAATTGAGGACCAAATTATTTGGTTTATCTTTACCTTTTTATGTCAAGGGGAGCATTTTTTTTTTATTAAATAAATGTTGACAATTTTACATACACCAAATGACAGTAATGGAGGGATGCAATGGATCTGCCAGTCTGAGTTGCAGTAAGGGAGGTACTATTTGCAGGGAGAAGTGGAACGTATGTAATGTTCTATTGGACAAACTGTTGCATTTGGTATATTTTGAGACACACAAAGCCTGTTCTTGAGTAATGAGAAGAGAAGCTTGTTTGGTCTCTTCCTGAGTGTTGCAATGCTTGTGTGTTTCCCTTTATGCCCATGCTCAGTTCAGTTGACTAAGAAATATTAACCTTCCCTAAAGCCTTGTGTCATTACATTTTTAAGCTGCTATGGCCAAAATATCAGTCTGTTATGAGGAATGACTAGTTAGGACAGAGAATATTAGATTCTTGATGGTAACATGGTTTAGAAGCCAACTAATGAGGATGGGAAAGCTGGCAGTACTGAAAGATGAGTATTGATTGCAAGAAAAGGTATTATTAAACAGAATCCTCAGGGAGCTTAACTCTGCTATTTTCAGGTACTGAGCGTGCCAGTGAAATTTGCTGAGGATGCAGGGCTAGGAAGTGTGATCAATATAAAGGACATCTGAGATCTCAAAGATAAGTAATACCTAGATGATCTTGAAGCCTCAAGGAATAGAATTGGAATTAAAGTGATTAGTATAAAATGTAATATTTAAGCTGAAAAGTTACTAAGAACAGATGTGAAGTAGGCGCTTTTTGGCTTTCAACAGCTGGAGAGAAGGACATGAAGCAGTGATTCAGTTATCTTGTGAGCATGAGTCATGTCAGTGCCATGAGAATAGTAAATTCCATTTCTATTTATCTCAGCAGAGGTAGGCACATGTAGCATCGTTGTAGAAAGGACAGATACGAGTTCCTCTGAAATGCTCTGCAAGATTATGGCCACTGATACTCAAGAAAGATGAACTCAGCTTGGAGTAAGAGTGGGGAAGGGCCATTAGGATGAAGCAGGAAAGAGATCTGAATGTTCTTGTTTGACCACATCCTTATCAAATTTCATTTTTCTAAATGCTGTCTAAAAATACATTAGTGGAAGGAGAGGTATATGAGATAAGGTGCAATAGGCACACCAAGAAGTGTGTGCAAACTCATCAGAAATTACTTTAGCCTGAAAACTAAACACTATACAGCTATCACAGCAGTGAGGTTCCAAAACAGTCTTCTAATAAGAATAATAAGGACAGGGAGATACTGTTTTGTAGGAATAGGACTTAGTGAGCAGTATGTTTTTTGGCAGTAACCAGGAAGACAGTCTGACAATCTCAAAAGGACCTCACACATCCAGCCCAGTGGTTTTAACAAAGGTAGAGGTATTGTTCAACATTCTTTTGGATTATGCAGACATGCTCAAGCTTCTCCAAATTAATGTTCTGAAGAACTTAGTTGACATTTGTCAGTATTTCAGACTCCTTGAGAAGTGTCCTGTGCATAACACTAAACAAAACATTAATTGCAACATGCTTTCCTTCTAACCAGATGGCCAAACTAGATACTGGGAAGAGAGTGACTTAAATGGACGAATGGCATTCTTCCAAGTCACAAGGAAATAGAGTATGTGACTCATAATTTGTAGTTTATTATGCAATGACCAGGATTACGAGAACAATTACTACAGTACATTTCACTGGCATATGTAAATTCCTAAGGATTTATTTTTCTGCCTTTCAGACTTCCAGGGTCCATATATATCCACGTACAAGAAAGGAATTCTTTGACAGCCTGTGCACTTAGTCAGACAAAACACCTCTAAAATAGTAGAGATGTTAATTGGGTGACCTGGTCACTTTAAAAATATTTTAAAATTTACTTGCAAAGGTCTGAAACCCAAGTCTTCTACCTGCTTGGCTGAAAGCAATTTCACCTTGCTTGATGTTTTGTTCCATATATATCCACGTACAAGAAAGGAATTCTTTGACAGCCTGTGCACTTAGTCAGACAAAACACCTCTAAAATAGTAGAGATGTTAATTGGGTGACCTGGTCACTTTAAAAATATTTTAAAATTTACTTGCAAAGGTCTGAAACCCAAGTCTTCTACCTGCTTGGCTGAAAGCAATTTCACCTTGCTTGATGTTTTTTCTTATGACTAGTAACATCCTTGTGTGGGGCGTGGAAGGTCATGATTCGGATCCCTGGCCCGAATGATGTCAGGACTTAGTTTAAACTTGGGTTTCTTATCTCTAAGGTGAGAATCCAAAATCTGAAGTATCATATAAGATCCTCAATTAATTCCTTCGGTTAGGGCTATTCCACAGTGTACTACATCTTAGGAGTTTTATACAGAGGTTTTGGTAAAAGTTTAGTCATTGAAACATGGAACAAAGTCAGTAGCAGTGCCTGAAAGCACTCAGCTGTCCTGTCTGATGAACAGGGCTTTTCTGTGGATTAGTTTGCCATCATCTAACAGAAGTTGAACTCTGAGCTCCTGTATACTGTGGGGGTCTTTACCAGAAAGCTACAGTCTGAGGTGAAAAGGCAGTCCTACTCCCTAGCCTAAACCATGAACATTTTGTCCTCTGTTTATGCCAAGAAAATGCCAACATTTTGGACTGGAGACAAAAAAAAACCAAAACAAAACGAAGAACTTTCTAGTGTTTTAAATTAAGGTGAATGAGTTTATTCCATTAATTATTTTGACTCTGCAAATCTTGTCATAGTTTCTATCCCAAATATGCTTAGAATCTATTAAAGAGACTTCTAAGGAAGCAGTGAATTTGTTTTAACTGAAATGGCTTCCTCAGCCCTATGCATACTCCAGATGCAACTAGATAATTTAACAGTTCTTTTCTTCATTTGTATTCAGCACTGTTTTATCACTCCTATATAAGTGAAATTTCAAAGGGTGTTGATGTAATTGATTCAATATTTAAACACATAAAAGAAGGAGATTCTATTTCTCTTGTCCTGTGTAAAATCACATTATGAATCATTGTTTTGTAACCATGTTTTATTTAGTATTAAACAAACAAACAATCAACTTTTTTACTTAAAGAAAGGTACTGTACAGGAAAATGATTTAATGGTCTTTGACACTGAATCAATAAGAAAATGTATTTTCCATAAGTTACCTTATTTTTTTCAAATGTATTGGATATTAAGTCTACCTTTTACAGTCTTTTTTAACAATGCAGAAACTTTTAAAACTCTAATTTATATGCCACACTTCCTATCATTTTTGTGATGGAAAATGTCAAGGCCAGGTTCCTTTTACATCATGAAAATAGGAACAAATCTTTAAATAATGTTTATTTTGCTAAATTTCATGTTTGTGCTTTAAACTCTTGCTTAGAACAATTGAGAATCAAATAATAAATGATTCTTCAATAGTGAAAGCAATGTTTTTAGCAAGCAAGGTATTATTTTATCTTTTTAGAAGGCTCATGACTTGATGAAGTCCCGGCTGGTGGCAAGACTGCCTTGAGAGCTTTTCCCCCTATCTACTCAATAGTTATTTATTTTATTGCCAAAGTACAATGTAATTACTATTTTTGATGCGTCAGGAGACAGATAGAAATAGTTACTTAAGCCTGACTACAGGTGAAAAAAGCTCTGGAATATTTCATTCCAGTCTGTCATTCCTTCTGTATTATCATTTTTATTGTTTATTAGCTGCCAGTCTCTGAATGATGGTGAACTGGAAGAATTAGCCTCTCCTAATTTTTTTTTAAAGAAAGCAAATGAGCCTGAATGTCAGTATTTATAGGAAAGTCCTAATGCATAGGGCTGTTGGAAGGAAGATTTCTGAGGAGAACTTTCCATCTTTAGAAATGTGATGCTGAATATAAGAAAACCACAGAGAGTTTAAAGGAGCCTCCCATTTTAAAAAGAGATTTCATATTTCTTATGATCCCTACAAAGAACTGGCAATAATAAGGAGATGGGCTGAAAAGATGCTGAATTTCTTATGAGGACTAGAAATCCAAATAAAATTCAGATCAAAGTTTTGGAGCAGAGCATCTTCTTCTAAACTGCTGGGGAAAGTCCCATTAAATAAATGTTATGTAAGTGGGTGTAATGGTGTATTTTGTATTATAAAAAGTGTTCTTTTTATAAGAATTCCCAGAAAAATTTCCTCTTTTATATAATATTTATTCTTTTATAATTCTGGATATTGAATCATGGAGACATGGACTGAGAAGATCAGTCTTAGCTTGTATGTTTAAACAAAGGTTGCAGTGACTTTCTTTGGGTCTAAAATTACACCATATGGCACTAAAAACAGTAGGTGAACTTGACAACTTTTGTAAGTGATTCTTTCTTGCAAGTATTTGAATCACAATGGGGTGAAATGGTATAAACATCAACACACATTACTTTCCCTGTGAGGGACCTCTTTTAACAAGTGTAGCTGTCAGCCACTCAGTTACATTTGGGTACCTGCATGAAACTTTCACCTCTGGTGTGCTCACTGGCGTGAAGCTCTGCTGTAACGAATGACTGAAAACTTTTTGTTGGAACATGAGTGGGTCAGAAAAATCTGTGCAGAAGTTGCTTTTGGCAGTAACTCTTGCCAGGAATGCATCAGCTTTTCCTCTAATGCAATAACTCTTAACATCACATGTACCAGGTAGTGTTAACCACCTGCTGAACAATTTCAAAAAGCCAGTTAGTTCCCTTTCCATGTCTTTCCCCTGCTCCCCAATACTACTCTGTAGACCCTTTGACTTTTGTAATAATCTTCTAAACTGTTTAAAATGTTCTGCTGCTGTTTAGTCCATCTGTTCCTTGCTGACAGTTGTCTGACCCCCTCTGTTCACCATATTGGCAATGGTTAAACTAATGCTAAAAATGGCAAAAACGTGTTACCTTGTTCTCCTGCATAGCTGTTTATCTTCCCCTTGCTTATCATTCTTTAAATTAGAAAGCGAAATCCTTGCTCCAGATGCAGCCAAATCCATCACTGATCCTACTAATAATGGGAAAAAAGTAATAAGGGTGATATATCAGTAAACATGGATTGTGGTAGTGCTTTCCAAACCTATTTTGGAGCCTGTTCAGCAAAAGGGTTTAATTTTCCCAAGGGCTGATATCACAGTAGCCCAGAAGTATAATACACAAATAACATAAATAAAACATGAAATTTCAAAGGCATATAAATACTATCAGCTCTTGCTTTTGTGGAATAAGATTAGAGAAGGAACCATCTAAATCCCCTGAAACAATAGTAACACGAATAGAGAATTGTTCTGACTAGTCTTAGGTTTTAATAGGAAGGAGATACAAATACAGCATTTTGCTTTGGATCAGCTTTAGGTTAACATTTCTGCCAGTTTAAGGCTAAATCAGACAAGATTCTGGTTTGGATTTGGCTGAGCCAAAAATCTCCTGAGCTCTTTTCAGGAGATTTTGGCCATCTTGAATAGCCAAAATGAAAAAGAGATTATTATTTACATTCCAAAATTCTTAAATGTCAGCATTCTTGGAGAATCAGATTTAAAAGAAAAAGCATTTTTATGATTTTATGATGGATTTCAACCTATATAAAGAGAGGAATTCCACAATAATGGGTTTTGTAAATGTAAAAATCAAAGAAAGAAAATGTGGTTAAATAATAACTCATTCTTCTGCCAGGAAAGCTTTTCAGAATATTATGCTAAAATATAACGCTTGATGTTAAAAGTGGCTTACAGAGAATGAATGATGAGCTGACATACTCTGTTATTCTTAATGTAGTTTTTAAAAAGAGCAAACTTAAAAGCATGAAAATTGTGCAAGTGAGGAAGACAGTTTATGTGTTTGTTCTCAGAAGAGGTTCTAGACAGCTCACCGGTTTCTGCCATTCAGAAGAGCAGAAATAAATGTTGGCTTTTTGGCCTTCAACAGGACTTTGACATTGGCATGGCTTTTTGGTTTGGTTTGGGTTGGGTTTTTTTGTATGTGTCTTTTACCCATAACGATTGAATACATTTTTAAGTGTGCAGGGTGGGATTGCTAGTTAGGAAGTGAGTATGATCTTAATTCTAAATATCAAATAATCCACAACTTCTCATCACTCTTTCCTGATTTGTTGGACAGCTTCCTGGAAATCTTGGTGCCGTTAACTTCTTAGTGACCTTAAGGAGAGTGAGTGGCTCTTTAATCATTCTTTCTTCATTAGGGATTGTAATTTTTTTTTCCCCTCTCCTGGTGAATTTCCACCAGTATCATTAAGAGTTTTTCCTTCACTCAGTTGTTCCAATCCCAAATTCTTGCTGTACATGACACTCAAGTTTCAACTGTTCCTTAAGATCAACAATCAGATGCTGATTGCTATAGTTTTCACTGTCAGGGAGGGACTACTCCCCTTTTGCCGCCAGCTTTTGACCTACAGAATAATAGCAAGAGGTATTTCTCAAGCATATACCAGAAGGAAAGGGAAGAGAGATTTGCCTGCCAAGGATCTTTTGCTCTAATCAGGCAGCCAACACATTGTCAGAAGCAGAAGTAAAAACACTAGTGAGTATAGGAAAATAATAATCACTTGATCTAATAATCACTTAACCTGATGAGTTTCATTGCAGTTTCAAAAAGCAATGCTGGAAATATGAAGAATGTTCAACCTAATTCCTGGAAAAAACTTATTAGATAAAATTATTGTCAGGCACCTAGGAAATAAAACTATGGCCTTGTCAGGAACTAGCTAGGTCAAACTAACCTAGCTTTCCTCCAGAACAAACTAGTAGGCCTTTTGCATAGAGGAGAAGCAATTAATACAGTACTTTGACTGTAAGAAACATTTTGACACAGTTGCTGTCATAAGTAATGGATACCTGATAAAAATAAAACCTGACATCTCTTATGCAGGTGTACAAATTAAGGGAGGGGCACACACTTTTAAATTTACCCATTGAATTTGACTCTGAAAAGGTCTCTTCTGCTTCTAGCATTGGTCAATACTTTCCACTTTTGACTTGGAATTGGAAGTAATTACCAAATATGCAGTTATCATTGCATTAGGAATTCAAACTCCCTTTAAGAGTAAAGTAACAGTCGTATGACCTTTCCTGTAGTGAACAGTATTTTTTTTTTTTTTTCCAGCTACAAGTCTAATTAGTCAAATATATGGAATCACACCCAGGTAACAATAATCGTGTATAAAGGTTGCTGGCTGCATTCAGAGGCATGCAGTTTAGGAAAGGTGTTGATCACTGAAAGAACATTCAGTTGAGGAGCAATGAGAACAATCAGGGGTTTGGAAATGGCCATGTGTGAGGACCAGTTGCAGGAATTAGGATGGTTTACACTGAAGAAGACTTGAGGGGAGATCTGATGACACCTTTAAAAACTTTAAAAGTTGCTAACAAAGAGAGAGAGAGAAATATCAGACCTTCTCCACAGACACTGTGGAAAGGATGAAGAAGGGTCTTGAGCTTAAATGACTCCGAGGAATGTTTAGGTTAGCAGGAAGAAAACACCTTTCCAGCATAGAAGAATATTAAACAGTGAAATAGGTTCCTGTGATTTCCAAAACAATGATGTTCTATCCAGAAACTCCAATCATCGTCAGCGGGCTTCTTAGGAACAGCTCAACAGATACTTGCCAGGAGTGCAATAAATGAATCTGGTCTTGCTAGCAGTGGGTGGAAAAGCTCTTTAAAGTCCCTCCACTTTTGTCTCAATCATTCTCCCAAATGTTTGATATAATCTAGCCTACACATATGTTTGTAACATTTTTATTTTTATCTTTAACTGGGGTCGTCTTTGTCTGGAATCAAAGGGGTTTGGGTTTTTGCCCCCACTCCACTCATCCAGCCAGTGGTACCACTGAGCTGCACGTAGCTTGATAGCGTTAATAAATATGGTCGGCTCTCCCTCTAGTGGCATCACTTGGTTGGGATTCTGGCCAGTGAAGCCTGATACCCACAGGCACAGGAAATCCGGGGACAGATGTGCTGTAACCTCATATGAGGTTTAGCATTTCCTATCAAAATTCTTGTTGTCCCTTATACTGCTGCTGTAATCACACTTAGAGACTTATCTGCGACTCCTGGTTGAAGCAGGCAGTGTAAAGGGGGCTGCTTTATGGTGAAGGTTTCCCAAGTTCAAGTTCACGTTAGCCCTGACAGCAACAGATAGTATCTCACATTTTCTGTCCCAGTCTTTTTAATTTTAAATAAACAATGTATCTAAATCTTCAATAGATTTCTAAGGAGTAGGCACAGTTTTTAAAGGGGAGGCAGACTTTTTTTTAGAAGTCAAGTGAAAAAAAAGGCAATGTTGGTCAGAAACAGGGGAAATTGCAGATGGTCTCCAGACCCTGAAAATTAGTTTGCAAGTTGATATTAGGGATTAAAATGGTTTGACAAGCTACTCAAAGCTTTCCAGCCACACTTGCAGTGGCAACCCCAGGTGCTTTGCCAGCTGCTTGTTCCTCCTGGCACCCAACCTTGGCGGCAGGCAGTGGACCTTGTTACTCAGGGCAAGGGGACTCTGATGCCATGTGTACTGATGGAGTTAGGCTCAGCATACACACATACGCACCTTTCTACTTCTCAGTTTGTTCTTGTTGGGAGAGAGGAGATATCTAGTTATCTCTTGGGGGGCTTTTATATCCTGTTTTTCATCTTTCTCACTACTCTGTTCCCTGGGTTGTAAGAGCACAAAGTTTCATAGTTTGGCTCTTAATTTTCTCAGTAAAAGTGTGGCATTGTACTTTTAAACTTGTACAGTATTGTACACTAAAGGAATTGTACCCAGTACAGGGGCTTTGATCTGGATGAATATGTTAGACAAGGCATTTGTCTATGTTTGACTGGTGGTACTGATTCAGCATGTGCCTTGTTGTGGTTTACTTTGTACTTTTATTCAGACAATTTCATACAGATCTGGAGGCGGGGGGGAAGGTCGAGGAACCTAATCATGTTTATGCATTTTTTTTTTTTTTAACAAGTTGTAGTGAAATTAACCTGTGGAAACATTTTACCATCATGGAGAAATGTGCAGTTTAAAAATTGTTCTGCTACCAAGTTAATTTTTTATGTGGAAACGTAGATTGTTGCTGAAAATGTATTTGTTGTATTGCCCCACAATTATCTTTTCTCTCTGAACAGCAAAACTGCTCTATTGTTAAACAAATTTTTGTTTGTTTCATTCTCTGTTTGGCAACAGCAAGTAAATGTAACCTTGGAGTGAAAAGAAGCTCAAGATGGAAGAGGAAGGTTTTATAAATTGGATGATTGTATAGCTCAGACACTACCAAATTTTTACTGAGCTTCTCAAGGAAGTTGAGGATTTGATATTTTTAACCTTTCTACTGTGCAAAGGTTTCAACAAAAATGTTATTCTTTTTTAGTAAGGTTTTGTGCTTTTACTGTTCATTAGTATACATATAATTTATAAGGGAAAAAGATTATATTTTCATGCATAAAGTCAAAGCCTTGAAATATATATATATATATATGAGTCTTGTGCTAAAAGCAAGGAAATCATAGCATAATACAAGCCTTTTAGACAGGGAACCGCAATAAAGCTTAATGTAAATGTTTGAAGTATTGAATATTCAGCCTTTTGACTGAATTATTTTCTTCAATTTCACCCTAAGGAATTATTAATAATGAGTCATTCTAGGGGCTGAAATTGACCATACCTACACCATAAGCCAGAGCTCTTAGGCCAGCTACTGCCTCCTAAATCCTTATGATCCTTATGAACTTAGAAATTGAACTCTGTTAAGGCCGTGACAGCAACAGAAGTAGTGTTTTCTGGCTGCTGAACCCAGTATTTTTTGTTTCACATTTCTGCAAGTATAAATTCTCCTTGCAGAGTTCAGCTCCTGGGCTGGGCTTCAACCGAGTTGGAGTAATATTACATATTTAAAAATTGTTTACATTATGTTTCCAAAGTGACATGAAATGAAACTGTTACAGCCCACATGTTGTTTGATAACCCATTTATATCATAAATAATGATTAAAAATCCTAACTTAGTAAATAATGCTCAGAAGATGATACAAAAAGATCTGCTTTGTAGACTCAGAGATTTTATTTTCTATAGGAAGGTTATTTCTGATTAAAGTAGTTTATAATTATAAATAATATTGCAAATGAATACTGAATGAGATAAGATGTAAAATGTTACTTTCTTGTGACCGATTATATTAGTCATGCAGACTATAAATTACCGATGATTAATGTGCGCCTGTTCTGAATAAAATAGAACAGCATTTTAGCAACTCTTGTTATAATCATCTATTAGAAATGTGGAAACATCCTTCTTCATTCTCCAAATGTACTTTTACCACACTTTAAATATTTCAATTTTAAAGCTTTCCTAACTGCTCCACAGTGATGCAGTATCTTTCAGTAATTACGGTGAAATATGCTTAATAAATGAAGACGAAATAACATCGTCTGTATTGTGTCAACACAATAAATCTGTGTCTGAGCAAGAGGTGGTTTGATATATGTTCCTTTGTATTTTGTTTGCATTATGAATTGATCAGGGCATTGTACACACAAGGCAAACTTCAGACCTGTTGCAAAAGGGCAAAATGTCAGGACTGTATGTAGGCTTTCAATTAATGAATTTAGCAATGGAAAGTGTCTTAATTCATAAGTGCAGGGAAAAGATGTGGTGGAGTGTTATGTTCTGTCTATGTTTTGTTATGTTTATTATCTATGATTTAACAACGCCTTCCAATTTTGCATCTCTTGTTTAGAAATGCATTTTCAGCAATAGCAGGAAAGTCTCAGATATCAATTTCTAGACTTCATGGTTGCAGGATTAAGCCTTAAAACATGACCTAAATATTTGAAAGATGAACAATAGAAATACTGAAACTCTTTTTTTCCTTAGTTCCTTAACTATGGCTTTTAGGAGATGGGAATTCTGCTAACCTCAGTTGTCTAAAAGTTGTGTGTCTAGGCTCTATACAATGTACATGTGGTCTGCAGTAGTAGTGAAAGTGTTTATCTCCAGAGAATTAAAATTTATATTATGATGGAATAAATCAAACATAAATCTAACTCAAATTTACATTGCTAGCAAATTCCAGTAACTGAATTTAGATACAGTAGGACACAGCTTGGAGTCCCTGGGACACTCTCCTTGTGATCCTCAGGTCATTCTGATGAATGTGAGGGAGTTTTCAGTGCCACTAAGAACCACTGGAAGACACTTTTGCCTGCCTTGACCCTTGTGGTGCCCACCCATTGCCTGTCCTTTGCCTGGCTCGCACAGAGCGTGCTGTTAGATGCAGTGGAGAGCACACTGGGTAGAGCACTAGTGCCACAGGCCTGGATTAAAAGATTCAGCACAGCCTTGGATGAAGGACACGCTTTGTTTTCTAACTTGAAAAATGGTACTTTGTCCAAGTCAGGTTAAAGTCTAAATACATACACAAGCACTTATTTGCAACAACTAAAAAAGACAACACAGTTACAAATGTCTGTAACCTTGCAAGGTGATGCAGGTGGATAAATAGAAGAAAACCTGTGTTTAATTTGCTTGTACCAAATAAAGTATCTTTTTTTCCCCCCCCTCATCCACCTCTTTTCCTCTTGGTCCAGTAATGCTCAGGGTCTCAGTCTCTGCACTCCTCCTTCCTCTTGGAGGATGTCTTAGCTTTTATAACCAGTCTCCCCTTTCAAGCCTTCTAGGCAGCGTTGCTGCTGCTTCTTGCAGCTTACATAGGAGGTATAGGTTTTCTGCTATAGTAAGAATCATCTTATGACTTTCCTGGTTAGTAACCATGCTTTTGCTTCTCTTTTTTATTAGGTGACTATTTGGTATTCCTCACTGAAGAAAGCATCTTTCGCTGCACCTTATATAATATAACAGTGTGTACATTAAACATACATGTGACAAAACCAGCCAGCTTATAGCTTGAAGTTCCCTGCCTTTTTCTGGTTAGATATAATGTAACATAAAGTTAGGAAGAAATTGTTATTTACAATTTGATCAAACCAAATTCTTTGTCAGTGTGTTCCATGGTGGTTTACAACCTTGCTTTTCTCTATTTTTAGCATACAAAACAGTAATAGCTAACAAAAGAGCTTTCACTAAAGACTTTCCATGTCTTTTTCATGTACACTTTGTCATGTATAAACATATAGGGAAGTTGTAGGAAAAAACAGTATCTGCCTACTCTATCCATCAAGAGAATGACTCTCAGGAAAAATGGACTGACCTCAGTATAAAACAAAATGAATGTTTTTCATTAATAACAATAGAGATCTCATGTTTAATATTAGAACTTCCTCCTCACTGAGTTTACAGATACTATGAAAAAAGTCCATGGTAGACAGTTGCAAGATGTTTGATGACTATTGTTTGTGGCTCTTAAATGGCAGCTGGATATGCAAAACCAGTGAGACGGTGAGCTCTCAGGTTTTGCATATAAGCAAAAGCCAAAACATTTTCATGAAAAGGAACCCTGTGTACTCAGAGTGAAATGACCTGTGGAAGGAAGAAAAAGTGGCTTGTAAACTAGACATTAAATCTTCCTATTACACTTTCTACAAGGTATGAATTCAACTGTAAAACATTGCTAATACTTGATATACTACTCTTAGGACTAAGAGTGTAACTGTAAAGAGTGTATCTGAGACAGCTTTCAGATAAACTGAATTTAGAAGAAAATTATAACTATGTGCTATTGCAAGGCAAACCAACAAATTGGACAAGTGCAAAAGGAGTTTCCTGGAAAAAAAAATAAATCTTGAGCTGATGTGAAAATTATGGTATATGTCCTTCCTGTGTGTCTCCTCATGAGAATCCTGATGGGAACTTTGTTACTGAGGTGTATTTTGAGTGACCCTGAGAAGCAAATCATCTAGATAATGGCAACGTTGTTTTCTGTTATACATTCACAGCCGAAGAAAACCTGAAGATTAATTTTTACCGTCAGCTCAAGTATTACACTGAACTCTAGTACTTCCTTCATAGTATAACTTACTGGTCCACACCAGGTATAATGTTGAAAATCAAAGATAAGAACACTAGCAAAGGAACATTTCACAATTCTTTTTATGGTTTTGTTTCATTTTCATTTAAAAAATAAGGAATTGAAAACAAATGTTGCTTTCTCAAACATCCTATTGCTTTAATATTAATTATAAATATTGTTTAAGTACAAAAAAAATCCAGAAAAACTCATGACAAAAATTACATAATTACTATAATCCAATTAAAGAAACTTCATCTATGTGTTTGCAACTACAAATGAATATTAGATTTTCTCCTTAGAAATAATTAAAACTTAATTCAGTTCTTGTGACTTCCTTCCACCCAAACTGTTTCTGACATCAATGGAAATACTTCTACATTGATTTGAAAGGGATGAGCACAAAAAGCAGTCTGCTTAGAACAGTTTTGATCTAGCACAGTTCTATGTACTCTCCTCACTTAGGTACTTTGTATGAAGATATTTCATGTGTTGTGATGCATAGTCTCCAACAATAGTACATTACACTGATTTCCTAGCCAGGGAAATATGAATTAGCAGAGTCTGTTGAAGGCCTGCTAATAGTTCTTGGAAATGCTGATGACTCTTCTATTCAGACAAGGCTGCTTATGTTTAATGTCTTAGTTTCTCCTTTCTTATTATTACTAATAGTCTCAATATGAAGAATGTGTTCCTTATGCTTTCTGTGGTGCTCGTATTCCCTGCAATATTTTGATTTATTACCGTGAAAGCAGTTAGGTCACACGCATACAATTATGATTTCAAAAAGGAGTAATTGACCTCACTAAGAAAATTAAAAATCCAACCAACCAACGAATGAAGAACAAAAAACCTTTCCAGCTGGAATGTCTAAAACTTTGGTTAAATGGAAATACCCAAATGAATTAAATAATTTCAGGCTATAGTGGCTAATAATTTGGTATATCTCAAAAGTAAGAAATTACCAAAGTAAACTAAAATGCAAAACTTACCTTTTTTAATTGTTATTTTAAATCCTATGCTGACTGATTTAACTTTTGACCCAGAGTTATTTCTCAATGTGTTCAAGTTCATGCACTTGTTCTCTGGTTCCAGGGCTTCGACTGCTAAGTGCTGTGGAAGCACGCTGATGTTTAAAGCAGGAAATCAAGACAGCCAAGACAGCTTTAACGGACTGTTTATAAATGATTCAATATTTAGCGGCTTTTGGGGTTTGAGTTCATTACTTTACTGTTTAAAGAGATTGGACCACAAGTCAGGAGAATAAAAAGTAGTATATTTTAATCTGTCTTCTGTATGTCCCTTGCTTGCTGTAAACAAATACATATGTGCGACTGGAAGAGCTTCCAACATCTGCAGGTCTTTTAAATACATATGTGCAATTGGAAGAGCTTCCAACATCTGCAGGTCTTTCTGAACTGAACTTTTGTCTTACTGTAGTGTGGTCTCCTTAGAGAACCCATCGTACAAAGCCATAAGGAGAGAGTACCTGTCTTGAAAGATGCACAGAAGTGACAAACATGGTGACAGGTCTGTATTGTGGCTGCTGGAGATGAGGGGGACACTAATCTTACAGAAGGCTCAGCAGACACCCATAAAATGGACTGCTTTGAAGAAATTTTATCACCAACTGAAATACTTGAAAACTTTTATACTCTTTAATATTGTCCTAAAACTCAGGTCGTTCATCCTTCTTCCTCCCATGTGTGCTGACATGACAGCTTTGAGAATGAAAGAGAGGTTTATTCAATCAAAGTCAAAATTTTATGGAACTCCTGTGCTTGGGTTGAAATGAAGAGTGAATCTGTATATTTTTATGCTATTTTTACAGGGGCAATGCATGCTAATGATGTATATACAGCAAAAAGGCAATAGCTGGATAAAGGCAGATCTGTATTTACTTTTAAATATCATGTTTTGCAAAATAAATCTAGCTATTATGCACATATAAGATTTTTTCATGCCAACATTTTGTTACAGTATTGGGACCACAACCTTCAGATACTGCAGATAGCTTCTTTCTTCTCTGGTGTATAAGCAAATGCTGGGACAAAGCAAGCAGTTATCTTCTGAATGAGCTAGCCCATTAAAGGGTATAATGTAGGCATTATCAGGTAGTTATAGAGTACTGGAACAGAAATGAAACACTGGGAATGAAAAACGCATGGAGCTGTTACATTTAGTTATAACCCACACTTATTTTTGAACATTTGAAAGGATAGATACTTTTCCATAGGCATCTATGTTGTGACCAGGAGAATTGCTGTGTTATGAAATATTCTAGGATGGTGTGTTGTCAATTCATGCGCTGAGGCTACTCATTTTAAGATGATTTAACAAGATTCATGTCACCTACCCTGAGAAGTATTTAATTGTTAAGAATGAACATGATTCTTCAGTTTCATGGCTAGGATGTTCTTGTGCAGGAGTCACATAGGTTTCAGACCTTTTGCATACGTGTTATTATCTCATCATTGAAACAGAGTCCAGTCATCAATGTCTCCACTTGGAAGATGGTGTTGCAAATCTTCTCAGCCTAAACAGGCAATTGAAACTTGGTCTTACCAAGAGCTAAATGTGCTGTTAAGCCATTTTTAAGTGGTTCAGGATAAAAGAGGAGTAGGAAAGTGCTACTGCTTTATGTAGTTGTTTTACAGAGCAGGATTACATTTTGACATTCCATGATCCTTTCACTGCTGCAAGAGAAACCACCACCTTCCCACCTGTATGCTTACTTCAAGTACTTCACCTTTTCATGAGGCCCATGAAAATGAGTTATAGCATTTTAGGAGATGTTAAAGTAAAAAAATAACCTCCACTCAGAAACTATTACTTTAATTCTCTTCTACTTTCCATCTGAGTTGTTTTCTATAGTTGTACCATTTTTTTCCTTTGCACAGTAATCTTTATACTGCCTGTGAGGTCTGGTTTGTTCATATAGTCAATCATAAATAACTTCCTTATATTTAAACTGTGGATTTAATTTCTTTTACTGTGGAACCCATTAAGGAGTATCTTGCCTTCAGTAAGCCTGTCTAAGTAAATAATAATAAAGCTTTATAGAGATTAATAAGAGAAACTAAGAGAACTGTGAGTAATCTTCACTTTTGTGTAACTCCAAAGTGATTTTCATTCCAATAAAAATAGCTTTAATTTCCTTTTGAAAAACCTCTCTGTTTTGTCCAGAATGTAAATATCTAAAGCAAATTTAGGCAGGGGAAGTTCTTTCTTTAAAAGAGGTCCTTTTTTTTTATTTGAGAATTTGTCTCTAAGAGGAGCCTGTCTACAATGTGGAAGATTGTTCAGTCTCTTCTTTCTACACCACCAGCTTAGAAACTTAGCAGCATCGGTGTATGGAAGAGGTTGTAGGAGCTACTAATGGTAGCTCTGCAATTAACTTGCAATTGCAAACGATTGCCAGGCATCTGCAGAATGCAAATATCTAATGAACAACCTGATATGCTGAAAAAACTTGTATCCTATGTATTGCACAACACAAGAATGCAGTTAGGTGACAAGAATCATATTTTTAATGAAGCTTGCTTGTTCAAGCTGCATACACCAGTTCTTGAACACATATGATCCAAAACATTATTCCAGACCACAGTTCCCCTTGTAACCTTAACCTGCATGCCAGCGCTACCAGTGTTTGACTTTGACTAGGAAGGCTGATGCTGGGAGTGAGCTGCCTTGCTGTTTCTCATAGCTGCCCCCAAGGAGCTTACGCTGGCCCACTAGCACTGCAGAATTTTGTCAGAGGCCCTTTAGCAATAACATTCTGAGAAAATGAACTTACAACGCCCTATACAATGGCACTCTCTGCTGACTCTCTAGTGACTCCAGTGTCTGAATATACTAAATATGCTAATTATAACTAAATATACTCTGAACATTCAGAGATGAATGACCAAACATAAGTGAAAGTATCCCCCCCTTTCTAGAGAGGTAAGGAGTTTGACTCTTAATTTCAGAATTGCCCAACTCAGTAGATACAGGTTATAAATATTCATTCAAGTAATTTATTTATCAATCTTGTTGCATATTTTCTCACTAGCCATTGGTCCTCATTAAAAATAAAAGTTGAATTTCCTCAATATGACCTAGTTCCATTAAGTTTTAGTCTTAAACATTCTACTGTTTAAATGTATACACCCTGCATCGTTGTGGTAACACCTGCATGACATAATGTCACTCTTTATTGTGTGTATCTGAGTACTAGAATGGCAGAAACAAATAGGAAGAAACATTACAGAAAATGAGTTTTTGATGGAGGAAGAAATGAGCTGGAACTGTGCCAGGCACACTATGTCAGCAATAACAGTCATCTTGAAAAATTCAGAAACCCCAGATCCCACCCTACAAAGCAGAAAATGAGTGAAATGGAATTAGTACTATTTATAATGTAAAGAGTTCAGGGAACAAAAGGCAGATCTTCAGTAATGCTGTATTGAGGAAAGCAAATAGATGCACCACGGAGTAGTCCATTTGAGAGCTAGAAACAGTTTAAATGTACAGCAGAAATGTTGGCAAATGACATTATTAGTCCCGTATAAACTGCTGCTACAAGATTTTTTTTGCTATTAAAAGAGGCTTGTGGTGTCCTTAAGAGGGATATAAAAAGTCAGTATTTAATATTTAAAGATTTATGATCCTGATTTCTTTACTGACAGCAAGAAATGCATAATTCTTTAATTCTAAAAGTAAACACATATTAGAGTAGTACAAGTTGTTATGCGTATCTGTCAAGGAGCTCTTAGCTTTGTTCTGCTTTAAAATCAAGAAAATACAAGACCATTTTTTTCCTTTTAGTATTATCTAATGTTTCCAATGTTTCCAAATTATGTCTTTTCCTGATTAATTTTCTAACTAACAATTTTATAATTTCTGTGTTTCTTTTGGATTACTGATGAATATCTATTATTTAGTTTCTATCTGACTTTAGTAAAGAAAGGAACTATATTCACTTGGAGTCTATTCTCTTTTACAAATTAGGTTTTTTTCTCATTTTCTAACTATGCTATACATTAAGCATCTTAAGAACTCTTTCAGGAAAACTTTTTGAGCTTCTTACAATATACAATGGCACATAAGGTTAACCTTAAGCTGTATGCAATCTTGATATATATGTGTAATAATTTTAAGAGCAGGTAGACTTCATGCTAGCTCTATATTTGACTCTTCTGTTTTACTCCAAGCTTCTTCTGATCATGGTGATCCTTGAACTGAAATAAATAATTTGTATATAAGTGTAGAAGAAATTAAAATTTGATTCTCAAAACCACAGTATGAGAGACTTGCCCGTTTGTCTGTATCTCAACCCCAAATCAGGAACCTCAGAGCACTTGGTTATTAAACTAAACTAAGGAATTCTATCTGATATTTCACTAAGGGAAACAGTTCAGAATCACAGGGCAAAGAAGAGTTTATGTCTTAGAGAAGACAATCTGCATCTCTGCAGTGCCTTCCATAAACAACTCAGATAAATACGTCATAAATTAGCAAAAGAACAGCCCAGAAGCTCTAAGAGTTCCACTGACCCACCAGGCAAGCAAAAAATTTTTCAGCATAAAAGTGGCATAAAAGTGTGCTTTCTTTACTGTGTTAAATCCGTTTTGTATTGAAAAAGTTGCCTTCTTTCATGGTGCAATGGGGCAAAGTAATAGGAGGGGTATCTGTTCTTTTGTTGTTTGACAATATCTGAGACAGTAGCTCTAACTGAAGTAAGATTATGTAGCTGTGAGGGGGAAGGGATGGCAAACCATACATTTAATGTCCTCATTTTTCTGTCTACTTCATGGTCGCTCAGGGGCACAGTCAGAGGCATTGGCGTTTTGTACCCCTCTTTGGCTGCAGAGCTGAGATAATAGCCTCTCTGTTTTAAGCTAGCGATGGAACCACCCATTGAGGAGGGACAGTGAGGTCATATTTGAGAAGATTAACTCAAAGTACGTACTTAGAAAAGTAGGAGGTGTACAGATACTTCTCCCATCTACATGTTTGAGTAAGTCTGGCAACAGAGCAAGTCTGCTGCAGTGCTGTTGCCAGATAGGTAAGCAAAAGGAGGAATCCCTCCTTCCTCCTTGTAAACCATGCATAGTTAGAGATTGCGAAGAGGGTTGTGTGTTAATTTTAGTCACAAGAAATAGAATATTTTATGTCCTGTAGTAAATTTTATTTTTAATTTAATATTTTAATGGACTAAATTGAATTTTTAATGTCTAATTAATTTATCTAATTAGTATTTTGGAGGGCTAGGTAAATGAAACTGAAGATTCAGAAGATCTTGTAATTTATTTGACCTTTCCATTACTCCATTTCCATGGAGTATTGCCAGCTCCCCAAAAAAGGAAATAATGTGCCTGTAAGAAAGGCAAGAACTTATATATGGTTAATACTACAAAGATGTTCTGTGGTGCTTCATTTTAAAAATATGATAATACATATTTTATTCTAACTATGATTCTGGTTGTGTAATTCTGGGCTGCCATTTTGAAATCAGTGAAGATAAAACCAGGACTCTATGTCCAAGTCCATTCAATTATCAGTGGTTCTGTTTTCTGGGCTGTAGGGGATAATTTCCCATCAGCAAGAAAGGTGATTTATACAAACGTATTTGTGCTACTTTCTTCTCTCTCCAAGGTAACGACTTGACAGTTCCTGGTTCTGATCTCTGACACCTTGATTCCTGGGCAAAATCTGAAAGACTTTTAATAACTGTGGAGGATGTTGTACTTCTTGTCCTATGATCCTAGGGTGCCTTTTGTGAGTTGATGTAGCTTGCTACAACTTTTTTTTAAAGAGACTGGAAAGAGTGATCGTATTTCATTCCTCACTTATGAAAAATTACATCTTTTGGGATTTTTGAGAAGCGATTCTAGAGTAGCTGTAACAGGCTGGAGAATCTGATCCACAATTTTGACGTTTTGTTTTGCACGGCTTAGTACAAATAGTGAGGGTAAGAATCCAATCTGCTGCTAACAAAGAGCCACTTCCTCCCAGAATAGCATTTCGCTTCCTTCTCCCTCCAACTTCCACAAAAGCTTAGACATTTCAGAAGCTGTCAGTTGCTTTCACAGAAATGCTCTAGTTCACCGCAACAAAAATTCTACAGGAACATTGGAGGAGAACAGAAATAATAAAGCAGGCAGGCCTGTTTGTTTATCTCACAGTTTTAAAATATGGCTTTTCCTAAACAATTTAGGAGTGATTTTAATGAAATTTGTATATGTATGTTTTATGTTGATCAGCGAATCCACTTTTGAATTCAAAGCTTAATCTTTGCAGCTTGTATTCACCTTCACATGTGCATACACCTGAGTTGCACAGTATTATTAGTAATCATTTATTGTGCCTTACCTTAAAAAAAAAACATCAGCATGAGTATAGGCTGCCTACTTTGCAAAAAAAGTTCTGTTTAATTCAATTTCAAGAGATTTGTACCATTTATAAACAAACACCTGGAGTTTCAATGTTAATCTCCATTATACCGGTAGTTCTTGCTTTCTCCCATGTCCTTTCCAAAAGCAAAATCCACAATCTATTTACATTTATTCTTGGTTCCTCATTTTTATCTTTCACTGCTGCATAAGCATGTTTTTACTTCACTACAATACTTGGTCCTCTTCTTGTTTTTCACTCTTCCATTTTACTCACTTGTGATTGCTTGGTGTTTTCTGTTCATCTATTTCTGCAGCTGCTATCACTGTTACTTTTAAATGTCCCTTAAGGAATTTCTATTTAATACAGATTTTCATTTAAAGTTCCACCCTCTCTTTTTCAGTGACTTCTAACACCCTAATTATGTGGTTATTACTATATTGTGCTCATTACGCACTGAGGCCTGTTACTCTTGTTCCTATTTATGACTTCAGAACAGTCACTATTGCATGTGGCATTGGGTAATCACAGTGATATATGTCAACACTAATACCCACAGTATAAATTTGCAGAAAGCTGGGAATTTTGGTTGGTGAAGGTTAGAAGAGAGATTATCAGACTAGTTCTGCCAATAATGTGTTTATGTCTTATTCTGTCAGTCATTCCGTTAGCATTACTCAGAAGGTTGAGTTTTTCCCCCCACAATTATTTCCACTGAGTGTTATGTCAGTGATCACTTGGTCATAGCCAGCACTACACCAGGCCTTTAATGATGCTACACAACAGGATTTTTGAACAAGCTTTGTAGAAGCAAACACTGAGCACATTATCACCATCCATGCAAAAATCTTCATGCAAATGTTCTAGAAAGCAGCTGGATACTGTGGCTGTTATATGAAGGAGTATTTCCTAATTCCTGATTGCCATTGATTTTAGGTATTTTAAGTCTGTTTTCCAAACTTCCCAAGCGCATGGCTCTCAGTAAATTCATTATACACTGGGCCAGTCTGGTCCTGGTGTCCACACTTCCAAAATGTTCCTCTCATTACCTTACAGATTCATCTCCCATTTAAAAAGCCTCAGTGCTGAAGACTGGGAAGTTTGTTTGACCAGTTTTCTCCTCCCAGTTGCCTTTGAGAGTGTGCATTTGACAGAACAGAAGTGTGCAGCATAACTGTTCCTCAGACTAGTTTGTCCCCCACATTTTTAACTAGCCCCCCATTACAGTAGGCATTAAATCCCTTTTAATACTTTGCTGTCTGGGAGGAAATTAGGGGACTATAGATTAAAAGCCTTTTTTAGCCTTTGATATTTCTTAGTAGCTGAAACTGTTTCTGTTAATTAATAGAGTGATTGTAGTATTACGGCACATATTTCTGCTAAGTTGTGCTTGTGGGATAGTCTGGTTTTGTCAAGAATGCTGTGAAAAGCCTCTAACCTGACCCTTAATTTGTGACATCCTTTAGTTGTGTTTGGGATAAGCAAACACATAGATGTTTGCCTGAGATAAGCACCAAACTCCAAGTTGCTGGCAGCCTAGAGCTTTTACCAAAACAGGGGGAGCTATAAGATGATTTTTTTCATGTGTCTTGTTTACCTCACATGTCATTAAAAAATACGCTCAGAAGACCTGATGGGAGTATGTTTTGTCCCACAGGTTCACCTAAATGTTTGTTTTAATGATTAAAGATTACTTTCCATATTTTATCTGTAAGGAAACACTATAAATGGAAGCCTTTGAGGGTGGGGGACAAGGGAGGATGCAAAACCTTTTAAATTTACTATCTTTGTTTGAGATTTGTTCCAACATTCCCCTCATTAAAAAACTAGTAACTTTATTAGTTAGTGTTGCTCTCTATGTGTAAAATATATTCAGAGTCTGTGTCCAATATGACTAACAAGACACTAAATATAATCAGAGCGCTGATTATATTTACTTACTCCTCCAGAGGAGGAAGTAATACAGATTTCAGACACTATTCTTCAAATTTTGGTTCTTCATATATGTCACTTTCAGGAAAACAAATGTTATAATTTTAATTTTTCTATGACAATTTGCATTATTTGTATAAGCAGAGTGCCTAAGATACATGAAGTCAAAGTGCTAAAACTTGTTCCTGTGCACTTTTCGACACAGAAGTGAATTTTTCTGGAAAGGGAAACTCTTCACATGGAGCCTATTCCAGCATTGTCAATGGAGAAATTCCATCAAACTATAACAGATAAGTCACTTCTAAATCATTCTGAGCATTTGTAGATACTGCAGAAATTTTTTTTGGACTAAATTGTTAAATGTAATGCTGTGTTAGACTATGATTAGTTTTAGCCATGGCTTAATAAGAAAATCTGATGGAGGCAATTCTAATTAGTCATATATGAATAAGGATGTATGAATGTTTATATTTTTTCCCCTCTGATTATGTTACTGTATACTCATATGATGTGCTGTGCTGATGTTTAAATTCTGGTTTAGACCAGTTTGGACACAAGAAAAGTTCCCCAAAACAGAATACGTCGTTACAGTTTATGTGTGAGACAGGAATTTTGTGCTAATTGCTATAGAAAGACATGGACACTGAAACCAGACAGGTGAAGTCAAACCATAGTTCTACGATTTAAAAAAAATGCACTCAGCTTATGCATAATGGCATTTGAAACTCAGAGTTCATTAACCTTTTTCAGCCCCATGTTTGTCTGAAGAGTATAAAATAATCAAGATGGGCTTGACAAGAAAAGAGTAGTGGGAGGAAGTTCTGAAGAACATAAAAACAAGAGGATTTTTTGAGGGAAGATTTATATCTCGTATAAACCAACTATAAAATCAAGTATGAACTGACCTATTAAAATGATAATTTCTAAAACATATTCAATATTGAATCTAAGATAATATCAAGGAGACATTTACATTTGACTTTCAGATTTCAAAGTCCACTTTTAAGGCAGTTTACAAAGATATCCCAAAAAGATGTCATGGATTTTATTTTCTATTTTTCCTGGAATATTTTAATAAAATCATAGAATCATAGAATCATTTATGTTTGAAAAGACCTTGAAGATCATCAAGTCCAATGGAAAATCAATTTTTAATTAAGTAATAAAAGTTTAGTGGTGTTGCTTTTACTTTCCTAAGATGTAACCCCCAAAAGGCTACAGTTATTTGGGAGAAAATTCTTAGGTACGTAGTGTACCGCATTCACGTATATAAGTATTTGCAGAGCTGGAGGACTGGAAGTAAACAATAAAGATCACAAGGAGGAAGTAAATGCAAAGTAACGTGCGTGCAGTAAGTAAATCTGTGTACATTGGAGTGGAAGTTTTGAATATGAGTACATGAGAAAAAGAGAAGCTGCTGCTGAAGATAAAGTTGGTCACATGAGTTCAAAGTTTGTGGAAACTTTTGTGTGTGTGTCTGTGTGTCTGTGTGTCTGTGTAAGGGTCAGGTTTTAAGATCAGTTCTTCAAAAGTTTGTCACTATAAACTTCCCTTCCGCATAATATCACCGTGCCCTTGGAGCTGTTTTTCTAACTTCTAACAAGTAAGACCTTTTTTTCTTTTTAAAGGAAAATAAATTTAGTATGAAATGGTGTTATTACGGATGTTTAAAAGAAGAAGGTGGGAGCCAGGGAAAAATGCTAAAGAAAGTATGGGAAAAGTTAATGTGAAACATAGCAACCTGGTGATTTTATAATTACAGAACAGATACTTTAACACTGTCTTTGGTATTTGTAGGCAATTGTAACTAAAAGGTGTTACGTAGATCCAAAGAGGAAATTTTATGTATTCAGAATGAATGCGATCTGTTTTTTTTTAGGTAATAAAACATGAACATATGACCTATGGTGCTGGAGTGGTAACTTCCCCCTTGGATATCAGTGAAGGAAAGCTGTACTTATTTTAATTTTTAAGTATGATGGGTGACAGCAGAAACCTTTCTCTTGGAATTAAAGCAGTGGTTCAGATGGTGTGTGCAGCCTGTTGTTACAGAATTGAAATACAAAAGTAGGATTTTCAAAAGTGAAATGAATGGCCGTCCTATTGTGAAGTTGCTTTTGTCACTATGTTGCAGTCCCACATAAAAACCTGTCAATATGTGAGGGGGGTGAGTTGTCCTCCAGTCTCCATTTCTTTCAATTAGTTTGAGAAATTAAAAAGTCTTTTTCTCACGCTCAAGATGCAAGTTTTATTTGTGGGTATCTTCAGAAAAATGTCCAGAATATGTCTCAGAGAAAACTATCCCAATGTCAAATCCTTCATGATAAAGATTATTTGCAGATTGTGCTCCCCTAGAATTTTAATCAGCTTTCAGTGGAATTATCAACAATCTTTTTTTTTTTAATATATGATAACAGATGAATGATTGGAGCTATTGAGGAGTTTCATTTGTATTAGCACATGTACAAACCACGAAGATGATGAATTTTCTTAGGAATGACTAGATGGTTGTCTTAAAAATAATTCTTTTAAATTTTTCTTCTACAAGAATGTGTCCAAAACATTTGTAATTTCATGACTAGTTGGAGATGCCACTCCTGGCAATTCTTGGATCAAGTGACTACGAGGACGATAAAGAAGCAGGCACGGTTTGTATTTAGTTTTCTGCAATTTTGTGCAGTTTAGTTGCACAGGAGGTTCCAAAACTTCAAGTCCAAAAAAAATGAGATCAGAGGTATATGGTCTGGGTTTTGCATGGCAGCAGTATTTTGCAAAACAAAATAGCCCTCTTTTTTTTTTTTTTTTTTTTAATCAATTCTGGGTTATTGACTCTCTTCTATCTGCACTATAAGCGGAGATGAAAAGACGTTCACTACTTTGGCAAGGGCAGCTTTACGGATTTTACATCACTATAAAAAAATCCCAGCTGCAGCACTGTTAAATACATGTTCAGTATGTTTCCTTCTCTGTTGTTCAAGCTGCTTTTACAGAAATAGGCTAAGTGCAGGTCTTTCAATCCATGTTAGTAGTGCCCAGAGAGGTAGTACTGGGCCTGAATAAAGAAGGGGCTAAGGAGAAACTACCAATCCTATGAAGATAGAAACATTACCATGTTCTGTCACCTGCACCTGTTAACTTTTTGTCTTGGAAAATCTTCCTCATCATACTGTGCAGAATCTCAAAGATGTTTATTTTACTTACAGATTAATAATTCTTTAGGACCCTTGAAGTGGAACAGTGGATACTGTTTTATGGCTTTTAAAATGAT
>NW_008794414.1:3987986-3990808 GCF_000699145.1 Aptenodytes forsteri
TTGTGGCTTGTAAAATGATTATAATAATGATTCTAATATGAGGCACGTCTTTCTCCCCCTTCCAACTAGATCCATGACATACTCTTTTTATCACTTTACCTCTGATAGAGAATAAAATGGGAAAGTGGCTGAAATAAAAGCACCTTCCCTATCTGATCTGATTGTGTTTGAGAAGTGGGGGAGTTACCATCTTTGTAATTATACCTTTAGACAAAATTTTCAACTCTATTATGATCTCTCTCATGACATGACCCTACTCACACACCAATCATTTCTGTACAGTCTTCCCGCTGCTTCACATTTTGTTATTGCTTGTGCTCTCTTAATGACCATGCCAACAAAATGTTAATGGACAGAATTTATGCTAAATACTAGCAGACTTACTAATATCAGAGTCCAAAATCAACACCCTGTAGCTTTTCTAAATAACCCCATAAACCACCAAAATTAGTAGAAATAGTACATGTACAATTTCATCTTATTTGCAGAGCTATTAATAAGGACTTTCTTGTAGATTCTCTCTTTCTGAACTCTCACTCATCTGAGAGTATTGTCCTCTCCCATCTGTTAAGGTGGAGCTGAGTCAGCTGGAATCAGTGTCTTCCTACAAGTTTTCACCACCATGTTCTGGGATATTGGGTTTTGAGACAGTAGCCTGTCATGTTATGAGTGGATCCACCTCTTCCATCTAAGGCTGATTCCCAAAACAGCTTCATTAAACTCACTCATCTTTTGTCAGGGAGCAATCTGTATCTGTCCTGCCTCTATGTGAAATTGTAGGTTTCAACAACTTCCATCTGTTGGTGTGGGCAGCTAAGTGGTGATGTTTAGTGCCATTTTTCTTAGTGGGTGTTTGAAGGCAGCAGTCAGGAAATTCCGTTTCCTCTGACATCGGACAGCAGGAGGATGAAGTATTACAATTTGCCAGCCAGGTCAGAAATGTGAATGATTCAAATTTGTATTCCAGGAAAGTAGCAGCTGCCTCAGCTCAAGGTCACCACAATGAATAATACTTTGGCACCACCTGCCTTCTAAGCCTGGGCTTTGCTTTTCAACTCACACATAATGTCCACTGCTGCAGTATTTAATTACTGAGATTGTCTCTTTCCTTTCTGATTTGCCCCCTGTCTTACTGTAAGAACAAGAATTTCAAACACCTCGCGGTCCTAACATCAGCTTTTCTTAACTAAATTCTCACTCCAGAGTTTAGTACCTCTAAACTACCCTATTCCTGTAAAATTCAAATTTTCTTTTTAGATATCTCACTGTGACGGTTGCAATTTTTTTGGCTTCTGCATATTTTCTTTTATATTACCTGACTTTCACCTTGTGTTACTATCTTTTAGGCCTGGATGGTAAGTGTTCAAAAGGAAACACGTAACTGCTTTTTAACCTTGCTTCACAGGGTTTGTTATATGGTATTTGATCTCTTCATGCATTGGCAGTTGTTCTGGTAGGTCTTGGTCCTGTTTTATAAACAAAACAAAAAACCTCTCTGCCTTTGACGACTTTCCTTCTTGAGAACCCAAATGAAGTTGATTGAGATTCCAGGTAGAAGCAAGCTCCTTGAGTGCATCATGTAACAAGTGATAGGACGAGAGGAAATGGCCTCAAGTTGTGCCAGGGGAGGTTTAGATTGATTCTATGATTCTATGATTGTGCCTCTTATATCAAAACTCCTGTCGGTCTCCTCAGAATCGCCCTTTCAGAGGTAATACTGATTGTGTTGAGGAGTTCTTTTGGAAAAGGAGTCAAATGCTGAGATGGGGAAATAAATGTCAAGACATGGTTGTTTATACTTTGCACAGACTTAAATGCACACTGCAGCATCAAATGTGTATTTCTTTATTTCTAAATTTGTTGAACTATATTCACAATAACTCATTGCTACTACCTCCATTAGTTTATTAGGCCAGTAAATCCTGACACAACAGACAATCACTGTTTTACTTTGGTATTTGTAGAGTAAATGTCCCTCGGTACCTTTGTCAGGTCCTAACTATTGGCACCCCTTGTACAATGACTATGCATATGCCTGGCTTTGGTGGCATGAACTGCACCACTGTGTAGGTTTCTATTCTTATCTTCCAGGTGTTACGTAGGAGAAAAGGCAGTGAACTTGAATGATATAAACTTCTGCAGAGGTCAGGGGACATAAAAGTTGAGTTCTGCCTCAGTGTTCAGTATTTTATTGTTCTTTATCCCTAAAAGGTAACAAGATAACAAGATTAATGACAGGATCGGTAATGGACTGATTTTGTTTTGACAAATGATTCATGTTCTTCCTGTAAAGCAACTTTCATGGTTAATTTTCCATCTTGCCATTGCTTATAGCTCTGCAACTTCCTCTTCACAGACAGATGATAGTGCTTTATTTAGGATCAATATATTGCAAATAATTACTTTTACCTTATTCCTGGGAGAAACATTCACCTTTATATGGCATCTAAATAAAGCTGAGGAACTGTTCACCTATTTAACTGCTGAAATAATAAAGGTGGTATAACTGACAAGGCAAACACAACAGATTATTTTTCATGGTGTGTAGAGATGCCGGGGGAGGGGAACCTCAATCCATCCCACTCCTACCAGTTTGATGCCAGGGCCAGCAATAGATGCCCAGAGCCTGGAGAAGGAACACAGGTCAGCAGGAGAGCACCTGAAGAGCAGCACAAAGGAACTCCAGCCAGTAAGGCAGCTTCATCGGGGGTCCAACTTAAATGCGTCTATGCAAACACATGTAGAGTGGGGAATAAACAAGAGGAGTTAGAGACTTGTGCACACCTGCAGGGCTACGACCTTATTGGCATCACAGAGACGTG
>NW_008794414.1:3992754-3998731 GCF_000699145.1 Aptenodytes forsteri
TGGTGGATGCCCCATCCCTGGAAACATTCAAGGTCAGGTTGGACGGGGCTCTGAGCAACCTGATCTAGTTGAAGATGTCCCTGCCCACGGCAGGCGGGTTGGACTAGATGACCTTTAAAGGTCCCTTCTAACCCAAACTGTTCTGTGATTCTAGAGGAATTCTGAATAGGTCTTGTCATCTAACAAAGAAGCTCTGAAGCCATGAGAGACGAAGACAACAACAGCTTACTGTTATAGAGAAAAGTAGGAACAGTGTTGGGCCACCTCTATCGCTGGTTATCTTCTGTGCCTTAGACATGCAGGATGACTGCACAGAAGGCCAAGGTAAGCAAGGCCCATCCTTGCTGTTTTATTGAGCCCAGAGACCCTGTGCATTGCTCTAGAGAGCAGTCATGAATATATTGGCTCATCTTCTCTAGGGATAAAAGCTTCTGTAGCTTCTGTTGGTGATGAATGATGTTATATTTTTATTATTTTTATTTCACTGTTTCTTACTCTTAGGTATCCTGTTTAATCTGGGTTTTGATCTGTGTGCATTTAAAGAGCTGGATAGATTTTTGGCATAAACTCGTTAGGGAACTAGCAAAGTCCATTTGTAAACACTTCTGCCCCAAAAGCACACTGCTCAGAAGTGTGATGGCTGTGTATCCTGACTGGCAGGTATCTAACATGGTTTGACAAGGTGGGAGAGGCACTGTGAAACCACTAGCTACTTCAGTGGCTTCTCTCTAGACTGTTGGATACCAAAGTTGGAGACATGGCATTATATGTTTGCCTGCCGCAAGTAGAGACATCCCTCCCTGTTTAGAGCTAGGTTCTGTTTCATTTGGAGAATTTGGTGAATGCAGGATTGCCTATGTCCTCTGTCCAGGACAGATTTTGGAGGTGCTATCTTGCTAAGTGATTGCTCAGTCTTCTGGGCCATCTTTCTGGTCAATGCAGTGGGCACTCCTTGCTGTCTGGTCCTGTGGGAAGGGGACACCTTATCTGTTCCCTCTTGCAGTATCACAGCTGAAAAGAAAAAACAGACATTTGTAATCTGTGCCTTTACTGAATCTCTTCATGACCTGTTTGAATGACTGCAGTGTTTGTATCAGAGTGTGTTTCAGTTGCTCTAGCAGATGCTTGGAAGGGGAAGGGACCGTTTCTTCCTGAGAGGCAAACAGAAGGGAGATGCAGACTCCATTTAGTTACAGCTGTGGTGATGGAGGTAAGCATGGCAGACACTCCACGTCTCTCAGCACTGAGGACCTGCCTATAAATACCTTAGAGCTGTCTGTCTGAGCCAGGTTTTTCTCTATCCCATGTACCTTTCTGTAAGCAGGTTGGGCCGCTCTTATCCTCTCTCTTAAAAGACTTTTTATTTATTGTCTCAGTTAAGGTAGGCTGGAACGAAAAAAATTTGGTTAACATGTTGTAGTGAAAATCACATTCTCACAAATACTTTCTCCTGAAAAAATAATTTAAAAAAAAATTGTCCTCTGTAATAAATTTTTCTGGAGACTCCCAGTGTGAAAGAAGTTACAGGGATCTTTTGTTTTGGAGAAAAGTTTTTAAGTTTTTTTTCTTTTTGCAAGATGACACAATAGTGGAGATTCTGGTTTTCATATCAGACAGACGTACTTTGCTACTCACGGACATTGATGTCACCCCCACCCCCTGATTTGGAACCATGCTTCCAGTTATTGCTTTCTCTGTATAGTTTCTTGGGGATGACTAGAATAAGACTGTGGCTGAGAATTTTATAAGAGCTCTGAAATTCATGTCTTTAATTCTGGTTTTGCAAACTGTTTTAAAAGTAATGACCTTAGAGAAATTATGGCAAACGTAACTTGTCAAGACCAAATTCTTCTTGCTTAATGGATACCTTTTGTTCACAGCATAACTTTAATTAAAGCTTAATTTTATATCATATAATGAATTCCGATATGTGTAGTGCTCCATAAATCTTCAGTGGTACAAAATGAATACTACTGAAGTTGTAGTGTAGTAAGGTGCAAAACTGATACATAAACCTTTAAACAACAGAAGTGTCATAAACCAGAGATATTCCTGACCCCTTGTTTTTTGAGTTAGTTTTCTTTCCTTGAAGTACACTTCATACAGTGTGGGGAAAAAAACCCACGTGCCAATGTATAGTTGTCAATAGGAATTATTCTATGCAAACTCATATTATTACAATATACATTGAACCATTAGATTACTGAGATATCATTTAAGTAAGTGTTCTATCCTATTTGTTAACACAGTACTTGATCTTGTACAGAAAGAACACATTTTTTCTAATTGCTGCTGTGAACTATGATTAGTAAAATTTATACTCTTCAGGGATTATCTCTTTTATTAATGTTTGGTGTCAGTAATTTTTTTAATGGTGGAAAATAGTTGAGTGCCACAAAACTTTTTTTTTAAAAAATTGTGACTTTTTAAAGTTAATGGTGGTGTATTTGCATTTTATAGCATGGTGGTATTTCTGATTTTCTCAGTACTGGATCTTACAGCATGACAATGACAAAAGCCAAGGTAGCCTTTTCATGAAGACAGATGAATTTTATGTTGCATCCAGAAACAACTGAAGACAAAAAGCACACTGAATGTCTGGGTTTTATTCTTTCTCTTCTTCCAGGATGCAATACTGCTAAACAGAGTCTGGAAATTTTTTATTTTATACTGGAAACTTTTATTTTTACAAACAACCTTCCAAACTTAGTAAGAAATATTTTGTATGAGTGCTGTTTTTAAAAGCAGATGAAGTTTTGTACAAATAGAGAGATTACATTGGAAAATGTTTTGCAGTCAATTTTCTTCTAGATTTCTTAGGAATCTTGCAGGGAGTAACAGTATGAAAACCAGCACAATGAAGAAATCCTTTTCTTTCGTTAGAAACAAATGGCATAAGGTGATCATATGGGCTATTACTATTGTAACATCAGGGATGAAACAAAAACACTTCTCAAATTATAATGCATTCCAAAGTGCCAGATGTGACATTCCCAGGGAATATAATATTGTTAGATGCTAGAAAGCAAATGTAGTGAGGTATTTGTAATCTCCTAGCTGTTAAGATACAATCCCAAATAAATGTCCTTGCAAAACTCAGGAATGTCTAAAATGTGAACAAGTAAACTAGCGTGTCTGGGTTAAAATGGTTGTTCAGCATTAACCAGGTTGGGTGCTCACTGCAACCTCTGGAAGGGAGCATTCGATGTGCCTTTAAAAGAGGATCATTTACCACTTTCCTTGCTGCTCTCTTCCTGATCCTTCCAAATGCTCCATTTTCCTCTGCTGGTTCTCTGAATAGTGTTAGCAGAGGCAGAGAAACAGTAAAGAGTTTTCTGAAATTAAAAAAAAACACAACAAAAAAAGACTTTTGTATTTCCATTGCAAGACTTCTGTGCTTGTTGTTCTTCCTTCATGACAACTAAAAGAGATGATCAGAAGGACAGGAAGGAGTAAAGCAGAATCACATGAAATGTAAATCTCTGTAGCTTATCTTGGCAGAGCATAAACATCTATACAGTCTTCTGAATATAACCAAGTTTTCTGTCTTTTGTATGCCATCAACTGAAATTTGGCAAAGTTCTGTTTTTTCTGGGCCCTTTCAGGATCTGCGTTTTGTTCTCTAGAGACATTTATTGTTCACTCAGTTGTAAATGCTGTCTGAGAACATGCAAGGTGTTGGTTTCCTTTGATTGTTTTACTGTGTGCAGCAGTAATTACAGTGTTAATGCATTTTCCAGACAATATCTAGTATCACTACTCTTAGACATGCAATTAGCCTTATTATTACTTCTTGCTCAGTAAATTTAGTGAGATTTAAACAAAAACTTTTTTTGAATATTTCCTTAATACTTGGTTTTAATATATACCATGTATGTTTATATATAATACAACATTCTAACATGAACCATCTATAATAATAATTTTGAGATAGCTAGCTACAGAACAGTAAATTTCTGAAAGCTTGTGTATGTGAAGGGAGATACATACACATATTCGTATGTGCTTTTGGTACTAGACTGAAACAAAGCCTCTCATCACAAGAGTCAGTTGTTCAAGGTGATTGTGACACAAGCTGTGAATTACGGCATAAAGGCAATGTTCTTTCAGAACTGAGCATTACTTTTAAAGGAAATCTGCTGCCTCATGCACTGATCATCCACGGTTTTGGATTATTTGGCTGTGTGCTTTCAAAAATCTTTTGCACACACACAGAAAGTCTAGCACATGACACAATGAACTCAATTCTGGCAGGTCTGATGTACCTGCTGCCTTCAACAAACCTGCTTCGGTGTATAAGAGAGAATAAGTTTTGCAATCTCAGCTGACAGAAAAAAAAAATTGCTGGTATTTTTCTTTAAGCAATAGAACTTGACCCGAAAAATAGTCACTAAAGTGTTGTCATGTAGAAATGCATATAAGGTTTCTGCGGAAGGCCCAGTCTCTTTACTCCTTAAGTAAGTGACAGGAGTAGTTCTGTTTGTGTGAGTAATCTGTAATTTTCACAGAAAAATTGAAGTTCACAAATGCAGGGAAAAATAAGAAAACTGTCCACTAATACCTGAGGACTTAATGGTGTGTGCTCACTTGTATATGTATGTGTCTCAGTGTATAAATATGCCAAAGAAAAACCCTACATATTTATGAAAACACTGAACAGGATTGTGTATTAAACCAACACACTCCAGTGTGTTTTCTATATTTCTTAACGTATTCTCACTGGAAGAAGTGACTTTATTACCTGCCCATATTAATGTAAAAGGTCTTTGTAGTGTTTCAACTTCAGAGAAGTTCATCATAAGAAAAGAAATTAATAACTACTGTCATGAAGCCCAGAAATCATTGCCAGCTCCTTTGAGGGTGAAATTTAAAGTGGCCACATTTGGCACCAGGTGTTGTATTAAAGGATGTCATTTGTCTTGAGTTGTAACTGGGGCCATGAATAAAAAGATGCTAATTGCCTGCCTCAGCTATTATTCTTAGGTTCATTCCTAACCCCTTTCATAAAAGTCTGGCTCTATTACTCTCACTGCCAGTAGTTTGTTTACTGGGAGTTACTAGTAAGGCTCTAGTCACTGTCACAGCCTGTTAGCTCAAAATTACACTGACTCAGAGTTTCTGCGTTAACAGGGCTTGCAACAGATACATGTGGTGGATCCACCAGTCAATTTTGAAATTGTGAGAATAGATTTATTAATATCTATTAATAGATTGGCTCACTGTGCTCGACAATAAAGGGATAAGACCTCTTTTCCCTTCTACCCCCAAAGGGCACTCGAATCCTGCACCCCTATTTTGCTACTGACAGTGTAAGCCTGAAGTCTTTCACTTCTCTGCTGTGGAGTGTGGGAGATATGAATTCAGCTGAGTTTTTGGAGTACTTCTTCAGACTTAAAAGTACTTCTAGTCCTCACACGGGAGGGAAGACTATCCACAGCGGTTATGGGAGTCTGCTCCACCCTACAGTCTTCTTCTACCTCAAGTGGATTTTCTATATATCCAGTATGTATTAATTTTAGATTTTAAATCTGTATGTAAATGCACTGGCCCTGAATATCTGAGAGCCAATTTCTAAAGCATTTGCTGTGTCTGATAGCTTTTATTAGTAGACAATAATTTTCTCTAGAAGTAACTTTTTTTTCTTCTCTCCCCACTCTGTTGTTCTGTCATTGGGTTTTGCTTTTGTTCTTGATACCCATTTTCTTTGTTCAAACCTTTTGGGGGCTATGAGGGCAAAGGGTTGAGAGTTTTGCTGGGTGTCCTGAAGATGGCAAACTTGTCCTGAGTGAGTGTTCAGAATTGACAGTCTTCTGGTAAGAAGTTGAAGCAGAGAGGGAGATCTGCAGTCCAGGTCAGGTTTCATGTTTGATCTTTGCAAAGAATGCAACTCTTGCTATCTTAGAATCATAGAATCATTGAGCCCCTGGCACAACTTGAGGCCATTTCCTCTCGTCCTATCGCTTGTTACTTGGGAGAA
>NW_008794414.1:4000149-4064246 GCF_000699145.1 Aptenodytes forsteri
TTGACTGCTTCCTCTTGGATTATGGGGGGTTCAACCTGTTCGCCGTCCCTGTCTTCCAGCTCGGGGGAAGGTCATCTTCAGGTCACAAGACAAGACCGTGCCACAGACAACCAAGACAGAAGGTGGTCAAGGAGCCTGAAATTTCTAGGCAAGGCTGCTCAAGGTTTAACATTTGGCTCTGAGCACAGAAATAGAGAAAAATCCTGCAGCATTTCCTTTTCTAGTCTTTTGACTCAGCTTGGCATCATCCATCCCACAGTGCCAAGTCCTTTAACATTGTTATCTTTTAACTAAATCAGTTTGGATATGCACACGGAGCAGTTGAATCACATGTGAATCATTTAATATATGGAGCTTGTCCAGCAATTCTGCTCAGGTTCTTCTCTTCATATGGCAATTTATCATAGGAAAATTATCAATTCATCATCAAATCAAATCAGGAATGAAACATTTTCTGATTAATTAATGACATATAGTTAACTGGAAATCAATGAACTGATTCAGGATCAATGCCAGCAGTACAGCAGATACGCCTCACTTGATACTTACAAAATGTTAATGAATTCTTACAAGATTCTAAATACCCTTTTTAAAACTTGATACTTACAAAATGTTAATGAATGCTTACAAGATTCTAAATACCCTTTTTAAAAGTAATGCAAAAAATTTGTAATCGTGCACGTGTTTCTTCCGCCCCTGTATACACACCTTATATGATGGTTACTCGCATGCCCACTCTCACTGGAAGTGTGGGTTTCCCTGTCTGCTTACCCTGCTGGAGATGGGTTTGCTCCTGCTTTGTGCAGCTCCCTACAATCTGCTAATCTGTGTGCTGGTGAGATGACACCCCATGAGTTCCTGCATGCATGCTGAGCTGAGGGTCCTTCTGCCACTGCACCCCATATTGTCAGCCTGCCAGCTGGAGCGCAGCCAGCTCTCTGCATGGGACAGGGAGAATGCTGTGTCAGGCCTAGACAGGGTCACGATGGCAGCAAGGTGACTTCTGCCAGTGTCAGACACAATTTGACTTCTGCTCTGAGTGCTTTCCTACTCCCAGGTCTCTCCCCTCAATCACAAATTTTCATGCCTCTTACACATCTTGTCAAGCTGACTCCTTGTCTTAAAAGCCCAGATGACCTCCTGGTTACCATTTCATCCATCTGATAGGTGTCCTATGGAGCTTGATCATTGTTCATTTCCTCTTTAAAGTTATCAGGGTTTGGGCAAACACCCTCTCAGGCAGCTCTCTTTGTGTATTCCCTTTTGGGTATTCCATTCGCATATGCCTCTCACATATCCCTACATATTGTCTGGTGTTACACAGGCTATGTTACCAAGGAATGGCTGTGTGAATTCTCCCAAAGGAAGAAATAATATTTCAGTATAATGCTAATTAATGTAATAAATCTGCATTTTTTTTACTTTTTGTTATAAATATGGTGGCTATGCTACAATATATGGGTAGGTAAGAGTGCCTAAGAAGCTATATGGGGTTTTGACATGTCAGTGAAGATGTGCATTCCTGCAATTATTAGATTTATCAAACTTTTGAGCAAAGTTTTACTCAGATAATTTGTTATCTTTAGATAGTTACTCACTTAATACTATCTTTCAAAATAGCATTTCAGGAACTCTTTCTAAATAGATTGATCAAAAAGCTGTAAGGTCTGTCCTGCACAAAATTTCATTGTGGATGCCAGCACAGCCTGGGAAGTTGCTATATTGTTTTTTCTGGGGTACCACTACATTGCTATGTATTTATATATTGGGAGAAAAGAAGATATATTCATGGACACATGGAATCCTACTGCAGATATGCTGCGATTTTGACAGCTGCATTTTTCTTAAGTGAGACACTGATTGTGGTGGGTTGACTTTGGCTGGCTGCCAGATACCCACCCAGACGCTCTCTCACTCCCGCCTCCTCAACAGGACTGGGGGCTGGGGGGAAATAAGATGAAAAAACTTTTGGGTTGAGATAATGACAGGGAGATCCCTTACCAATTACTGTCATGGGCAAAACAGACACAACTTGGAAAAAAATAATTTAATTTATTTAATTCATCGGTCTGGGATGAAAGCAAGCATTATAAATGTTTCATTCTGCTTTGTGTTTTCTCAGACCCAGATTTTGAAAAAACACTTTTTGAAGAGGCCCTGGGAAACTTTCTTCAAGCTTGATGGAACAGGAAGGAAACAAATGGCAGCTACAGCAGAAGGCTGGAATCTTGGGTCTACTATACAGGTAGAGTTGGGCACCGACTGGTTTATGAAAGGTGTGATAAACCTGCTAGCACCACATTCAAACCTGAAGTAGTTAAAAGCAAATATTCTCAGCATTCAATATGCTTCTACTTTTCTAATCCATTTCCTGTGTTCAGCTGAGCACATACTGGGTAGCATCTTGGCAATGACTTGATATTCAGTACCACTTATGCTGACAGTGCTGTAAGGAAACCTTATGGGTCATCAGATCCTAACTGTAGCTTGAAGGATGCCTGCCTTCATGTTTCTTCAGATGGTGGGGAAAGGCTCAGAGATTTTGCTAGATGAGAAGTAAACCTGACACAGGTTGGAAGGAAGGTGGAAAGGAATGTGAAGTGGCTCTTTCTGGTGAAATGGACCACTGATCTATTTAAGGGTGATCTATGGGTCTGGAAAAACATTATGGAAACCAAGAAAAATCCACCATGGAAAATACAGTCAAATGAAAGACATTTGGGTTCTTCATAAGCAAATAAAGGGGATTTCTAGCATCAGTAGGGGATTGATGTTATACATAGGGGATGTTGTCTCTTTTATGAGACTTCTCTTACCAGAAAAATGCTGCCTTTTTATCTATTCACAGTTCCTTACTGCTTTCTGTCACATCTTGGGGAGGCTGTGTTTAAGATTTGCAGAAAATGTGAATGCTCCTTGGTAGTAAAGTAGGAAAAAAATAAAATGAAGGGAGCGGTCATTAGGGATTACAGATATAATTTGTCTGTAATATCTAGTTATAGGTCTCAAACCCACATCTAAATTCATGGCTTTTCTCAGATTATAATGTTTTAAAATAATGTTCTAAAAAAAAAAAAATTTTTTTTTTTTTTTTTTTGCTTTTTAGAGGCAGAGTACATTTATGAAACTCACACTCAAGTTTGGATTGTGAAGAACTGGGGCTTTTGGTCATAGTCCATCTATCCTCTCTCTCTTTTTTAGCCTAATATTAATTTTGGATTCTTTATAATTGCCATTGAATTATATACCTTTGTAATGTTTCTACCGTAGTCTTTGCACTACACCAAACACTACTAGTAGTCTCTACTGTAGTGTTTAGAAAGTGAAACTTTCATAAACTCCATCTTATTGTTTGCATCACAGGGTACTACCTTATTTCTCAGGTTCTCCGTTTGAACACAACAACATAATAAGTATATGCTTGCAAAAGCAGTGTAGAGCTTGTCTGAAATATTTTTTCTCATCACATCAGTATTTCAAGTTTATAAAGAAAAAATCTTCATTACAAATGGAGATCTTGAAAACTTAAATTAACCAAAGCAGTTTTCTCTGCACTGTTTTACCATCACTGGCTTCAATTTCAAAATGAAGTGTTTCAAGTGGTTTCAAAACCAACCATTCCCATTTAAAAAAAAGTTGGTCCTGATGGAGCTGCATTGCTCATCTTCTTTCTCCTCTTCCTCTTAATGTGTTTCTGTCAAGACAAAACATATCTTTTCATTCAGCCCTCTGGGCAACTTAGTTTCAGCTTTCAATAGTTATTGGCCTCTTTGAAATGCATTGCAGTAATACAACAAATCTTGATGTGGAATTATCTCAAAAATCTGCAAAGATTTCTTTCAAGAGGCTAATTTATTTCACTGTTAACAAATGCTTTTGCAAGGCAGAGCAACTTATTATGTTAAGCACCTTTGAGAACAAGTTGAATAACACCAGAGTTTATGTCCCTTTTAAAAGAAACATGGGTGTATTGCATTCAACCTATAAAATGAAGGGGGGGTTCTGTATTGAAATAATATACAAGACAAACTGCTTTTGTTATGTGTTCAAAAACAAAATTGTTGAATATTGTCCAGTGTTAGCTCTGAACTGATTTTTATAGAGAGCATCATTCTCTTGAAGAACAGGGGAATATAAAATAATTTTAAGATTATTAAGCTCAGTGCGATGACTGCAGGGAACAGGCTGCCTTAGTTTCCGAATAACTCACATTAGCAGTGCTTGTTTTGCTTTCTACCTTTTCTGTTTTCTGTCTTGCATTCTTCTTTCTTTCCTGTCTTGTTCTTTAATCAGTTTAGATTGTTAGAAATTACACAGATACAAGTTTCAACAGCTGCCAGAACAAATACGTTCTCTAGTTCACCCTTGTCAAGTACCAGTGCTGAATTAATTGTTTGAATTCATGTGTTGCTGTCAACACAGTTGTCCAATATCCCAGTGTTTCCTTACCTCAGTTTATATCACTATCGATACTAGTTTGCAAATGCTTGAAGATACGTAGTGCATCTTTTAAGCTGTTTTGTGAAGTATTTAACAAAACTGAGATATAATGCAGTGCTGGAGAACAAATAATGCTAAAATTCATTTGACTGGCAGCTCAGAGCAGCCCAGCTACAAAAGTGGTGGAGAAATTAATTTCAAGGCATTGCCTTGAGGCAAACCAGCTTTAGAGATATCGACATGCTGAGTGGTTCTGTATTCTTGAAGACTGTGAGTTGTTCCATTAACAGAAGTTTAGGTACAAATGACTAATTATGAAATTTGATACTTATATTAACAGCATCACACATCTAGCTGAACTTTTTTTCTCTTACAGTTCCAGAAACATTCTTTCTTATCATGGCAGTTTTAAATACTTTCCCTTATGGCTAAAATAAAATAATGGTTCCATAACTAATCTAGTTTATACAATAGCAAGAACAATTTAATGGGAACTAACCCATCTTTTCCACATCTAAATTCCTAGGACAAACTCTTCTTCTTAGAGAAAAGCTTAGAAGTTCAGCTTCTGTATTATTTCCTTGGAACGTTACTTAGAATTTTCTTGCATATTTCCTTCCTTGTACCTCAATGAAAGTCTAATGTCCCTGAATTTTAATTCTGTTTTCTATAATTTGCTGGTGTGGAGTAGAAACTCCTCTATGCCAGCCTCTTCAGTTCCAGAGCTGATACTGTGTTCATGAGAGAGCAAATGGGCTAGACAACTTTCGTGGTAAATGTCATTTACAGGATGTTAAGGGTTTTGCTTCATTTTTCATGAAGAAATTATGTGCCTGTGTCTCCCTCTTGTGGCATGAAAATCTTTTGACCAGAAGTTGTTAAACAGAACAGAACCATTGGAAAAGAGCACAGCCTTTCCTCGTTTCAGATTTGCCCATTGCTATTAACTTTTTAATGCTCAGTTTGTGTAACGTTTTAATTGAACTATTAAGGATTCTCCTAGAGGTGCAGTGCAAGCTTCAAGTTAAAATTTTGGCCAGAATTAAACTCCCTGAGTTTGTACTGTACTGTTCCTCAAAAACAAATTTAGTGTTAACAAGGGTAACTTTGAACTTTTTGTTTTCTTGTAATGTACACAGTCCCAGCTTTTACGGTCCAGTTAATACAAAGATCTCAATTTTCTCACAGAAAGAAGAGTTTATGGGCTCTGTGTCATACTTGACAAACCCTGCTGTCCTGTTTCTGGACCAAGATGGTTGTATACAGCTTACTTAAATGTCCCTGCAACATCTCTCCCAGGACTTCTCTTTCCAAGATTGCTGTAACAAATACCAAGTCAGGTGCCCCTGCTCTGCACCTGCAGCAGAGATGTGTTTAAGCTTCAAAAAACCAAGCCAACTCAGAAATCTAAGAAAAACCCTTCAAAATCTGTTTTTGTTTTGTTCTTAAACATTTTGTTTTGTTTTGTTTTGTTTTGCTTTGTTTTGCTTTGTTTTGTTTTAATTTTAGCTTCTGGTTTTGAAATCCTGGGGACTCAATGGTCTATTGACTCATCAAGACCCATCAGTTTTGACTTGATTTTCTATCAGTTTTTACACACTGAGTAGTCCAAAGTGCCTGTGTAAGTGCAGGAATATAATTTTTCTCAGGAATGGCAGGCATCATCTCAGAGCTTAAGGAGCCTTCAGGAAAACTGAGGACCCTACCTCAGGGTATAGTGGTATATAGTGGCAACTTCTAGTGAAGATCCAGGAGTGTAAAAAGCTATCTAAGGAAGTAATATATAGTTGTTCTTGCTATTAAAGCCCATGTTATATGGAATGCTGAATGTCTTCAATCCTGTACACATTCATTGTCTTGCAAAAGTGACTGCTAGGGGATACATCCTAGCAGTAGTTTGGTACACCACATTCTTGAACGTGGTTACCTGAATGGACTTGTTCCCCAGGCAAACAGGACTCAGAGTTACCAAGTATGTTTCACATCTCCTAAGAGGCTGGAGATGAACACAAAGCACAGCAAAGACAAAAAGCAGTATAGATGTCTCTGTTCAAAGCGGGCTTCTTTAAACATAACCTGCCTTTGGAAAAAAGCCCCAGGTCTTAAGAAATCACTGCTATGTAGCTGAATATAAAGAGTGCCCAAAGGTAATAAAATGTGTGCAAGTGCCAAGTCTATTGAAGCTGTTGTGCAACCAGGAAGTACAGTTCAGAAGGAAGTGAAGGCACAGACCTGTCCTTCGAACATGAGGCAGATCAGCATGCAGAATTCACCAGCAGCAAACTCTTAGACCCACAAATAACATCTGTCCTTGTAGGTCAGTAATTAGGACAGAATAACCACACATCCAGAGTGGCCAGCGCAGTCACAGAGTTTTAGTCTCCCATTTCAAAATAGCAAAGAAAGTCTTTGAGGTGCTGTTTTGTTCCAGACTTTAGAAACAACACAGCAAACAAGGGAAAATGTCCTTTGACTTTGGGCCAAAGAGTTTTCTATCTCTGTTTCTCTAGCTGCAGTCCTAAGGACTCAGCTGTTCTCTTATAGCCGGAGAAAAGATGTGTCCTCATATTCTGTAACCTGACCCAGAAGGGATGCTTCCGGGAACCTTTTCTGGCTTTGTGGTGGTGTGGTTTTTTTAACTACATGAGGTAAGAGGCATCCCTTGAAAGAATGAGAGATGGGCTTCAAAACACTCTGTCTTATTACAACAGAGAAAAGAGTCTGAAGTTTCTGTGTCCTAGGTGAATGCCCTAACCATACAGCTATAAAGTAGACAAATGTCATCTTGTCTGGTGAATAATTATCATAAGTAGGAGAGCTTTTAACAGAAGATGCTGCTAATGAGCAAGTACAGGATTCCTAGTCTGGTAGTTAAGGGCATTTCAGAAATCTGAGCATCACTTGCTCTAAGTCAGATAAAGTGCAGATTTGCAAATGAGTAATGCCTACAAGGAAAATGATCTTATTTGCAGTCAGACATAAAAGATTTGCACACCTGTCAGACAAAGAGGGGGAAAAAAAATCCCAAGTTATCAGAAGCATTCTGTAAAATCTGACATACCCGGTCTGAGAATTGGGATTTCCAGGATTGGGCACTGCAGGTGAGAGAGACAGGATAATATCCAAATTATCATGAAACCTTGGACTAGGTGTGAGTTATGCTGTGAGGACTTTAGGTGTTTTAGGATCAGAACTCTCCTTTTTTGAGCATATTATAGTTATCACAGTGCTTTTGTAAGCCTGAATACTCAGCAGCTATTATAAACATTCTTATGATAACTTATTTCTCTTTTTTTCCATCTATAAAATATATGAGAAAAAACATTTTGATTATGAGAAGACAAAATCTAAATTGAAGTAGGCAGTTCTAATATGTTTTGTGTGAAAAACTTTTCGATATTATCAGTTTGACCCCATTCACAGCTTGGTAAGAGACTAATTCCTTTTATTTTGTCCCAGGTAAGTTCCACTTTCTGGTTCTTGTACACAAGAAGGATGTTTGAAATACTATTTGAAATGCAGTAAAAGATGCCTAAAAAGAAAACCAGTCAGGAAGTGGGCTTATGCTAGTTCCTGGAGCAGGGCAGTATGCCAGATGGGTGTTACTAGAGAGAAAAATTATGTAGCACTTCTATAAGTCAGTCTAGATGTTGAACTGTGCCTAATTTTTGTTTAATTGTCAATACATGCAGATTAACATTTCTTTCTCATCTGTCCTGGCAGTACTTCAACTCTGATCTAGATGTTTTATAGGAATGTCCTCTGTTCTTGCTGTATATTTCCATAAGGCAGTGCATTTTTTGCTAGTAAAATTACATTGCAAGTGATCCCATCTGTGTAAAAACCATATATTTCATCATAAATAGCAATAAGACCGCCAAAGAAAATGTAGAAGGAAAGTTACATTACGGCTGAAACCATAATTTAACAAGTATATTGACATCATTTGTTTAGGAAGTTTATTCAACAATCAGTCTAATTTTGTCCTACAGAAGCTATTACGGCAGATATGCGAGACAAAATTTCAGTCTGACTCTAAGATCCTAGGTTAGCATTTAGAAAAGCTGTGTTTGAACTTCTGCATGGAATATGTTGATCCAGAATAACTGGTGTGCAAGAAGCAATAACACCATTAAGGTGTTCCTTTTCCTGCTCTTACTTGGAGAGCTTGAGAGCCCGCTCTCCTACTGCGACTGTGAAGCTAAATCAGTACACAATTGGTACCCGCCTCCACTGGGTGGCAGCCCAAGCTCTTCTCAAACCTGAAAGCGATGGCTCTTTAGCTGAAAAAAACAGCATCACCCTCACATCTCAGCACTTTGTAAAACTCATGAGACTTTTCTGGAGATCTAGTGAGTCAGGTGTTGGCTCCTTCATCCTCAGGGACTCTCTGATTACCCATAGCAAGATGGTCTCTCTTCTGCTAATGGCACTTCAAAATGCAGTTCCCATACTGTGTTTTAATTAGATTATGATTAGTTCAAGCAAACTGTGTTTTAAAATGAGGATTTCTGAAATGAACACCTTCGCCATGAACACTTGCTACCCACAGAATTCATTGGAGACATCTAATGGGTTTAAGTAGCCTATCTGGAAATTAAGGGGAAAATCATGTACTGTGTGCTGCACATAGCCTTATATTTTAAAGCATGCTGAAGCACCACTGAAGAAAGTGGACCTTTACAGCGGTGAGAGATAGCACCTTTGATCCTCTCTTCTAGGAGGCTTATGCCTGTGGCTGCAGTCATTACCGTTATCTGCTCAGCTGCAGTCTTTCTAAGTCTCATAAGCAGGGTCAGTACACCCCATCCAAGCAAGAAAGGGACTGGTGTGCCTCTCCTGCTCTGCCTCGTGTGACACTGGTGAGGGATGCACTGCTAGGACTTCTTCCTTCCAGCCAGTGAGAAACGAAGGTCACAACTGCTTCAGGTATCAAGAACCCCATGGCCTTTTCAAGATGGTAAAGAGAAATTGCAGTGTTCTGGCCATGCTGCATAAAGAGCAGATTTCCTTTAGATACCTGAAGTTTTTTCTTTCTGCTGGACACAATTTCTCCTTCTTCTCTTTCTGGTACGTATAATAGATTTTTCAAAGAGTTGCTTGGTCTTACTGCATATATCACATTTTAGTCACTGTTTCACCACAGATTAGTGACATAATACAGGACAGAAAATTTTACGGGACTGGTGTACAAGCAATATTCCTTTCAGTAGAAGTATGTTAGTTTAATCTGCATAAATTTGGGTTATTTCAGGCCTTTTCATAGGTTCCTTTAGGAAAGATTACATTGTTTTGCTCCAGAGGATAAATAAGGTAACGGATCCTTTTTTCTATGGACAGGCCCAATAGACTCTGTATTACTGAAATGAGATGCTAGCTTTGGAGTTGGCCCTGGTTTGATCTCAGAACTCACTGACAGTGAGTCAGTGTGCTAGCAGCTTCAGAGCTGTGTCATGCAGACAGAGGCACTGTATACCACCTTTCAAAGTCTTTTCCACCTCATATACTCAAACTCAGCACCTGAGAGATTTACAAAATCAAACCCAAGCAACAATAACCCGGTAGGGAAAAGGATAATCTCCAAAGAACCTATCTGCACCTTAATCTAGAACATTTATACTGAGATTAGTGACTCAATTTGTGCATCTAAGAGTCCTTGAAATGTTTTCAGTAGAGTTTATTTGGAGATTTCCACTGAAACAGGTGTTTCATATGAAAAACATAAATGAAAATGAAAGTTATCTTTAGTTTCACAGGTTGAAATTTTAGTTCTGAAATAGAGGTGTTTCTTATACAGCTGTCCTCAGGAGTTTGTTGTTGTTGTTGATGCAACGAAGCTACAGTGAAAACATCCTCTTGCACTAGTTTATTTCTTGCTCTTAATAGATGGGAAGTATCAATGGCTTCTGCATCCCTTTAGTGATGTAGGCTGCCTCAGAGCCCAGTGGCTCTGATAGTGCAAGCTGATGTAGCTGACCGTAGCCCACCAGGAAAGGTAGAGCTCTTCATATTTCCTCCTTAACTGCACAGGAGACTTCTCATACCCAAAAGAGGGATACGTCATTCCTAATTTCTAGGAGTGGTGCCATGAGCTGTAAAAAACTCCAGCCAGAGCAAACTATAGACCATCTTTCTAGCAACAGAGGTCACCACGGACATACCACCAGTGACTGCACTGGCTCCCTACTGTGAATGCAGAACCTTATTTGGTGGCTTTTACTCAGCTTTGCACAAGTTATCTGGGAGTTTGTGATCACATCACATCACATGTGATGATGATTGCTGACAGCATTTTGAGGGAACAGGCTCTTAAACAATAGGAGGATTGTGGAGGAGTTTTCCTAAGAGTGAGACCTAGGCTGTAATATTTGCTTCTAAGAGAAAGGAGGGTGAACACGGACCTCAGCTTTATCTCCAGTTTTCAACCGCACATGACAAGTCTTCCACCCAGACAAGTCACTTGATATCTGCAATGAAATAATGCAGCATACCAAGGGGAAGAATAACCTTTCTGTGCCTGTTGCTTTGTAATGTGGTGTGTTGTGAAAGAGTTTTCTGGTCTTCTGTGGAAACCAGCTGTACAACCTGGTCTCTGCCTGCGTTCAAGTGGGTCTCTGTCCCTCACCTACCTCATGAAAGAGGGCTGTCAGAGTTGATTTTTGTGAAGTGCTTCACAATTGCTACCTGACAGATGCCTAAATATGGAGCATGGTTAGTATAATACAGTAACTAAAAGAACCTTAACAGAACCGTTTTTGCTTTTAAAATCTCCTCTCTCTCAGTGCTCTCTGTTTTAATGTTCCCATCTTCTTTCCATTTAATCCTCATCTCATACCTTTTGTTTCTTTTCATTGGCCCTTCTGGACAACTGTTTTTGGGAAAGCCTTTTTATATATCTCTCTTTCCCTCGCTCTCTAATAGATACCATCATCTTTTAAAGAGCAGCCACTCCCTCCCTCAGCTAAGTACTATCTTGGCAGGCAACTGGGGAGGAGGAGTCTTCTTTAAAAGGCTTTGAAATTGTGTTGTTAAAAAATATATAAATAAAGCAACAAACCTTTTAATAGGGCTTTGAACAATCATCCCTTTCATTCCCTTATGGCCTATTGTGCTTCTGGCTTTTTTATTATTTAGTGTGCATTAAAAAAAAAATCCAAATGTTTTATGTTAAGCCATTAAGAGTTTATTTGGGTTGAAAATAAATAAATAAATGTGGTGCTAGCAGTTGGGACTGTGAGCACATGCACAGTTGCCTGGCAGAGGCAACCTATAGGAGGCACATCAGAAGGCCAGAAAAAGCTTCAGTGAAAGACCAGAACAAAAGCATCAGCAGCATTTGTTTCTGGCTAAGTACTTTTGCATGAGCCTGACTACTGGAGTGGTTTACCCAGCTTTTATCTGTTTCAAATTCACCTCGCACCCCCCACCCTTCTCTGCAGCATCACCCCCAACTGTAAGTCATGTCAATTACATGGAAAAGGAGGAAGAATGGGATTTTTAAAATGTTCTTTTGGTTTATGTTTTTTAAGCCACCTGATGGGAGCATGTGATGGGTTGGTATCCAACATTGTTCCTGGAGTTATTAGACACCTAACTAAATGTTTTTTGCATAGCCTGCCTGGTTTTTTTTGTGCATTTAGATTTGTTTTTTTACGTGCTGGGTATATTTTGTGAATAGCCAGAAAAAGCATTTTGTTTCTTTCTTTCTTTCTACCCCCTTCCACTTTTGTTTGCCAACTCTGCCTGTCATCCACAGAGAATTCTGCAGCAGGCTGGTGATTGCAGCTAGGGCTCCTCTGTGTGTATAATTAACATCAATCTTGCTTGGTCTCATTTCCCTGGTGGGGCTGTTGGGGAGAGAGAGAAGAGTCTTTGCTTTTAAATGCATTATGTTCACATCTTGGCTCCCATGTGACCTACACTTGGCGAATCAACATCAAAACTTAAACTTTCTAACCCTCTTTCTCCATGAGACTGAAGTATACGGTAATTTTTGGAAAGCACACATATAGATTGCTGTTGGTATTGTTAAAGAATGAATAGATTGCAAGAGGTAGATAGGAGGAACTTCTGAGAATCTGAGCTTGACTTTGCTGTCTCAGTTTTGAGACTCATAAGTAAAACAATCTGATACTCCTTGCTAAGTTGAATGGAGCCACTGACAGTCCAGACCTCAGAAAATCAAGGGAGAGGTGTCCATCTCCAATCAGGCTCCAAAGGAAGGGCAGTACCTAATGGGTGCCCCTCGATTAATGTCATTTTATATGCAGGGCATGGAATGTCAGGTTGCGAATGACAGAGAGAGCTTCTAGCACATGTAATCTGAGGCGCATCAAAGCCATCGGCACAGAAATGTACCCACAGCACAAAAAAAGAGAACATGAAACTGTCTCCATAACACAGTGACATTTTCACTTTTTGCTTTTTTTGCAATGGTATTACTGATTTTAACAAAAAAAAAAATAGGCTTGTCTCTTTCTCTTATAATAGTATGGAAAAGGAGTACAATCTGAACACAATTCTAAAATGCTAGACTCCTTTAACTCACGTAGTTTGGTGTGAGTTAAAAGCAAGGTGTACCTTTCAAAATCTAGTTACAGGATCAGTAACAGAGAAGAGATAATCAGTCAGCTATTTGGACTTAGGAGGCTTAATGTTCTCTGGACCTTGCTCTTGCGTACAGCCTTCGGCGTGCTGGTTCTGACCTATTCAAAAGTAGGTAGTGGAGCTCAGAAAAGGCTTAAGAGGAAGACTTAACTGAGGTCTTCCCAGTCCATAAAACAGGGATTATAAACTTTCTGACCTCATGGTGATACTGTGAAAATAACTAACCTCCTGTATACCGTGGCATTTTAGGAGGCCGGCCATGTGTTCCTGAGATACAGATAATTAAATGGAACAGTGAGGTCATTGGGAAAGAGGAAGAATATATGTATACTGTTCTATAACATATTACTAATTTTAATGAGATGAGAAGAGCTTATAATGTAAACTTGGAATAGAAGTAAAACAAGTATACAAAGATCAGTGGACAACTTCCTATTGGCTCCAGTGTTTTTTAAAGTCTACATTAAAAAGCAAGAGCAACTGTCGTAGTATCTTCAGCTATTATGGAGAAGTGAAGGTTCACTTGATCTCTGTAAGTGATTACTTTTGGAGAATGGTACTGCTTGACAAGGCACAATTGCAGACTCTGACCAAAGACTGGATACCGAGAAACAATCAATCACATTTGTTTTAAAAATCCTGAGGGGTACTTAGACAATTCTACTTGCAAGATCATTCACCATTCATATTTTAAAGGCATTATTTTCAAGTATTGATAAAAGAAATATAGCTAGGTAGTTTAAGGTTTTGTGTATTTTTAGAAAACTTTTACATTTTTAAAAGCTATACTTTTGTCATCCAATTATTGGTCATGAATCATTCAGTTGTTAAAGTATTTCAGCAGTTGAATGTCCTTTATGTCACAGCTGGAATGATCTTTATTCCTGGAGTAAAGATTTGGGAGAACCTACATCACAAACCTGTAAAATCTTATAAAGGTATTTCCCTTGGGATAAGATCAGAATACACATTTACGCTGCAGAACCAGACCCCAGAAAACGAAAAACAGACTAGTGTTTATTTTACAACATAATGTCACCATGTCTCATGTTGTGCTCTCACAAACGTACACGGCAGGTGTTTTATAACACCTGTCTTTTAGACCTTTGAAAGCATAAGAAAAAATATTTACTAGGAAGTTGTAAAAAAAATGCGAGCATGGCAAGGGCTGCCATGTAGATAAGAAAGAAGCATGGTTTGGACTGGGTGGCAGAAAGAGGATTCCAATGCTGGTCTGACAGTTAAAAAATGAAATTACAAAGAGATCAATGAGAACAATTTTTCATCTTTCCACATCTGGAAATAGTTGTCTGTGATTTATTGTAAGTATAAAGAAAAGCATTTGAGCGGCTTGTTGTGAACAGAGGCCAGCGACCAGTACTGGAAGCGCTGGGTCTATATGGTACTTCTCTTCCTATAGAGAGCTGAAGAAATTTCTGCTTCTCTGCCAAAGTGTGGCTTTGTGACTAGTGGGATAAGACTTTTCGAAGAATAGATGGGTTTAAAATAATGAAAGTGGGTGGAGAGGGTTTATGATTTTAGAAATACTTGAAATTACTGAACTGAAATGCAAAATCTAAAGTTCCTCTGATTTTTAGAGCAATCCCAGATTGCTTTAAGAATTCAGGTTTATAATGAGGCAAAATCATAAAGTTGGGTCAGAATGCCCACTTTGAGTTTTGGGAATACTGAACACTTGAAACTTGGGTATGGCTTTTATAACTGAGGCCTATTTCTTTAATGAACCAAAGCAAAAGACTTGCCACAGGTGTTTTGAATTTTGCTGGGTGTGAACCAGGGAAAGCCACTGAGTTTCTTTGTTTCTGTGATGGGTCTCTAAAGAAGACGACGACTCTGCTTCTGCTGCTTACCCTGGCTCCAGGGTTCCAAATCTAGATCCTGCACTAATTCCAGATGTTCCTTTCAGATCCTTTCTGGAAGAAAATGAAAGTTATAGTGAGCAAAATATCATGCAAGTACTAGAGCAAATGCACCCAGTAGACTACGCAAGACTGAAGTTCTGAGATGATAAAGCAAATATAGCTTAATGTTAAGACAGAGAAAAGTAACACCCGCCTCCTCCTCCTCCTCTGCACACACACACAACTTGTTTACAAAAGTGCCTTGTAGTGACTGCTGGTGGTGTCACTCCGTCCCATGCCCCAGAGCTATCACCGGGCCTCATGGGAGATGTGACTACAGCATCGGACATGGGACTGTTTGTTCACTCACTTTCTGTGAAGAGAGTTTTGAACTGTGTTTTGAATAGACAGCATTTTCTTTGTGTGGTTGGTAAATAACACAGAGCAAAGTTAGTCAGCAAGTTGCATAGCTTCTGCATTCTGATTCTTTGGAGCCCTTTTGTACCAAGCTTGACAGGATGTTTTTAACAGAATGTGACCTCACTGGGATACCAGAGGTAAGGAAAAAAGTTATTGGGGCTGTTGTGGAATATTTTGCACAGAGCTGACCAAAAGTATTGCTTTAAAATGTCTCTTGGAAAGAAGATGGTTTCATGGTGATCCAGTCAACACCTTGTTCAGTGAAAATCAATGTCTTTCACTCCTTCGTAAGTTATAGGAAGTCTTAATAAGATTTTCTGTTTCCCACTTACGGAAAAAGACGCTGACTTGCAAATCTCAGAACAATTATGTGCTTGCTCTAACGTGTCAAGCAAAGGCCCAGTTCTAGTGACAGAACATCAAAATGTTTTCTTTCTAACACAGAACAGAATAAGCAGATCAGACCCAGTTGTTCATCCAACTCCTAGAAGCAGCAGTGCGAGAATCGGAGCGGTGGCAAACCCAGCAAGACCAGGCGACAGCGACCTTCTGGACACCCGTACTCAATCACTAGGTAAAGGTAAGAAGGGAAAAAAAACCCCAAACCAGTATCAGTGCGTTTTCTGGGTAAGATCATGTGTGGGTTTTCATCACAGGCATTAAAACTGGGGCCGCCGCTTGTAGTTTTGCTTGGAGGTAGGGCAAAGGGGGCTGTGGTACCCTGGGGGATGCGGGGCTGTGCGGGCACCCCCCTCTCCTCCCTCTGCTGGTCAGCGCGGGGGACACGCGGCCGCGGGCGGCGGAGAGACCCGGCACCTTTCTGCCGCGGTGGGGGAAAGCCCTGCTTGCCAGCGGCTCTTCGGCGTTTCTTTAGTGTTTTGCTCGTGGTTCGAAGCACTGACAGCATTAGGAGGTAGTGATGCAAGGTTCAGCGGCGGTAAAAGAAGAGAGAGAAATCTGAGTGTTCAAAAAGTCAGGGGGAGATGATTTAAAAAAAAAAACAAAAACAAAAAAACCCACACACAGACGTAGTTCAGATATTAATTTATACAGTATAAAAATATTATAGATCCATGCTGAATGATCTGATTTGTTTATATTCATGATCTACAGAGGGTTTTTATGAAAAATGAAAGAAAAATACATTATTGCACAAAATAGCTTCATGAATAATAGGTATCTTACTGTTCTGAAATTGAATTAACAATATGTGATCTGCTTTACTATGTATACCAACAGAACAACAAAGCTTCATTGTTTTTGTGGTCAAAAATTGCTGTTATTTTCCAGACAGTACAGGTGACTTACCAAAAAAAAAAAAAAAAATTGTTTGGAGTCACTTGTACAGCAGTGAGAGGAAATGAAGTTCTCACGATATGTAAAGCTGTTATTCATACTTAAAGACTTGCATTACAAAGAATTCTAAAAATAGGCCTTTAAAATTGGAAAGTTTTGAGTGCTGCTGACAATGAAAGTGCTCTTTGGTAAATGAGGATGGAAAAGTTTGCTCATTTACTTATGACTAACTAGAGTTGCTCTTTACTGTAAGGCACATAAAGAACTAGAGATTTGTTTTTTCTTGTGATCATTTAGAAAGTGGATGGGTTGAACTTCATTTAGTAGTATAAAAGATGCGATGAGTGTGTCACTGCTCCCAGTAAGACAGGGTAATGACTTTAGCTTGGCAAAGCATTTACAGTGATACTTTTATAATGTCAAACTTGCTACTGTACTTTGATCCACTGGCATGTGGTAGATAAGCTGCCAGCTCTGTCCTAATTAGAACAAATATTTCTTCTGAAGAAGCTTCTAGAGGCAAGCGTGTTCTCTGAAGCAGAAGTCTGTCAAATGAGGATGATTGGAAGATGATGAATTTATAGTCACAACTTTGGTATTTGTGTTGCAGTAATACTTCTAGTCCTCATCATGGGTCAGATGCTGGGTATTGTACAATACAAAACCAGATTTTATATACCAAACAGCTAACGATGCAGACATGAGACAGCAGTTGAATAAAACAAATGTGGTAAATTATTCAGTCATAAAAAATACACCCAAAGTGTTAAGATGGAGTTTTCTGATTTTAATATCTTTCTACAGCTGTATATGTACTCTTAGGGTTTTTTTAACTGATGATTTTTCATAGTGTCTCACCCGCTACAGGTAAACTGCCACCAATAGTTGGAAGCTTGATCGCTTTTTGACCTTCAGTCAGGGAGAAGTTGGCAGGGTGGGATACAGTTTACTTTATCCCTGAATTTGAACAAGAGAGGGCAAAAGTTCAATAAAAGTAAGCTGTTTAATATTTATGAAAGCTACAATGGATAGACCAGTAGAGGTCAGTACAGAGTGCTGAAATGGAAGTGGAGTGCCACAAAGCTTTGTGTATTTATGCTCTACTTTCGATCTTTAACTTTTCCTTTAAAATGTGGTAAAGGCTTACAGTGGCTTATAGTGATTATTCCTGTCCTCTTCGAAAGATAGATTAAAAATACTTGGGATAATATGATAATGACAGACTGCTTAAACAGAGTAATTTAAGGAACAACATGCATTTCGTAACATGTTATAGCTTGCAGAGAGATGCTGAAACCTTATTTTGTGGAATCGTTGTTGGAACCAATGTGTAATACTTATTATTGCACAATATATTGCAGTGACAATGCATCTAGCTGATGGTTATGTTGCAAAAAATTAGGAGAAAGAGGATAACTTTTAGGAACTAAGTTTTCACATACTTGAAGGTAAAGTAACAAAATAATTTTTCTCATTTTAGGTAACAATTTTGGATAATTATCACTAAGTGTTGTTTTAAAGGTCTTTTTGTGTATATACACATATATACAGAGGGAGAGAGAGAGGAGAGGCAGACAGTCTCTGTATATAAAGTTGAATTATCTTTTGTTTCACTTTTTAAAGCCATTGTTTGCTCGTGGTTTCCTTTTGTGATTTAAAGCAAGGAAAAGAATCACCGCGTATAGTCTATGCATGAAAAGATCCTTCAACATATATTAGCTGCAAAAGCTCATCTCTGAAAAGCCTCTGTTCAAGCTGCTTTCTGTGGATCTAGAAAGGACAATCTGCCTGTCCCCATTCTGTTTCCTTGCACTTTAACTAGGTACTTTGAAAACTACCTTGTTATTAAATTGTAATTGTTGAATATTAAAGAATTACCAAAAAATACTTATCACCAGATAAAGATGGTATGTTCTATTTTGATTTCAATACTGACTTACTTCTGCTGTCTATGAGCTTAGGGAGAAATTTCCCTAAGTATATTCAGAGAAAACAGAACTATACAAATGGGGAAAATTTTTGAAAATCCTCTTCGCTTGTTCTGCTTACCTTTCATGCTCTTCTTTAAATTGATTATGGAGGCATTGGAAACCGTACTTTCTTTTTATGGACTTTATTGTGCACTTAAAAGTGACAAGTACTAGACAGAGACTCCGCAAGTCTTTCTCACAGGCACTTGTGTTGTGTGCCATTAGAGTCAGATGGCATAAGTGTGAACACAGTTCAGAGGGCTGTAGGAGAGGATTATTGCGGGGGGGGATTCCCTGATAACTCTAACAGCTATCAACAGTATAAACTGAGGTAGGAAGGAGACAGAGATGTCATAAACTGCTATTGCATATCTGACCCGTAATGTTTTTTCCACACTTTTGTCACTGTAACATCACATCGCAGATCTTGCAAAAGATCTCCCTTTACAGGTGTAGTGTAAAATCCTGGTTTTGGCGAAGTCAATGGGAGTCTTGATGTTTGAAGCAGTGGCGAGACCAGGAGCTCTACAGGCTTGTTTCAACTTTTTTTTCCCCCTGAGGCAAAGGAAACTTAGAAATAATCTAACTTCTTTAATAACACAGGGTCCAATCTAACAGTGTGGCATATGAGTGATGGCGTGTTAAATTTCCATTTTGAGTCCAAATTTCTTACCAAAGGCTTGGATTCAATTCCATTCAATTCAGTTCAGTTCTTCTTTGTTTAAAGGGAAGTGGAGAAACAACTTCTAGTACTGATTTCACTCTTGGCTTTGATTGTGTTTTGAGAAAATAGGCTTGAATCCGAGAGTCAAACCCACCTTCTTTCCCCAGGTAAAATTCTGATGTCCATACCATTTTGGCACACAATATTTTCCTATTGCCTTTTTCACATCTCTCTCATTTTTTGTTGGGTAAAAAGGGTGTGAGAAGTTGTATTTTGCTGAGCCACAGCTGAACTGTTCATTTACGGCAACTGATATTCTTCATTAGTTGTTGTTGGGAGGGAGCCCTCCTCCTCAAATGCTTTTCCTGAAAAGTAGTGTGAAGGTTGAAGTTAAGGTGATTCTTATAATACTAAATGCTCTGGTTTTAACTAGTCAATGTTGAAGTCCAAAAGTCCAAGTATTTCTACTGCTTCAATTTTGTTTGTTTACATGTTAAATTTCATGAACATCTGGTCTACTTTTTTTCTGTAACATATGGGATATAAACCCCCAAAATTCAGGTACCAAAATAATGTTGCTGGAAATGTGTAGTTCAGTCAAGTATAATGTTATGCTAGAAGTTTGTTATTCTCATCTGTATCCAGAACAAAGATAGAATATTACAGCAGAGCTGTTCATGGTTAAGGAACAGAAGGTCTATCTTATCACTGAAGTTCTCAGTCTCTTGGTAAATTAATGTTTGATATTTTCTTGATTGTGGTATTACATTCATATACTCTTACAGTTATAGTAATATTATATTCTCATTTTGTCCCTCTTTTCTGAAGTCTTTGATTTATTTGTTTGCTGGTTTTAAAAAATTCTTCCCTGCAAAGTAGCTATACATAGTTAAATTATCCTACCACTGTATAGCTAGATTTTATGTTTGTTTAAATCAGAGATAAATTTCTCCATTCTTAGTGTATGCGTGTACAAGGGTGACTTCCAACATTTTTGCATTACCTGATATGCAGGTATCTGTCATTTAACTATAAAGCTGTGTGTTCTGTTTAAGCACATATCAAAAAATTGTGGGCTTGAGTCCAGATGGGACTAGTACTAATTCAGTCAGTGGTGATCAGTAATTAAGATAGCGGCACTAGTGAAAATCTCTTCATATAAACAAGGAAACTGTGACATTTGCACCAGCAACTGAATAAATTAAGGTTCCTTACCTGTAATTACATTATCAATCTGCAGATTGCAAAATAACCTAAAATAAATTACAGCCAATATATTAGAATCTTATAGAATCATAAATGTAGGCAAATAAATTGTAATTTCAAACATTCCACGGGGAGAAAAGAAGACAGATTTTTCAACTGTTTCAGGAATAAAAGGACAGCCTAAGGAATTGGTATAATTCTGGGAAATGTACTCTGTATCACAAGAAAACATCAATATACCAGTTTCATTTTGGTGCTTCTACGATTTTAGTGAAGCATATCTATGGAGGCAACTTTGCTTCTAAGGTGCTTAAGGGATCAGAAATAGTGCTTTTCCCTGACTATATTGGATTGGATGCTATAGTTGGGTTTGTTTTTTTTCCACTTTATCCTGGAGTTCTATTAGGAATTTGTTACCTGTCCTTTTCACTGTGTAGCTCAGGTCAATACTAGGCTTTTCTTTTTCATTTCCTCACTTTCTCATATGTCAAGAATAAACTTTAGACTCCAGTGTCTCCTTGATATTCTTCACCTCCCTCTGAAATCAATGGGATGCTGAACCCAAGTCTTGAGTGTCATACATATCCCGGTAACGGAAAAAAACTGGTTGTATGGGGTGGCCTGAGGCTGAGGTCCTGTAGCCTTTATAATGTCAACATTAAACCTGAGGTATAGGCGGAGTTAAGGCTTTCTAGAAACTCTGAAAATCACTTCCTTTTCATAGAAAATTTCTCAATCATTTATCTTATACCTGTGTATTTCTAAGAGGTCAATATTCACACTATCACCTTAACTGTAAACCAAATAAATGTGAATTCAGTTTTTGTAGTACATATTCACAATTATGTTTACAAGCAAAGTTATTTCTGAAGACCTTTATGTTTTTAACAAGTCTCTTCTAAAAGTGAATCTTATGTTTGGCTCTACTCTACAGAATAACTCTTTTATGAACAAATTGTAACACATCAAAAAGGTCTTCCATAGTATATGTTTGTGATTACTCAATATACTGCAAGGGGATATTAAGAATAGGCTTCACAGAATAGAAAATGTTTAACAAGTACATAGTCTTACTTTTTCCTTTTGTACTTCAAGGGCAAATCTCAATTTCAATTGTATGCACTAGGTTTTCCCAACACTGTAAAAATACAATGAAAGCAATGCTATTTGACTACATTATTTGACTATTCTTTGGGGGTTTTATTTTGGTCCAGAAAAAGAAACAAGCCTTTCTGAAAATTTTTAATCTATGTTTATATATATTGTATTTTTATCAAGACACTCATATTTTATATATATGTATATGAGTATATACAGAACACTATGGAATTTGTACTGGAAAATACTACTTGGGAGATCATTAATATTTTTATGATCTCAATGAGTTCATATTGACATTAATTTTGTTCCAGGAATTAAGATGTTAAACTTAAGAAAATGTTTAATTAAAATTAGATGGAATATGGATAAAAGCCTTAAAAAATACTAACTGTGGCTTTAAACAGCATGAAGTAGAAACACGTCATTTCCCATGAACCTGACTCACAGAAGTATTTTATCTATTTTTTTCAGTAATAATTTTATTAGTAGTGCTCCTATAGAAGTGTTAATCATGTGATTGCATGTGTCAAAAATATTCTGTTTTGCTAGAAGATTTATATTACTTCAGAGAAAATGCATGAGTAAAGATTTTCTGGTAGCTTAATGTTGGTGGTAAAGATGACCACAGAGAATGTGAATGTTTATACCTGGTATGCTCATACCAAGTTCTCTTGCAAAAAAGTGATTTGGAGTAGCATGGATTTTAATTCTTGACCAACCCAATTGCATTCTATAATGAGATGACTGGATTGACTGGATTAATGATTAAGGGGAGCAGGGGACGTCATCTGCTTAGACTTTAGCAAGGTTTTCAGCACAATCTCCCACAACATCCTCATATTCAAGCAGGGTTGTTACAGAGTAGATGGATGGACTACTAGATGAGTAGAAAACTGGATGGATTATCTGACTCAAAGGCTAGTGGTTACTGGTTCATACTCTGCCTCGATGCCTGAGTTCCTCAGGGGACTGTCCAGAAACCCACCCTGTTTAATACCTTCATAAGTGTCTTGGTGGACAGCAGATTAAACATTGTATGCTGACAGTGATGAAGGTTAACAAAACACTGGACTATATCAACAGCAGAAGAGCTACTAGATCAAAGGAAGTTGTTATTTCCCTTTACTTGGTACCAATTAGGCCACATCTAGAACATTGCATGCAGTTCTGGGTACCCCCATACAAGACAGTTGTTGATCAACTGGAACAAGTTCAGTGGAGAGCTACCAAGATAGTTGGAGGCAGGAGCATATTCCCTGTGAAGAGACTCTGAGAAAGCAGGGCTTGTTTAATCTAGAGAAGAGATGCCTGCAGGAAAAAAAACATGTTTAGGCAAAGTAATCCTGAGAAAATAGTGTTGCAACTTTTGAAATAACATTTTCCTTGTAAGCGAATAGTGCCTCCTGCCTCCTAAAGAATCTCGCCCATTCCCATGCATCAGGTGAGCTTGGGTTGTTAAGGAGCTCTAATGAATCTCTAAATGTTGCAAGAGATTCCCTTGTAGTTAGGCAGATGTAGTGCTGCACTACTTTGTAAGGGCAAAGTATTATTTTCACATGGGTAATAATGGAAAATACAAAAAATTGGCATTCCAGGTGTAATCTTATGGCTTATCCAGGTCTCTGAACCTCCTGTGCCTGCTGGGAGGATTCTTCCTGTGGAGCAGTCCTTGCCATCACTCCTGGGATGTTGGAAATTTACTGAGTACAGGTGTTTGGCCAGGATGGTGAATGCTGTTCGTAGGGAACCGATGGCCTATGGATTCTGAACTGTGCCTTGGTTTGAGTTGATGGTGCTTATGCCCTGTTTTTGTTCTTTTCCACTGAAATTTGATGTGAGTATTTTTGCTTAGGAAAAAAGAAGTGTGTCAAGGAAGTCATAAGAAATCAGACGCATTTTTGTTTGGAAGTGAAAATAGTAGAACAAAGGGAGTGATTAGCAGATATTTGTAAGCCTATCGTTTTCTTATGACAAATCAACATGACTAACAGTGAGGACAGGGGGCGAAAAGGAAAAGGAAAAGGAAAGGGTTTGTGAGCTCTCTTGGGTCATTGGTAGAAAATACTCTACTTGGGAATGTGGAATACATTGTAATCAATCTTATACTGTATGGATTTATACTCCGGAAGATATTAGGAAGTGGCTGGGAAGATACCAATGTGATCAACCCTGGAATGGACACCAACAGAGTGGTAGCAGAATGTTCAATCTGTCCCATCCAGATGTTCTCCTGTTAGGCCAGGGAAAGCACTTCTCCCCCACTCGCTCCCTCCTGATTGCAGAAACAAGTTTGATATATGCATTGTATGTTTACAAGTTTGGTTTGTTGTCCTGGCTCAGGCTGTGCTGATGAAATGCAGGATTACCCAGCAGGCAGTACTGTTCACAGGACTTGCATAAATTTTAATCACTTTTTCTATTTCTTACCTTTTTCTTTTTCTACTTTTTGATGTTCCTTTTCACTTCTCTGATTAACTCTTTCCTGCTTCAGCCTCCTCCCAAAACAGCCTGCCCCAATGTCTTTCTCCCCACTGGTCTCAGCTTTGCTATATCTGTTTGGCAGTTCAGTATTTCTGATAGTATTGCTGATGTACTCGTGGCCTTGCATGGAATTTCTGCTACAGTTACCTGGGGACTGTTGGCCTTGCATGACTGTACTCACCAAAAGGTCCTCAATGCTCCCCTTCAACTATCTGTGAAGTTTGGCCATTGATCACATAACTCTCTCTCAACTGCCTGTGAAACCCAGCCATTCTTCACTGCACTATCTATAAGGTTTATTAGCTTCTCACTTTGTTATCGCTCAATAGTTTCTCATTTTCTGTTCATGTTTGCATGGGTAGTGTTAGCATGTCCTGTTCAGTTAGCTTTAACTCCAGGCAGGGCCCAGGCAGCAGCCTCATTGCTTTCCTGAGCCCTAACACCAATAGCATCATCAGTTGATGCTATTGGTGCACAGTAGCAGAAAAGGTGGGTAGTAAACCAATGAATTTAATAGTAATTGGTGTAACTATGTAGCATCTTCACTTTCAGAAAACCAGTAACACATTTATATGACTTCTCTGTTTTAAACATTGAATTTAAAAATTAACAGTGCAGTGGGACAGCCATACTTCAGGACTCTACATATGTGATTTCCATGATCACATATCACCAGCCAGCATCACATCTAGGACAGGATGCAACCTGGAAAAGAATAAAAGTGAATGCATGTTCCGTCTGATGTGTTCAGTCATTCCTGACCCTCCCTGCTTCAGATCACAAGGCAGTGGTGACGACATGATGCGGATCTGCAGAGGGAATGAGGACACAATACAACAGCTTTGGAGGACCTCAGAGCGGTCAGGACCACTTGTGTTGCCACTGTCATGGTGAAGGGAATAGGAGAGAAGGGCATGGGTGATGATGGCTAGTGAGGGATGGTTGAAACCTCTTTAGGTTACTTCCATACATCCTGGCACAGGAACCTGTCTGTCAGGGCTACTCAGGAGTTACAGTGCATGAATGAAAGGGGAACAAACTCTGCCTAAGTTCCAAGCTAATAGGAAATGAGTAATCTAACATTGTGTGAGCAGGTGTCACCACAGTGACCGTGACAAGTAAGCCTTGCTGCAAAGCTGGGTATGGTGTCACATTTATTTATTCCTGTGGTGGTTGTATGAGAGTTGGCTGGCTTGACATATGGCAGAACAAGGTCTCATCTGCTCACAGTTGCACAAGCAGACCTAGTCAATGAGAGAGGAAGCTTTCTTCTCGTTGTTCCTGGTCACTGAGGACAGCAGGAAGCAGAGCAAGTAGGAGCAGCTGAAGTCACAACTATCAATGCAGCATCAGGGTGGCAATAAACACTTGGACACTAGATGCTGGAAAAGTACCTAGTTCTAATCCATGGCTAACCCAGATGACTTCAGGTAGTCATCTGTTAATCAAATGGGAATGTGCTCTGGTTATGAAAGACTGGACACCCTGCCCAGCTGGAAGGCAAAAATCACAACTGGAATACTGTAATCCTCTGGTATTAGGTGAAGAAATAGGTCTTCAAAATCACTGTCTACACTTTTTGATCTTTAAAAAACAAAACCAAAACCACTTTCCTAAATGGTTTTAATTTGAGACTTTAGGAAAATGAGATTGGTGCTACCCACTGTTATCTCTTGTAGAGATCATACTCAAACCTTTGCTTCGTGGGCATGTACCTCTTAAAAATTAAAAATTGTAGAACTTGGCATTTTTGAATAATTCTTTAATATTTCATAAATAACATTCAGCTGACTCATTTCTGTATTATTAAATCTTTACAGTATTTGGCTGCAAGTACAACAAAGAAATAACGTGCATAATCGTTTCTGTGATTATAATGTCTGCTGCCCAGTTACAAAAAATCTGTCCAGAAGAAAGAGAAAATGCAGCACATCCCATTCACCTGTTTATATAATCTTATGGCTAGTGTTATCACAAAGGCATGAGGTTTATTCAGTGATTTCTGGAGGTCAGATTTCATGAGCGAAGTGAGTGAGGCACAATGGACAATGCTGACTAAGGATGAAAAGATAATGTTTGTTCTTGTTGTAAAAAAAAAGTTCTAGAGATTTTTTGTTTGAGTAAAACTACTTCTGTTTCTGAAACAACACTAGGGTTGCCAAGAATTTCAATGGAATTATACAGTTGGAATATGATGAAATTCTTGGATGGCTTTTGTTTCTTTGTTAAACCAGGGATCTAACACTATCCAACGCTCCATCAAAGATGTATTGCATTTGGTTATAGTTTTAAAACTCTTTTGTAAGTGCTGCTAAAGAATTCCTTTAGGCATCCCTCATTTAATCAGCCGACAACCTGAGAAGTGCTTGTACAACTTCTACAACTGCATCAAAGAATGGCTAAAAAAGGACAAACTTGAAACTCTGATTTCCACAGGTTTGAGATACAGTTGATTTTGGTAACTAAAGACAAAATCTTGGAGTGCCAGTGTTTTATCTGGGGACTCATTTCACTTGGGTGGACTGTTCTTAGAGCCCTTTTTGTGGTCTGCTGCTGTTTAGCCCTGGACATTTGGTTACTAGCTTGTGGTGATTGTGAAAGAAGAAAACTATCGCAGATTAAACCCTTCTATAAGGTGTTTTTTGTGGTGTGTAACCATTGTTATGTACATAATCTACAGAGATATAGCAAACATATTAAAGATACTTCAGTATGAGAAATCACTGTCATGTGTAAGCGTTATGTAAAATGGCTAAAGAGCAGAAATACTTTGCTTCTTTTTAGAACTTAACAGGATGAAACCTTCCTTTCTGCTTACGTGGAATATGAGAGAGAGAAGCGCATTCTCCTCCTTTTTATTAAGCTTTTTAGAATGGGAACATTCCTCAAACAAGATATACCTGTAGCCTAACAGATTCAATTTCCAAAGGGAAAACACATCCTATTCTCAACACACTGGAATGAAGGACTGAATCTTACTTTAAATTTTTTGCCTTTTTGCCCAAATATCAAGTAGATTTATTTAACTGAATAGAAAATGGTCCTGAATGCTCAGAGTACTTTTGTGAAATAAAATGTATGTTATGCATGTACAATGACAGAGGGAAAGGAAGAAGCAGAGATTGCCAAGGACATTCTGAGAACATTTATTGATTGGAAACAAATCACCGGATTTTTTTTGTTTTGTTTTGTTTTGTTTTGCTGGGTTTTTTTTTTCTTCTCCATATTACATGAAGTGGTCTCTGTCTGGGTGTAATTTTTACTTTTTAGTGCCATCTGCACCTGTGGCCTTTGGACTTAATGTTTATGACAGATGGACTGGACTGTGTTTGCACCATTTACTGTATAATCCTTCTGTATGTATCTATGCCATGCTAGGCAGTGGCACTGGCCCAATGGGCATATTTATTAGTGCAGACTTCCTGTCTGCTTCCATTGTTCTGTTGCAGTGTCCTTTGAGCCTAATGGACCTTGCTTTGTGCTGGGCCCACCTACAAAATATTGTTCTTGATTCATGCCAGATTATCTGTTGCAGACTCTAATCTTTTTTTTTTTCTTTTTTTCTCTAACACGTTTGCCAACTAGAACGCTTAAAATGGATCAATTCCATATTGTAAATGCTCTTCCTCTCCTCTCAGCCTGTGAGCTTCATTTTGGAACAAGCTTGCTAGCTTTGTTTGCTAGTATCAAGATGCTTGATAAAAAGGAGAACCGTTTCCTCTGAAAAATGTCGCATCTCATGCTACCTGAGCTCCCGCTCTACTGGAAGCAGAAGTTGTTCCCAGTAAAGCAATGTGTCCTGTAAAACAGGGTGTAATAAATGCAACCCTGGCTGTAGGAGCCTGCTGGCCCATGGCTGGCAGCCTGGAGCTGTGCGGCACGTCCCATTCCTGCTGACTTCATCGGTGCTGTGCGGCGGGTGTGGGAAAAAGGGCAGGCTACTATTGCACAAGAAACGTTGCCTTCTGTATCCGTAGAACAGCAAAACAAATGCCAAGAAAATGGAAAAGTATGCAACACTTAAGCACTTGCAATTTTTAAGTTTTTTGAAGGTTTGTGAACCTAACAATCGACAGACATGATATCATGATAACAAAGAACATTTATCTCATGAAATCATGAGATTGCCTCTCTTAAATTTTTGTGCCTATTACAGAAATGCATGAAATGAACCTCACAGTTTAGCTGTAGTCACATCAAATTAGTGGTAAATTCCAAACAGAGAATCAAAAGCACCCTTTTCTAGCCATCAACATATATAATCCTAACAGTTAAAAAGGATTTTAAAATATTTCTATAGAAAGCAATCATGCCCTTGTAAACCTTCTATGGAAAGATAGATCACCTATATAACTTCTCACACTACATAGCAAGACTATGTAGTTCTGTGCTCATATCAACATGATTTCCATTCCATGGAAAGGAAGCATATTCTGTATCATACAGCTGGATTCTAACAGGGATAGTTTCTGGGGTGGGTATACCTGCCAATCATGTTTCTGCAGGACGAGAATGAAGACCTGGGAGGGAGAATTTATCATTTCATAAATAAAAAAAACCCAATTATCAACAACATTTTCATATCTATAAAAGGTGTCTTTATAATATTGAAATAAAGCTGTATAGTAAAAAGAAAAGAAACTATGGTGGCATATTTACGACTGAGAAGTAGAAAAGGCAAAAAATCTTTTTTTCCTTTCAGCCATTTTAAATTTGGCATTTCTGGTTTGCAGTAAAAACTTCAGCTGCAAAATATCCATCCAGAATGTGTAACTGAGTGAGCTTGGGCTTGAGAGGAAAGTATGTTAAAGTCCATATACAAATACTCATGTATGGTTTTAATATCTTCCTTTTCATTCACCTTTAATGCTGTTGATTACTTAGCACTTTTGAAGATCAGGTACCCAAATTGCAATGGTGAAACTCCATATAGGCATTTTCGTGAAGGAATGTGTATATTTTCAACCCTGAATTTAATATTAAAACATACGATTGAAATTTGAAAATCTCATGGCAGTATGTTTGGCAATCATCTTTCACACCCCATGCAATTATTTTTTTCTTTCCTTTTGTGATATCTGAAAGAGTTTCATCAATTTAGCCTCATAGTTGCACATCTTGAAGGAATATTTTTAAGACTGTAGCGTGGAAAATATGCAAGCTAGTTGTGGGCAAATCCTGTTTAATACCCTTCAATTTGAATTAGCTGTGTGACCGTTCTGAATTTTTTTTTCCTGCATTTGCTATGGCAGTATCACAATTTGTTCCTGATAGATTATTGCTCACCTACTCCATGAAAAAGCAGTTTTCTAAGTTACTTTTCCCTGCTGCCAGTCAGTGTGATGATGAAGTATCTTCTTGAAACTACCGTTAAAGCTTCGTTATCTCTTTTTTGTAAAAGATATTTTATACATTTTAAGGTAAGAGCAGAGGTAGGTACAGAGGTATATCACAGAGGAGACAGGATATTATTGAGTGCTTATTTTTGATTTGCTTTTTTTTCTTTTGCTTTATAGAGTTCATAGCCACAGTTCAGTACAACAATAAAGATATTATCCAAGTTTGCCAGGACAGAGAAGTAATGTTCTGCCACAAAAGTCTGTTTATTACATGATAAGATTAGCTTTAAGGTTATTGTAATGTTTGAGTTTCTGATTGGAGCCCTCTGCAAATAATGACCTGAGGGGTTGTGTCATCATGTAGACAAGCTACATGATCATTCAGCTGTGATTATCATAACTTCAGTGCCAGTAATGTACCATGCCCCAGAACTGCAGAGCTAGGTATCATGTCCTGCAAATGGAATTATTCAGTTAATCAAGGAAAAGCCCAGGGACTGAGCTGATGGAAGCACATAATAGCAAGGTTATGCCTAGGATATGCAGCCTAAATCTCCCAACTGTGAGTGAGGCACAGTAGACACAGTGTTATGTGACAGCCCTCTCTTGTGGATCATCATCATATCCCTTCCCTAGACGTTACCTGATTACTAGCCAAGCCAATATACCATACTACCATCATCTACCCTTGCATCTGCAGGGTTGCATCTGAAATGCAGACAGCCAAAGGGATTTTTCATTACCCTGAACTGCACATATCTGTGAACATTGGAGAGTCAGTCTTATCTGGTCTTGACTGAATTCACACTTCTGTTAGAGGAACTGTAAGTGTAAAGAACTTTGCAGAACATCCACACTGGCCAATAACTAACTACATGTCCTTGGGGACGTGAGACAGGAGACTGTGGTCATCTGCAAACACTAGCTCAGGAATAGTTGCTTTCTGTACGTAAGCCTCCTGGCTCTGCATGCGCATGCAGAGAAGATTTGTGTAGATGCATATCCTAGCTAGAATCCTCAATCATTTTCTATCACTGAAGCCATTCTCACCTGCTAGGCCTCTGGTATGGTGGAACTCCCTGTGCCAGGCCTTCCACCTACTACTTTTTCCTATTACTATAATTTCTTCATAGCTGCAGACTTTTTCTGATTTGTCTGATCTACAGGAACGATCCATCAGTTTTCTGGTGGAAAAGAAATCCACATTTGTGGTCCCACAGAAGGCTCTTCAAAAGACTTGTTCAATGCCAGTGTCCACCAAGCTCTCGATCAGTTTTCCGTCTAGCTTTATGATCATCTGCATTTGCAAAGAAATAGGACAGTGCCCTTGGGATTTTCATCAGTTCTGTTCTAGACAGGATTTCCATACTGGAAGCAGATAAACTGGCTTTCCCTATCCATGACTTTCCAGGGTCCAGCCAATGGATCTAGCCACTAGCTTCCTAATTCCTCTAGGCATGTTTGATCTGTGGAAAGATGCAATCACACCACCCCTAACCTGCTGGGGGATTCCACTGATGTCATTCATTGTAAGATCCATTAGGCAAACCAGCTGCTCCTTTTGTCTGCTGAAACACCATTTGTTGCTGCTAGATCACCTGTGACTTCTGAAGGCCCCACAGGCAAAAGAGGCTGCAGGTTACTGTGAGCCACACCTGGCACCTCCTAGAGTGGTTCCGAGCAGTGACTGATGGAAGTTCTGCAGCTTTCTGCTTCTCCACCAATTTTCTTTCCTGATAAGTCCGCACATATTATTTAATGCCATTGCATTGTTCTGTCTTTGCAAGTTATTTTTATTGTTAATGCATTTCTGATGCTTTATACCTAGATGTTAGGAGCAACTTGGTCTCATTTGTGTTACAATTGAATCAGTCTTCATATCTGCTCCTTACAAAACCAAAGGATATCTTCAATGTTAGTAAAAGATGCAGTGATAAATTCATCAAATGTAGTAGGCAGAATAGAGCTCAAAGGGTCGCATTTGGTTGCTTATATAAGTTTTTTACAAATATATAACAGTGCTGCTGCTGCTTTCCTCTAAAAGTTAATCTCAGTTTGTGCACTCAGGAAGCATAATTAAATTCTGAATAACTGCTCCTAGTTGAAACTGAAAGCAAAAATTGCATTTCATTTATGAATAAACAGTGTAAGGCAACGCCATTTGTGTCCTTTTTTGATATTTTAGAAATAAAATATTTTGTTTCCTGTATTTTTTTCTTTTTCTTGCAGACTAATATATCCAAATGACAATATATAAAAAACTTTTCATTTTATAGTAAAATTATTTGAAAAATAAGAAAAGCAAATGCCAGAAAACTGCAAATACTGGAGTAACGAATGTTAAGAGAGTAAAATGAGTGTATTTGTAGAAAGCTTTTTTCAGAGTTTCCTACAATATACATTGATTTTGATTAAAGATCTTTTTGCTTAAAAACCTCTAGTTTTCATTGGCCCTGTTTCTTATTTTGTTAGATATCATTGGGTCCTGCCTACAACCAAACTGTACACATACAACCCTCCTATGTTCACTTTACTTTTTCACTAATGGGGGGAGTTCAAGTTGCTGCCTAGGTAAAATGGTAAAAGCGTCATTGAATTTACAGGAAAAAGAGAATTAGACATTATTAATTGCTAATTTTGACTTCTTTTAACAGGGTTGAAGTCCTAAATTAAAATACAACATGTGTTACTTGACTTTAGTGACAACATAGGATGTTGCACATGAAAAGGGTCCTGTGCTATTGAGGTGTTCTCTGGGTAACGAGCAAGAAAAACACTTTGAGGAAATTTGTGGTTACAGTATTGAATAATGTGGAAGGGGAGACTGTAAACTAGTTGGAAGTTGTTCTTCTGTATAAGAACTAGTATAGACAGAGCTTGATTAGTCTTTTTAGCCAAACCCAGTAAGCAGTCCGATAACTGATTTTAAAATCTGTTCTTGTGGTAGTCTTCAGTGGTAGGAAAAATAGTTTTTCATGTGGTTGACAGCCTCACATGTGAACCTCACAGCACTACTTCTGCATGTGACTGAGATCAATTTGGCCAGCAACGGGCTCTGTGTGGGATTATTTCATTTGTCCCCCTCACTGCTCTGAATCCTTTTCTTCTGTCTGTTAGTTGTATTTCCATTCCACCAGTTAATACTGTGATCAGTGAGGATGAGAGAGTAATCCATCCTTTGTACAGGTCTTATGTCTTTCTTCCATCTACCTACATGTTTTCCCCAAATCCTGTGATTGCTCAGTAACTGGCAACAGAGACAGATGGGGGATGTCACACCTACATACAAATGATGAAGAAATGATGGCTGTTGGCCATTGACTTGCAGTGACAGAGGCATCTTTAAATTGTACATCAAAGGAGCCCTTTTTAAGGATAGTGTCACTATCACTGGTTGCTGAAAATGGAAAACCAGATCCTCAGCTGTCATGTACTCTATCATTGATTCACTGTGCTACAACAGCAAGCCAGTTACACAGCAAAACTATCATGTAAAACAAGCTAAGCCAAAAAATGTGAGAGACTAGGGAGGTGTAGAGTACATATTGAAAGTGTCTTGCAAAATGTAATATTAATATAGAAATCTGAAATGAAATATATCTTTCAGATGAGACAAATTTTAAGGCAGTCATTGCTGTATATATGTATTACCAGAAATCTGACTTTGAGAATAAGTGACTACTTAATGTTTCCTTAACTGAAGCTGATATCAGAGTCTTTGTAATATTACTGACAGATTTTATGAGGATCTACATAATTCAGTGAAGGTGTCTCCACAAAATCATAGGCTAAACTTGTAGATAAAGACTTAGCCATGTTTGTGTAACATAGGAAACGATAGCTGATCAGGTTGCTGTGGGAAAGAACAGCTCGAAGCACGACTGTAAAAGCTGCAGTGTTGACTGCTCGTAGATATATTAAGTAGTATCTTCCCAGATTAATAGTTTCTTCCATTTAAAATAGTAGCTGCACTATGATTTCCCATTCTTTAGTAGAAAAAAAGAGGTTTATTTGGGGGGAACAGGAGGGAAGGGAAGGTCTAAGACTTAGAATTTCCTTTAATTAATCAACTTCATTATAGAAAAATAATGGGTGAAATAGCATGAAAAATAAGATTTGTGTGTGTGAAATAAATGCAAATGTATTAAAAAACTGATTAATGCCAGGTTCCCAGTGGTTAAAACAACCCCCTCTTTTTGGTACTCTGATATTTAAGTTTATAGAAGATATATTCTCTTCCTTCTGACTACTCTGTAGTCATTTCTGTTAATTATCATCTGAAAGACTATATACTCCACTTCTTACCGACATAAAAATGCAGTAACTCTCAGAAATTGTCCCACTGATGCCTATGAAGCTATTTGCAAGAGAAACTGCTGGCCAGAGTAAGCAAGGGCACCATTAAAGGGTTCAAATGGAAGATAAAGTGAAATTTATTTTTACTTTATATATTCCTATTCTCTAATATTCCTCTTGTTTAAATCCTTATTTCTTCTTCTGCTTAGATTTCTAACTCCTTCTAACTCTTTCTCTGTTTCTTACTCTTTTTTATCTTTCTCTTTCCTCCTCCTAATATTCCATTTTAACAAGATTTTGTGAGTCACACTGATTCCAGGTAAACAAGCTGCTGTACTGTAAAATAAATAACCTTGAAATGCTACAAAGTAAATCACTTGCCTTCAAGATTAAGCTAAAATGTTTGCTTCAGCTTCATGTCTGAACATCCTTCCACTTAACCAGATGATAGCAGACTTTTTGCCAACAAAACATATCTTTACTAAACCAGGGCCATCTTTCAATAAGAACAGAGCAGTATGATGCCCTCTGCCATCAAAACATGCCTCTAGCCCTATTTATTTATGAGCAGCTTTGTACTGGATACAAACTGATCATGAATGTTATCCAGCTTTATATAAGACATCACATGGCATTGGTAATCTGATACAGGGTTTTAAATGGCTAGCTACACTGCCAGTTTTAAGTGCCAGCATTTTTTTTTCCTTTTGCTATCAAGTGGTATAGCATGTACTGCTAAGAAATACAGATACGGTTTCAGACAAGAAATGTTGTCTTTTCTTGGTGTTTATTCTTATAGAATTCTGTTTGATCACCTATACTTGTATTTGTAAACCTAGAGAATCAGCTTTATTTGTGGATTAGGTATATAATTGACGTTTGCTCCATGCAGGCATGGAAAAATCTAACCTGGTGTGAGAAACCTGAAGTGTGACTAACATCCTGAATTTTTGCTTTGCAACATAATCTAGAGGATGGATGAGCATTAACATGGAAAATCTAGCCTCTTTTCCCCAGAGGGCACCTTTGCATTATTATAGTTGAAGAGCTTCATGTACTGTATCACTTTGATCTGAAAGCAAAAATCTGATGAACACTTGTTTGAGTATTTTAAAGGTAAAGATAGTAGCTTTGATCAATCCCTTGCATCCCTAGTTTCTTAAATCATTTTAGGACAAGTCAAACTAAGATTCTGGAGCTGGTCTGTGCATGCTTAAGGGAAGGAATATTGGCTAATTTGTGTTTGACTTACCAGAAAGCAGGTATGGGAAAAAACATGGCAGAGGGAACATTTAAAAAATGAAGAGAACCTACTTGAAAATTTTGTAAGCAATTAGATGGTAGTACAGATAGAGGTGTCTCAAACTGGCATTTCAGTATCCAATTATTTATCAAACATTCATCTGCGATTGAAATAACTTAAGCAGACGTGACTTGGGGTGTGTGTGGAACTGGTAAGGAGAATGAATATTTGTTTATATGTTTATATGTTTCTTCTGCTGTGAGAGAGAGATCTGTAATTTTGTATGTTTCTCTAACTTCATGCATTAAAGAAATTGAATAGCATAACTGAGTTTAAAAGTGGTGACAATAATGTGAAGCCTAAGGATTCTTTATGTGCATAAAACCATGATGGTTCATTCCGTGAATAGCTGCTAGCCAATAAGCCTTTTAAAAAGGCTTTTGGCAATGACACTGAAAATCCAGAGCTCACACTCTCACTGCAGAATTTGTACACTGCATTTTCAAAAATAGGGCACCTCCAAATACATGTTAATCTGAATGCCACTTAGGGACCCAATATTATATTAGTTGTATATCCAACATACCGTTGAACTTACTAGAACTTTACTTAGTACCTAATAGAGAAATTGTACAATATTAAGCCAATTAAATGTATTTAAACATAATTAAGTGTCATGGTTTTGAAAATGGTTTCAGTGGGTAACTTGATTGTCCAAATGTACATCTGAGTAAATCTGGCTATTGGGTATTTTTACTCTAGACTTTGTGCAGGCTGCTCACAGTTTGTGTTAGCACAGAATGATGTATGTAGTAACTGAAGCCCACTAGTGAAGCTATGTTAAAATTTCTACCAACAATCTTCCGCTGAGCTATTTATGTTGAGGTTATGTTGTAAGTTTTTTGGGGAGACTCTTCATTTATACTCCACCTGCACAGCATTTCTGATTACTATTAGTGCTATGTTATGAGAAATAAATAATAAAATCAATGGATTTGCTTATACTTTGGGCAATTGCTGAAGATTCCATAGTAGCACTTCTCATTTTCTGGCAGATGGTAAAATGGTTACCTCTGCAATTAGAAGAACAAACGTGTCTTCTTTTCTGCACTGAGAGAATCTTAACAGTTAAAAATGTGGCCATGTTAAGCCAGAGGAAAACAGAAACAGCCTGTTTGTAATGTATGTAACTGAAGAAATATATTTAGAATGAAAGTAAAATGTTAAAAAGCTTCCTTCTCTTTTTCTCTGATGTAAAATTTTCTAGGAGCTTAAGGACGGGAGTGCCAGCTCCAAACCACCACAGGTATTGAGCAGTGGTAGAACTGGCCATAGAAGGGCACACCTCATTTGAGGGTTTCTATCTTTGTACATTCAGCACTAAGTGCTAAGGAACCAGAGCTTAATTACAGAGAGATGAATGTGAGCTGATAAAGGTACTACAGACACCTGACCATCATACAAATATAAACACAGTCAATGTTTATCTACATCTAAGCAAGATATTTTAAAATACGTTTCATTTTTAATTAAGTTAAAGCTATTTAAATTGTAAGGGTTTCTGGGACTGGTGTACTCCGTGCCCCGACCAATGCATGGGAAGAAAAATTATATTCCACTTTAATGAAATTACAAAACATTTCCTCGAGATTTGATCCTGTTGCTTAATAGCATTGTCTCATCTTATGGACAACTTAGCTAATGCTGGTGTAATCAGAGATGGCTGTTGTAGCACGAGTTGGAAATATGTCAGTTAAGAATGTAACAGCTGCACTTTCCACTTAAATTTTGTCATATCTTGAAGCATAAACATTCAAAATACAGTTTAAAAGAGAAGAGAAACTTCAGCTAAGTGACTTACACCACTGAAATGGAATTAGCAATAAAAATAATGATGGATATATAACTTCAATGGAACTGTCCAATTCAGTTATAACAACTTTATGCTGCTCATTAGAAATTTGTCCCATTGTGTCTGATGACTATAGTTATCAGGGCAGGAGAGAAGAGCTTTAATAACAGTCTTAAAATATATTTTGTGTTTCCTTTTGCATACTTGATTTGCCTCTTGTAAGGAAATATTACATTTACTCCATATTTGAAAAGCGTCTCCTATTAATCCGCATTGATCTTAACTTTATTTTGCAGACTGACTAACTTGCTTTGTGTAAGTTACGCTGTAAGGACAGCTTTAACGGTTGAATTAGATGGTCTGTTCACTTTTTACAGTACATTTTATTAGTCTAAATGTATGGTAGCCAGGTACCTTTTCAGCACAGTGCTCAGGAAATTAACCATGGAGCTCTCATTAGCATTAATGGGTGCTTAGTGGCTAATTTACTGTGCACCACGCTTAAAACATACCCCCCACGGTGCTCACCAGGCTGTGTGGGAGATTCCTCCATGCTGATAGTATTGTAATTGTATTTTATTAGATCAAGCTACAAATGAAAGATTTTGATTTCTATGACATCTATGCCTAACTCTGATTCAAAGAGAAAACTCACACACATGTGTTCACTATCAATTAGCTGTGACAGCAAGATAATCCCATCGAGGAGGTCTGGCAGAAAGATACAGTAGAAACAAGATGTACTATCAATGCTTCTAATTTCTCATAAACATGGAAGATTGCACAGACTATCTTATTTTTATGATAAATATTAAACATTAAAAGCGCAAACTTTCAAAATAACTATTCAGAAATTTGGAACGGCTGTTGCAATTTTAGCTTAGCCTTATCATGCATGTGTTTTCAAATACAAAGGGAAAACTTTAAGAAATTAAGATAAATCAACTGGAATCAAGAGCTCAGGAACTTACATCTGTAAGAAGCTAAAGTTTTCCCAGTCAAAGGTGCAAAAATTCCCTGGAATTCACACTCTAGTCAAAGAAGAAAAGCTATTGGGAATGCTTCCAAATTCTGTTCTGAATGATGACTTTAAAAAGAATGTTAACTTTAAGCAGAAAACCTATAAGGAAAGGGGGAAAGACAAAACAACAAAGAATCCTGTGCTTTGTTGAACAGAAAACACTGGGATAAGGCAAGACTTAAAATCAGTCTGAGTTTTGCTTTAGAAAGAAGGTTCTTCATTCCTTAACAGAGGACAATGAAGGAAGAGGGTTACCATGTGTTTAAAATTATCTTTTACCTAGAACAGATTCAAAATTGATATCTGTTTCAGTTTTTAATGGGACCAATGCTGAGCCCAAAAGCAAAGGCAGGCTTGCCAAAACAAAGCTCACTGAGCTTAATGTATGTGTGTACAGGAGACAGGGAGAGAAGATGAAATCATTCCCAAAATATTGAAATATAAAATCACAGTCAGACAGAATGTGATAACAAATCTGAGTGGCACCATAAAATTGCAGAGTAATATTAATAGTAACTACCTTTAAGACAAGAAAGAAAATAGGTAACAGGTTAATATGGACTTAACAGTGTGACTCAATCAGGCAAAAACTTAGAAAATATTGAAGATATAGTAGAGATGGAACAGCATAAAACAAAGGGCTGATAGATCATATCAGATCAATCTATTATCTTTCAGGTAAGATAATTAATTTTTTGGATAAGAGAAATGCAAGTCAGTCTAAATTGTCTGGACTTCAGAGAAGGATGAGAAATTATTGGTTATTGGATTAATGGGGAACTCTAGAGTGAGTAAGGAACAGGCTAGAAGAGAGATGAGTAGATTTTACGTAACGGGATTGTCATCATCAAGGGCCTTTGTTAATAGTACATTGCTTGTGCATTGCTGCTTGTCTGATAGTATAGATCCCAAAATATTATTTATCACATAACTTCTTGGCCACTGTTTTTTTTTAAACAGCTTTTTCTCCAACATTGTCTATAATGCCGTACTAAAGAGCAGCTGCTACAGAGTCTGTTACTTAAACTCATGTCATGAGTGTCACACATTCTCAGAACTCACAATGGTGGTATCATTCTTGTACGTTACACTCCTTAGCATCACTAGTCTGTGATACCCAACTATTATTATTTTTTTACACTAACCCTCTTCCCCCTTACTGCACAGATACATGCTGAAACGTCTGCTACTGTAAAGGTACCTGCTTATAATCTGAGTCAGCATCACATCAGAAAGGTACATCAAAAATGTTTAGGACAGTGCTTTGCATCCTAATACCTTCTAGGAAAGGTATGAATAAAACTGAGCTTGGGTAACCTTCTTTAAGACAGAGAATGTGATTGCCTCCAGAAAACGGTCTTTTATTTGTTCCTGATATGTTTACAGAGTATCTTTGTAGAATCTGGCAGCATATTTACAATGGATATCTGTCCAAGGATAACTAACAGATATACTACAATCTCCAATTGTGGATGAACTGTAACAGATGTAATGAAGTGAGTGGTGCAGGAAAAGCACAGGATAAAATATGGTATATCACAGTTGGAAGGCTAGTGTCTTTCTTTGCACAGATATACAGATTGACTATATGTAGTAGTTCACAGCAAGAAAAGAAAGGTAGACATGGTTTCACTTGGAGAAGGTGACTCCAAAACAGCTTTGCTGGGCTGAGAATAAAGCAGCTCTAGCGATACAGAGGAAAACTGCGGGTCTTACCTACCCTTCCTTCCTCTAGTGTAACATTTATTGCTGTGGTCCAGGTGATCATGGTCATCTGTTTAAAAATTTTTCAAAACAAAAGAGTGACTCAGTGTAGCTGTAGGTGTCCACTATATTTTATCTGTTTGCTATAAAAATGCTGAGAAACTTCCACTATTCATTTTCAGAAATGTCTGTTATTTAAACACTGTCAACCTATCAATCAATATTGCTTTGCAAAACTGAACCAACTTCTTGCACTAGGAAAAATGATGACAAAATATATTAACTGTTTTAGAAGGCTTGTGCTGGTGCTCCTCAGTCAAGAATGTGATTTCCATCCCTGTATTCTTCAGTATTAGCAGTTTCCTTAACGTATTTCTTCTCAGCTTGAGGGAAGACTGAAAATGCTTGTTGACTGGGTGAGGCATTGAGCAAATAGCACTTGTAGGAAAAGGTAGCAGACAACAACCTGTTCTTGAACAGCACAAGAGGAAATAAAAAGTGCTACATCCATCACTATTATGAAGAAACCTGGAAAGAATAGACTATCAAGAGAGGCTCCTAAAATTGCAAAAAAGTTGCTTTACATCTGAAAAGATATATGTACGGCAAGATGACCAAAACTGTTTTCCAGAAGGGTGGCAATTCTGGAGTAGGCTGTGTATGAAGGGGCATCTATAGCTCCTGGAATATGCCCACACTCGTTCCCACTAGATGAACATGTCCTGCCCTCTATCAGATGTAAAAATCAAGTTCTACCAATGCTCACAGGAAGGCTTCGATGCTTCTGGAAAAAGTAATCATTCCAAAAGTTCAAAGGGAAAAATCCTGATCCCACTGAAGGAAATGGAAACCTAGTCACTAGGTGCTGTAGAGTCTGACTTTTCTCTCTCATTAGCAAAAAGTGAAACTGAAAATATAGGTAAGACTTGATATATTTCTTAACAAAGATGAGGTCTGTTTTCAGCTTTTAAAGAAAGTGAGGACTGAATACACTATTTGCAATAAACATCAGTCTTTAACTGTGTAAGGAGATGGAAATGAGATGGTACGATTAATGATACACAGGAAGATGTAGCATGAGTCAGTGTAGTTTGTACATTCACTTTGACACTGAAGAACCCTCAGGATCAAAAAACATTTAATGAACTTAGCATTGCTATACGTACTGATTGCAAATACAACTCTCTGTGATATACTTTCATATTTTACCAATATAAAATAGTTTTGATGAGTTGTTCTGTTAGAAGAAAAAAGTGCAAATGTTTTTCCATCAGAAGCTGCTCATCTCATGAAATTGAAGCATATCGGGGGATGGACGATACGTGCCAGCTAAATTTACCTAAATCAAGACATTGATCTGCACCTACACAGTATTTTTTTCCAAATTACGAGATACTACTTCACAAAAATAAAGCCAAAATAATTTCACTGTAATGAAAAAGAATACTTTAATCATAGAATCATAGAATCATAGAATCATTAAGGTTGGAAGAGACCTCTAAGATCATCGAGTCCAACCGTCAACCCAACACTACCATGTCCACCTTCCCTGGGCAGCCTGGTCCAATGTTTAACCACTCTTTCAGTAAAGAAGTTTTTCCTCACGTCCAAATATCACGTCCAATATCTTTGACATTTCCCAGACTATTATTTGTTTTGACTTTGCCTCTTCTTTCTCTTTTATTTTCTCATAAATAGATTTCTGTTGCTCCTTGCAGTGTGGGCTTAAAAGGAAATCACAAGTTTTCTGAGAAATCAGGTTCTGAGTTCTAAGAGTGGTCAGAGTCTCACTTAGAAGACTGTATTGAACCTACTTTCTGTGGATGCAGGCATCCATCTTTGTTTTTCTTCATGGACCGTCAGGTAGAACATGAGATTGGGTAACCGAACTATGTGTTGTTGACACAGGGTGTGCACCCATTCTACTGCAACTGCTGCAAATTGTTTGCCAATTGCCTAACAGTTGCACTTTTTATCTTCAGCGATAATATTTAAAAAAATCTTATCTGGTCTCATCAGTGCCTGGTAAATCTAGAACACAGAGGTAGCTGGTTGGGAAAATGCATGTTAATAGGCTGACTTCTGTACTAGAAACACCGATAAATGTTTAGCGGGTCTCTTAATTCTTTTTTAAACTACATCTACATGACATGCTGCCATCCTGCATGGAGCTGCCAAAACTTTCTAGTACTGGAATCTGGACTGAATATGAGCTGCCCTATATTAGTGTGGTTGATGTACTGGCTGATCACACATTCATGTTGTTTCATGTACCTGCTGGTCACATCCTCATTTACAATTTCCATATCTAACTCGGGCACATCAGTGCACTGTACGATATGCATATGTCTTTAGATTGCTGCACACAGCAGGTTCTTGTACAAGTTGCCAGCACACAGGTGCCTACATCTTAAATGCTGCACCTTGCACCTTGGCTCGGGTGATACATTTTAGATGTTCCAAAAAAGTCTGTGTAACTTAGAGACTATTGCAGTCAAGAAACATAAACCTGTATAAAATTTTCCCATTCTTTTCTTCTTGCTCCCCTTTAGCCCTCTCCCCACTCCAAAATGAATAGCAAGTACTATCCTGTAGCACTAAAAAAAAATGCCAAGCAATCTCATATTATGTCTATAAAGCATACGTATACTATATTGGGCAATAGTCTCTTAACAATTTTCTGCTCTCATACTGCATAAACCTGTGTATCTTTTACACATAACCACAGATGTAGTGTTCTTTCCAATGAGCAAGTGAATAGTGTTTTTCTGCTTATATAAACTAAGTGATGCTGTAGCTGCATGGTATGACATAAACATCTCTCTTGTATATTTACAGGGAGCAGAATACACTCTAGTTTAATTATGCAAAAATATTTATCTCTCCCCTATTACCATATCTGAAAAGTATATTTCCCACTCCCACAGTTAAATGTATCCTCATATCAATTTCTCATATGAAGTGCGCAGCACAGTGCTTTACATTTTCAAAGTGCTTTAGAAACATTAACTAATTAACTAATGCATGTCATTATGGGCCTGTGAATCTTGGATGTCAAAAGGCAAAAGGCAAGGCAACCATAGTGAATTAAATAAAACACAGACTAAATTGCCAGCATAGCACCCCCAACATAGCAAATTTCTCTACCCTGTGCAAAACCACTCTCTGACCTGCACTACTGTTTCTTGCTTCTTTCTTCTGATGTGAGATACCACCACTCAGTGATAATCCTTCACTTCTGTTTAGGTCCCATAATTCATGGGGCCAGTCCCAACCACAGGGCACATGTCTGTTCCTGTTTTAATAGACATGAGCATAAGATTGTACTGTCCTTGAGATGTGGTTAAGACAGCGTTTATTCCAAGATGTACTCACTGCACAGTCTTAGAATAGGAATGAATATAAATGCAGTAATCTTGACTTCTGATTCATAGAAGAATCCTGTTTGTCAATTTAGATCAGAATCATAGTCTGAAAGTTAAAAGCCAAATATGAGACTTAAGGATAGGAGATATTTATGTCCTTTGATATACTTCTGATTTCTAAAGGATTGTCTGTATAAAGGTGTCTGATCCATTTCCTGGGAGAATGTCCCTCATATACTGGTTGCAGGCCACTAGAAAAAAAAAATCATTTGACTCACAGCTTATTCATCATCATTCTCTTTCATTGGATCTCTTCAGATAACGGCAGAGAGTGAATTGTTGTCTAGATTAATTTTTATGGCTGTTTGCTCCTGGCCTCCTTTTTCCAAAAGTTCTTCATGCCTACCCCTACACATGAATATAAGGTATGTTCCCCATGTGACCCAGCTACATGTTTGTCATTCAAAGAAGATTTCCTGATATGTAATGGTGCTGTTGTGTCATCTCATGGCTGGAGCCATATTCTTCCATATGCAACTGAATGCAACCTGGCACTTGACCAAAATACAGACCCTTTTTACAGTGTGACTGGACATGTTCTTTTCCAGTAACACTGAATACCAGCATTTTGTGCACAGGACTGATGAATTCATATTTGTGTGACAGGTGAGAAATCTGAGCATCGGCGCCTTCATTAAGAGTCAGTGAAGCCATTCTGGTTCAGGAGGTAGGTGGATTGTTCAGCACAATTCCACAATGTTGTGGTCCTCCTCTGCAAGAAGTGAAAAGCCTCAGGTCTTACATGGTAGAGTAGTTTACTGATTCATCGAGAAAATCACCTTGTATATTGCTCATTAGATTCCACTTACCAGAATAAAAGACCCTAACAGCTTCACTAAAGGAGAAAGCTGAAAAGGGAGAAGGGAGAATAGCAGAACAGGCAGATTTCTAGGCGTGACCATTAGGACAATCACAGCAGGCCACTCTGCCTTTTGTAATGACTAGACGGGGAGGTTTGCTGAACTGATGTGAGTTTGTAATACAAAAGGGTTGAAAACGACTTGCTGAAGTTATTCTTAAATTTTTTGAAAAATTAGAATTTACTTCAGTGATTTTATTATCTTCCATTCTATATCCACAAACCCAACTCTTCAGTATTCTTAGGGGGCAAATTAAAGTTGTAGGTAAAAGGCATCTTAATAACTGCTGGATAATAACAAAAGTTCTGACAATTTAAATTGATTTTGTACCTCAGTATTAATAACTGCACAGCTATTATACAGCTATTAATGATGATACAGCTATTATAATTACAGCTATTGTAATAAATGAGGAAATTATTTCACTAGCTTAAGCAGAAACATTATAGTATCATCTATATGAAATGGCAGTTTTCCCCCTCCTGCAGATACTTCATTAGCACAATCATACTTGTCTAGTAGTAGTACCTAAGAGTTCCTTACTGGTATGAAAGCATTCCTGACAGCAGTGCCAAGTCGCCTTGCAGTTAATGTGAAGAGGCCTGAACTATAAATATTTTCATGATCTTTATGAATGCAACCAGATTGCTAATTTTAAATTATAAGTATTTAAACACGTTGGAAAAGCTGGACTGTACCACTGAAAATTTGCTATTAATGTTTTTTTTCCCCCGAAATATATGTTCAAGTAATTAATTTATGTTACACTTGTCATAAATCTCCCTGGTGCACAGTGCTCCCCCATCTGTCTGTCTCATCACCACATTATCTCTTGTTCTAGGTGTAAGTATAGTTCCTTCCTCTCCAGATATATGGCTAAATAGGCACTCAGAAAGATTTCATTATAGAAAACGGGTGCAGAGCTCCATCAGAGTACAATGTGCTGTCCACTGGGTTGTTACACAGCACGCTTTTAGAGACAGGGATTGTCTTTTAATGGTATGCATGGTGCCTCATTAAATGGGCTTCTCCTGGACTCTACCACCCACAGCTGAGGGCTCTAGCCTCTACTACAATACAAAAATAACTGTATTCAGTTCAGGCACGTTCCTGGTTTTAATATATCTTTAACAAAAATTGATAGATCAAATCTGCCCTTTACATTATGACTAATGAACAGTGCCCTAGTGTAGAGGTTCTAAATAAGTTATTTTGGCTGCTAAGATGGAGACACTTTTTCCAGAGCTAATGAAACTTTCATAAAGCTGGATTGGTCCCTGTCTATCAGATCTTGGGGGAGAATTTTATAATCAACGCTTAACGATATAAATGTCTATGGTTGGTACATTCAAGGACATCTTTCGCAGCTTTGTGAATAAAAGATATTATCACCTCATATAAAGTAGGAAGGAGAGATGAGGTGCATGAACCTGAACTGTGCATCTGGGGCTAGTTTAAGGCACAGTGCTTTGTAAAATCTGATAGTAAAACTAGACTTCCCTGAAGCTTTATTTGGCAGTTTAAAAAAAAGCCTGTTTTATTTCTTCATGTAATATATCCACATCTAGTGGATAAGCCAGTGCTAGATGGAGGGGTTTAATTCATTGAAAACAGTTTGAGATTCTTACAATAACTTTTATCTTAGAAACACGTGGGTAGATGTACAATTAGCCACATACCTACTTATTCAAAAACAACCATCTTTTACTCCTACTGTATATAACTTGTGCCTTCTTGTTGCCTTAACCCTTTAAATTCATAATTAAGCAGTGATTTTGCCTTTTTGATCTTGTACAGATCAGCAAAACTGGATCTTCCATTTAAACTAGTATGTGCTTGTGCATACAAACACTTCCTTAGCATACTGCTTGACAATCAGGGATATTTCTTGTGGTTCATATTTTGGGTACAATCCTTTGGTGCCCACCATTTCACCCTTTCTCTCTCCTACAAAAAAAAAAAAAACAAAAAACAACACAAAAAGAAACCTGAAAAAAAATATCTGTGGTACAGTCTGAAGAGGGAAGTCATTTACAGTCGTGACAACACACTCACAAAGACCTGTGTTTCCCCCATTATATTTCTACTTTATTCAGTTGAAGTGAGCATGCAAACATATATTTTTTTCCATTTTCTTCCGAGAAATGTTCATTCTTATTTAACTACACAGTATGTATTGAAATGGGGTACCTGTAAATAAGTTTTAATGACAGCTCTGTTCATAAAAAGATTAAAATGGGATACCAAATGTTTAGTCAATTGTTAGGCTCTTTGATTAGATTCAACAGATCAATAGCTTGTTATTTTCATGAATTACTATAATTCTGGCAGTTTCCTGTTTGCTTATAGCATGTGTTGTTTGCATTTATATTGTAATTTGCCTTGCAATTTGCGATATAATCTTAAGGAAACATCGAATGTTTCCTTGATATATATAGGGTCCCCTACAGTTAGCTTTTCAACAGTCAAGCTCAAATAAACTATTTGGATTTAAGCAGAAGAAAGGAAATTAATAATAAGATATTAATTGGAACTTTTTCATGGAGTTTCAGAACTTTGAGAAGAAACTGTTTGAAATGTGTCTGTGTTTGATACACCCACAGCTCAATATGACATCCCTAATAATTATGCTCTCGAAGGCTGACTATGTAGTATTTAAAACAGAAGGAATTCTGTCATTGACTACATTGGGGCAATAATGACAACTGACTACACTGGGTCTTCGCGTGAGCCACAGTCTCTCACCACGAAGTTCATTGAGCATGAGCAGGACCACACCTAGAGACCATCAGAACTTCTCAAGGATTCATTAATTGGAAAACAGGGATTTGTTGTAACCAAAATTTCTGCTGGGAGCAAAATTCAGGCAACATTTTTGTCAGGAGTGAACTTTCTGATGAAAGTGGAGACACAGCAGACCCTCAACCTCAAATACCTAACATCCCCAAAATTAGGGAGTTCATCATGGGTGTGTAGTACCAGGTTTAGGCCTCCCTTCTGGCTGATTTTGACTGGGGACTGGAGCCTGGGTAGTTCTGTGTTTCAAACACGTCATTTAACAGGGAATTACAGTATATCTACGTGAAAAGGTATAAACAGATGAGAGCTCCTCTGCCTGTTTCCTAATGTATGAGGGAAGATATATTCATTCTAGATCTATAGAGTGCTATGGTAACAGTGAAACTCCTAAGCCAGAAATTTGTCTGCATATATTAATGTAGAAATACCCTGTCTGCCTTTTTCAGAAACATCTACTGTGCCCCCTCCCATCCAACACCACTGAACTAGAATTATAAATGTGGTATAAATAGTTAAATATTAGGTCATTTAAAAAGGAGCTATCTAGGAAGTGTAAAAGACTTTGTAAAAGGCTTGTAAAAGACACAGTTTCAAATTGTTGGCCTGAATCAGATACCAGCTTCAGGTTTCCTGAAGTATTTTCCTGTTCTCTGTGTCTCTCTTCTCAAATTTTTTTTTTTTTCTTTCATTCTTTGTCTGATTGAAAATAATCCCATAATATGATTTGATGTCAAAGATAATTTTGATTTTCCGGGTAGGCAATACCAAAGGTAGTCTTCATATTATGTCATGCGAGGCATCTGAAGTGCTGCAAATGACCTTCTGGAGACTGATGACTCTCCAGTAGTTGCCTGGGGAAGGGTAACTCTTCTTTGAAGTTCAGAGCACTTAACTAATCTAGTTTAAATGTGAACACCTTCCTACCACAAAGTGTAAAAGATGAACGGTGAGGTGCTGTCGGATAATAGGATGACCTGCAATATATACTGAGCTAAGGGAGGAACACAACACCACAAGAAAGAAAGCAGTGTAGTTGGAGCACAGTGATTTATAGGGGCTTGAAATAAACCCAGGTAGCATCCAAGCACATTGCAGCAATTGCAAAAGGAAAAATCAGTAGCTGGAACTCTTAGGATATTTCCATATTCATTTACCATTTGAGGAGTTTTTGCTTTTAGAATTTTAAAAATTATTAAATACATTAGCTTTACTTTATGATTTCCATTGTAGGAGCATGCGTTGGATATCTGCCTACTTGTAGTTCTTTTCAGACAGTCAGTTCCCTCCTATTTACCAGCTTTTTATCATTTTAATTACATGATAAATAGTACAATTACAGATTTTTCCTGATTAATGTTGCTACTGAGGCATTCACTCTTGGAATACAATTACAAGAAAATATGTATTTACTCCATCTTTAGGATTGCTTAAATAATAAAAAAACCTTGTCACTTTGTAAATCTCTTAGAAAAACATTTTTGTTCTGCCAGATCTTATGTTTCATACAGACGGCATGCACCATGCTAACAGTCAAAATACAGTATCCCTGTAATATCAATATTTTATACACAACCATCTCATAAGCTATAACCTTGCAACTTAAAACAATGATTCTCTGTCATAATAAAGATAATTAGGGATGAGCATCCCCATTCTGTTCATTTTTGATCTCCTCCTAATCTGTGTAAGAGAGAATATTAAACTCCAGTAATCCATAGATAATATGTTGGGAGTGACTCACCACAGTTGTGTACTGTGATGAAACTTGTTACCTCAGAGGCTTTTCTTTACCTACAAATGAGAAAAACAATCCAGAAAAAGAAAATTAAATAATTAGTTTGCTTTTTTTTTTTTGTTTTCCCCCAGTCTATCTGAAAAACAGCTATTTGTAACAACAAATCTAAGTGTAGTTCGGAGTGCTGTTTGGGGATTTAATTAATTCTATCACAAAGCAGAAATTAATAGATTATAGAATTTTGACAAGTCAAAAGCAAAATTGAAAACTATTTGGGCACTTTTAGTCTAATCGATTGAGCATGTAAGTGGGATTTTTTGAGAGGACTTCACACATATATAGAGAAGAGTTCTGAAGATGTGGCATGTATCCTTGTAGCTGCGAACCTACACACCAATGACCTGTACTGAAATTCTGAGGATATTGTCTCACATAAAGCCTGTTAAACTCCACCAAATAACCTGCATTCTCTGAAATTTCTCACTTGTCCAGATTAAGCAAACTCAGTTTCTTCAATCTTTGTTTCTAAATCGTGTTTTCTAAACCTAATTCATTGCCGTTGCTTTCCTCTGGACTTTTTCCAGTTGATCCACATCTCTCTGCCAAAAACTCCATGTGATACAGCCAGAACCAAGTAGAGTGGAAGGATGACTTCACGAATCTAATATGACACTCCTATTTGTACACTGAATCTCCATCATTATATTTATATATAACAGTATGAGGTTTGTTTTTTTCTTCACACCACTGAGGTGCCTTTAAAAAATGTTCATCTCTTCTCCTCCAAACACTTACTCACGTGCTTAAATTGACTTGAGTTTAAGGGGACAATTCATGTGTGTAAAGCAATGCACATACTTAGGCATTTCAAGGGTCAAGGCCAAATATTCCTGTCAAGGAGTTATAAACCAAACTGAAGAGCCAACTTGAGTCAAACACACAGTAAGCCAATAGCAGAATTCTCTAATGTAATTATATCTTTTCTGATCTGCACTTCACATGTGGGATCCGAATGTAGCACTGTATGAAGAACTAAAAACTGTAGTATCAATATTCTGCATCACTGATCTGCTGTTACCTCATGGAGAGAGGGGGAAATGATTTTATTTCTAATCCAGTTTTGTTTTACTTTTTCAATAACTGGAATGTATTTTGATTCAATGACTTGCAATGTTTTATTAAGATACACAGCAACATTTCCATAGTCAGAGTGAAAGCAGACTACAAATTAAAAATTTTACAGAAATGCTTCTCATATTCTGGTAATAGATTAAGCAACAATGGATTCCTCAAATAAAATGTGTTTATTTCAAATATGCTTCAGGAAAAAAAAAAATCAAAATAATATCTCATGTTCAGTTTCCTTTGATTTTGTCACAACGCAATTCAGTAGTTAATAGAAACTTTAACACTAATTGTTCATTTCTTGGTTCACGCTTTCTCAGGTGTGTAAATTTGGTTGGTTTTTTTTTTCTTTGTAAATATCTTGTTACCATTTTTATAGACACTGTCAAGAAGCTTTTCTTTTCATTACTGATTTTCTGAATAATTAATTCAAAATGTCTTTTAAAATGGTATTACCTTTTTTTTTTTATTTAGACATTTTTACCTATGTGATTATGTAAATAAACATTTAGTTAAAGGTACCATTATTGAACTGCTTTTAAGGATGTTCAGTACACAACTGCTGACCCATCATGATGTGATTACTCATGTTGCCTTCATTTTCATTTCAACCAGAATGCAGGGTTTTCTTGGTCCTATTGTAAGTGCAGAAAAACAATTATTTTATGCATGACTGATGATAGTGATGGAGACTCTATATGGGACACAGCAGGAAGCTGAGAACTGCTTGATGCTTCAAAATACCGTGTACTTACAGCACATTCAAATGTTGTAAACCCTAAGTATGCAGCTTAATTTTATTTGTAACTTTAGAATTTCTAATCTGTTGTATATATTTTTTTATAATTCTAATGGCACACTAAAAAAAAATACTTCTCAAAAAATGTATGATGCATCAGTTTTAAAGCACAAATGAATTCTGACTAAGTGGATGCTTTACTAGGCAAACTGGTGTTAGAAGTTAATTGGGTTTGACTAGCAAGTCCAGTTATTGGCACAATTTACAAGCTTTTGCAGAATTGTGACCATTCTGTTATCATACAGTAATATGCACAATGTGAGGCCTGACAGTAAGTGCTTGCTATCTGACAGTAAGTAATGAATCCTGGTAAAAAAATATCCTTATAAAATAGACCCCTTTTTGAAATGAAATGTAGTACAAGACTATTTTTCAGGATGCCTGAACGTTTATTACATCAGCATATAATTAACTTTTCATTGTCTTTGTGTGCTGTGCCAAATCTGTTACAGGAATGGTCAGTTGTTGCTTCTTTGTGGAATAAAAAAGCTTCCTGGTGGAGAAAAGATTTGTTAGAAAATATTATTATATTTATAATAATTGTTATGTAATTTAGGACACTTCCTCGTTCCTTCTGAAACACAATGCTATAACTTTAAATCTTAAAGTAGCGTTTCATAAATCATACTGGTTTCTTGCATTATAATATTTTTTTCTTCATGTGCTTGAAGTAATTTCTGCAAATGTTTAGACATGCAACTGATTTAATCACTTCAGTAGTTCCTTTAGCATCTAGCATAAATTTGAAATCACTGAAGAAAATCATGCATATGCGAAGTGCTGTGTGATGCATTTTGGTTTTATTTAGTATTAAGTGAGTTAATCTGAAGAAGCATTTAACCACTGTAGATGTAACCATTACTGTGAAATGCATAAAGTTTTGCAACTAAATGCAGTTTCTGAGAAAAATCACTTAATTTGCCACTACCTGTGTGACAATATTTTTAATTCTGTGTGGGCATTGTGAGCAATAGAGATTGGTAATACATCTATCCCCCACTATTTTTTCTTTAATTATCCAAAGCTTGGAAAAACCCACCTCCCTTGAGAGCTTAACTATTGTTAAAATCCTTGTTTTCCTGCAGGATAACCAACTCTTGGCAGTTGCCCTGGAGCCCAGAGTTTGCCTTTGCAGGCTCATGCGTGCACATCACACCACCCGTCTCTTCCCCTCACTGCCAATTCCATCCCAATGAGCTGGCAGGGTGCTCAAATTCACATCAATTCTGTTCCGTGATATTTTCATCAAATTGCCAAGCCTTAATTGCATAAGTGGGCTACATGTTTTTGTTGTGCTTGCACACCATTGTAAATAGGACTAGCTACATGATGCTGTCTGTAGGATATTTTATATTTCAAAGTTCTCTTTTTTTTCTGGAGGATCACTTTCTGTTCATCCCTTCACAGGTTGCTTTTCTGGGTTTCTCCCTCATATTTCCACCAGCGTCTATAGTTTGTCCCTGACTTTACATCTCAGAGACAGCTGATTTTGTCACTTTATCAGGGAATTCAGACAATTCCCAGAAAATCTGCAGAAGGCCACGTCCTTTACTGTCTCATTTCACTGGCACTTGGTAGATGACGAGTCTACCAAATGCTTTTATAGAGAGGGACTGATTCGCCATCCGCAGCTGTACCTGGATTCATGGTCCGACTTCTCCGCTATGCATGCTCAAGCCTGAAATCAGCTGCCAAGGTGATGCCAACAGCAGTTTTGGTACCACTTAAATGCAGAGGGTTTGGGAAGTGGGAGAGGGGAAGGTGGTGCTAATGGCTGAATGGAGGGACTTGAGAACTAGGTTTAGGAGAAATGCAATAGATTTTATGTTCTTTGCTTCTTTTTCTGATTGGCTGTTTAGTTCAAACACTGATGTTGCAAAGTGTGTTACTGTGATTTTTCTCTGGCAGAATATTTCCAAAAGAGTAAAGGAAGTAACCATATTGTAGTTACAGTTTAGGTGAGGGGAAAAGTAGACCTGCAGATTCTGATATTGATGTTGAAGATGAAATCAAAGACTGTGTTTGCAATTTTCTTTTAATGCACATAAAAAAGCATTTAATAGATCCTCAGTGTAAAGTTCTGAAGTAGAAGCCATCTTTAAAAAGGTACGGTCATCGGTCACTCTTTCCATGCTATACAAAACTATAATAAAATGGGAGGTGGGGGATTTGTTTGGATGCTGATCTAATAACAAAACTTCAGGAAACTAGCTTATATAAAGCTTAAACACAAGGCTTGTTTATTCAAAAGTTTTCTGATTCCATTGCCCTGAAAATACGTCACTAAAATATGAAGGGTCTATATCGTGGCATAATGAGCCCAATTCTTGCTGAAAAATTTTAAGTATTCTTAAGGAAACTCTTTAATTTGCATCAGAAACAATCAGTCATATTTTGAATCTGGACTTCTGAATAGCCAAAGGTCTAGATATGCTCCACTGTCTTCAGCTAGCTGCAGGTGAGGAAGCTACCGCTGCCCTGTTACCTCTGGTTGCCTATCACTAGCCTGGTAAATGAATATAGTTACACCGCCTCAAATGAAATCTCTACTTACTTTCAACAGGGCGTTGAATGGAATGAAATGTTGAGCTGAAACACATGCTCTTATGCTGAGTATTGATTTTTAACTGCAAGAAATTGTTAATTAGTCTGTTTCCATGGCAATACGCAATAGCAACCCATAACTTTTCAGTGTTTAGTGACTGTTTTTCTTTGTATTTCTACATTTCCCTGAAGATTTAACTGCTGACCACAGTTCAGTGTTTCCAGATCAGTCCACTAGGTAGTTTAATAGTCCAAAGAAAGACCCCATCAACTGGCTGGTTTAGACAGTGGTATTAGACACCTCAAGAGAAGATCATCTCTCCCAAGATACTCCAGAACTGTAAAGAAGCACACAGTGACTCCAACAAGCAATTCGGTCTTATAAAATAACATTCATCTCATTTTCTGCTTTCATTCACTGCTTAAGGAATACTTTATGGACCACATTCCCAGGCAGCACTGTCCTAAAAAAAAAAAAAATCCCAAATGCTGATCTCATAAGCATATAGCCAGATTATTTTCTTCTTATAATTCCCATTTCTGCTCTTGGAGACATATCTTGAAATTTTGCTATATGGAAATTTTTAGCATTTTATTCTGAGTCCTGCATGGAGAACTCAGTGCCTTTGGACACCTGAACATGTTTGGAAAGGAAATGTTAAAAGGACGAGACAAAGAAATTCGACTGAAGAACCCAACTAGACAGGGAGATTCTTTGTTCCTTTGCAGTCACTGAGCAAACAAGGTGTTATGCAAACCGGGAAGTGCTCTCTTCGGTCAGTCATGTTTTAATATAATTATTGACTTTTCTCCTTGCTGCTGTTTATGTGGAGACACATGGTACTGTATTTCTATGGTGCAAAAGTTGTTTTCATGAAAAATCACTGTTAACCTCTTCAGTGCTGTGAGGATAGAAGCACAACCTAACAGTGGCAGCAGCTTTGAATAAATTGTTCATTCATTTGGATGGAATATCAAAATGTACAGTAACCTATACATCCACCTGCATCAAAGGAATACATTTCACATACCCATGGGGTACATCACACAGCACTGAAGTGATCAGAGTGACAACCACTGACTATATCACTTGTCCTACTGTCACATAAATGTACTCAGATTATTCAATAATTTAGTTCGGGGGTTCAGGTAACATATAACAGTATATACTTATGCTATAGAAGGTGTGTACTAGAAGGTATTATTATGCCCCTTTGAGGCAGTATTCTTGTTAGTGTAATGAAGTATAGATCTGAGTCAAGTAGAGATACACGTCTTAACACCAGCTCACAGTTTAAACCTTTAAGTAAACTCTATGTCCTTTCTCTCAACGGTTTGTCATGAATATCATGGGTGCCAGCAGTACCTAAGGTTTGAATGCGTCCTGCGTAACTAATCAGAGAGCCGCATTTGGGGTTTTTGCAGGAGTGAAGTCCTGGCTGGCTGCCCAGTCTTCCTTCTCTTTTCCTGGGGGTTGGAACTGTCAGGGGATTCCCCAATAACAATCAATGACCTGCTGGCTCTTCTGGCAGCATGCCACCAAGTTGTGAAACTGCTGAGAATTACATGTCCTGATTCACCCTCACATATGCCAGGGAGCTTCCAGCCAGGAGAATATTCTAACCTGTTAAACAAAGATAATGCACATATTCTACCTCCAGTCAACCATTTTTTTCCCCCCTTTTTAATATGGGGCAAAATACGTGCTTTGGCTGTTGGACTCATATGCAAGCACATGCTGAGTTCTTTTTTCGTGTTATGTTTTACTGATTCAGTAGGGATTTTGTGTAATATCTTTCACACCATTTTTTTGTTTCATTTTCATGTGAATACCAACAAAATCTTAATTCAGGCTCCAGCTTTTTGTGTTTGTGTTAGTGCTAAACAGTTTTTGGCAGATTTTAATCAAAGGTGATGATAATGATAGCATCTATTTTACCTCAGCCTTCATTTCTCATTTTAACTATTACCTTCAACTCTCTTCAGGCTACAAATGTCAACTTTGCTCCACTAGGCATACAGCTTTTCTTTGCACTTAATTTTTTATGCTACTTTTTGCAGTGGAATCTTGGGTCAAATAATGACTATCTTGTACTTATCTAGCCCTTTTCTGCAGAAATTTAATTTACAGAAGTGTTGCAGGATTAGCCTATATGTAACTGAGAGTGTAATGAGAGTGTAATGAAATATTTTTCTGGGACCAGGACTAAGATTCCTATAAAACCTGGTCTGAAACCCTTGTATGGCATACATTCTGTGAAAGTGTTCTAGCAGAAGACTGAGCTATAGGAGTTCATGGAGATTTAATAGGACTTTCTGCTGTGGAAGTTAATATAGTGTCTTGGAGTTAATTGTGTCTCATTCTTCAGGGCCTAGTTAGGTACTTTGTCAGGGTTCCAAAAGATTTTTCCTTGATGAAATATTTTACAGTTTCTCAACAAAATTATAGAAATCTTTGAGCCCTTTTAGGTGTAGTAACTATAGGTCATAGATAAAGCAGGGTATCGTATATAAGTGGATCAATACTGTAGTCTCATACAGTCAGTCACTCATACCTAGGGTTATTTTCAACTTTTTAGAACAAATGATGTTACAAACAATTGTATTTAGCCCTGCCAAATGATTCCTTGTAAAATCCCTTAGAATGCAAATTCTCTAAAGATTTCTAACACATGTTTTATTATGGGTTCATTTCTGGTACAATTTTGAATTTTAATGCACAAGTTAACATTTTTATTGGGTTTTTAATTAATGACAACTGCAAAAAAACTTTTTGAGAGACTATTCTGTAACTAATCCTGCAGATTCATGCATTATCTCATCCCTTTTAACATGTCAAACAAACATTTCTGCATTTGTTGTAAATGGAACATCATAATAACTCTCCATTTTTAGTCTCATCATAGATACAAGAAGAGACATAATAACCGATTTAACAATATATGTGAAGTAACAAGCCCTCATTATCTAACTTATAGACGTGGTCTTTAAACTTATGTGATCATAACAGTATTTTTTTGATCAAATCTCCCTGATGTCCATTGGAGTTCTGAACATTGAACAGTTCTGAACATTGAATCAGTTACTGAGCATGATTCAGTGGATGGTGGTAAAGGATGAGATTCTTCCCAGTGTGTTCATTAAATGGCTGTTTTACATCTCCCAGCTGTTGTCAAATATTTACTTCTAAAATCACATCTAAAGCAGTTCCTGTCTGTTTAAAAATCATTTTACCACATTTTACAACAAATGTTTTAAAACTGATCTAACAGCAAGCAGCAGGTGATCTTACACTTTTGGTGTATAAAAGATGGTTCACTGAAGTTAGTTTGTGCCTCTCTAATGAAGAAGCTACCTACAGGTGGATGAACAAGACATGGGTGTGTAATCACATCTTTTCTCCTTCTGAACCAGCAGAATGACTAATTTCCCCTTTAAAAAGGGATGATAACCGGGATGAAACCTTATTGAAAAGACTGAGTAGCATAAAACTAATGCATTAAGTTTAGTTAAAACCATGTTCGCAGATTAAAGGAAGTATTTGTCCATAATTGTTCAAAAGCTTTCAAACAACTTCAGTGATCTCACTAATCTTTCAGGTTTTTTGCAAATATGCCTGTCTGTGTATTTTGCCTTTTTTACAAATGAGTGAAGCAAACACTGTATTTCATACTTTTTAAGAAACTAAAGTAGAATTAATTAAAGTAACCACTCCACCACTTTTATTATTCTACTTTATGCACACATCCTGATTAAAAATCTATGAAACACACAAATTAAAATATTAAAAACCCACAAGCGGTATTTCTAAGTGGTGATAAAAATGTGGATGTGGACTCTGCAAGGAGTTTCCTTTGAACCTTTCAAGTCTCATTGTGCTAGATTATGGCTAGCCATCTAGTGAAAAGGTAGGTTTGTAAACCCCAAAGCTCTTCTAACATCCTGATTCATGCTGCAGATGCCAGACTGTGTCCTGAACACAGGAGGAAGAGCAAATAGTGTACTCTGCACCATATGTTTTCCCACTGGCCTCACACCTTGTTCCACCCAGAGACGTTTACCTGTGAGGGCATAGGTCTGTGGCTTCATTCTCCTCCATATGGCAGAGTTGATCAGAAGTATATGGCAACAGGCCTTTACAAGTTGCCAGCCTTTTTTCTCCCCATACATGTATGGCTGGACAGGGAATTGTGACTCCTTTGAGCCATATTTCCTTCCTGGTACTGTTCCTCAAATCCAAATTTGCCCTAGGTGATCTCACATTGGAAGATCCACTGGAGAAAAGTTCTTAAAGACACCTATTAGTTCATGCAGTAAAGCGAGTGGTATCTACTTTTTTTTCACTTATTTTTCTGAAATTCACATTTGAATTGAGATTTCATGTATCTGCTTTGAGACCAAAGCAAATTATTAAGATCACCTTGCAACACACTGAAAAGAGAAACCTTAATGAAAATCTTGAACTACTCTAACGTACTGTGACACACACTACATTGTAATAATTGGGTGTGTGAACAAACTAAATGCAACCGTATTGCTGTTTTGCTGTCACTAACAGAGATGGCATTAAATACCTCAGCAGCTTTACACATTGTATCTCTGTTACTAATACTAATGATATCTACACGGCAACCCAGAAGCATAATTACTTTACCATCACCACTCCCATTATACTATATGAAAGAAAAATGAGACACTAGCTTTTCTATATTCCAAGCATCACAATACCATGAACATGAAGCATAACTGTGGAACTGAGAAAACATATTGAATAGAATACAAATCAAGAGCTCAATGACAAGCACAGCTCCTTCATGTGCTGACGGAGGATGTCCTCTGCAATGACTTGCACATGATCTGAGCAAAATGCACTTTTATTTACAAATGCACTTCGCCCAGCAACACAGATGTGAACGAGACTGACTGGTGATTATCTGAAGGTATGTTATATTTAGTGAAGTATCATGGATATTGCCTTTCTAGCTAGGATAAATTTTTAACACTTTTAAAACATCTACCCTAGTATCATATACTGACTGCATGTCAGGTTATTCTGAAAATATGCCATTACCTTTTCCAAAAGCACATGCATGCCTAGTAACTAACATCCCAAGTCACACAGCAAGGCTGCCTTGCAATTATAATGCTAGGGCATGCACCTCATTGTTTATGATCAGATGTGTAATTTCTCTTGGCCTCACTGGGCATTCTGTATGCATGACACTTGATGTAAATTTTCCTACAATGGGAAAAGATCATATTTGCTGCTGAGTAATGATACCTTTGCACTGTGTGTTTGTGTATGTGAGTGTGACACATATTCTGCCTCAAAAATTCAACTGAGAGTTTCCTTGTCTGCACAGGAGATAGTATAGGTGCAATATAACATAATATAGCATATAGCATATAGCATAGCATGCTATTCATAGTAGAATTTACCATCAGCCACGTCAGAGGTCAATGTTAATTAAGCAAATTGATCGTATCTGTAGTTAACTACTGTAAAGTCTCAAAAAAGCCCACCAAGAAACCATTTTACCCACCCCCCTCCCTTTTGTTTTTTGAAGGAAAGAATAAATGATATTTCTGGTACAGCTAATGCGGTGACAAGGACTGTCGAGCTGCATTTCTTCAGTTATCATGAGCCCAGGTGTTAAACATGGCACATGACACCGGTACGCACCATGCAGTGAGGCAGGGGCACTGTATGCTGACAGAGAATCAATAATGAAGTGGAAAAGACAATGACACTCTATGGCATTGTCTCTCTTCCTGACAGATCTGTTCAGCCCCAGAAGTATTAATTCAATTGCTTCACTAGCACCAGACTCTCTGATTTCATTCAGAAGTCAGCACTCACGGGGAGATTGAGAGCAGCATCTATAATGCATAAGTATGTTTCATGGTCCTTTCTTTGTAAATACTTAGTTATCTAAATTGCTGTTACAACTGATGAAGTCATATTGGGTTCCAATCTTTTCTTCTCACAGATAACCATTTCTGCAGCAGAAATCTGATTTTAAGTTGGAGATCCCCCTTGGCTTGACTCCATACTTGAGCATTTTAGGGAGAATCTAGTGATAAATTTAGCTAAAAATTAGTGAATTCAGTTTAGACGAATGAGATAAAGGGTGGTGTACAATAAAAAAAAATTGAATTATGTTACTAGTAACTGTATAGTAACAAAGGAATTTGCATTTACTCATTTTTCTCTCTTCTCTCTCTATTCATTGTAATGACCACTGTAAATGTACAGTGCTTTCTACTCTTTGTTCACCACTGCAAATACAGCTACACTCAATATTAACTTACTTCCATGTCCCTGTTTCCCCCAAAATGACAGCATCCATGTACTGAGAAGTCTCAATCATCAAATCCAAACCAGGAAAGACCTGAGTAATATGCTGGTAAAGGACATCTGAAGCATGTAGGCTGGAAGAACTTAGGCAGCTTCTGAAATCAACGTTTACCTGTTCTACAGATAAATAGAGAACTTGAGTGTATTCTTTTTTAGCTCTCACAACTTTCAGAAGCGAAAGTTAATTGCTTGAGTTTTAGATCAAAGTACCTAAACTACATTTAATTTTCATTCACTGAATTTTCATTAGTTGTAATGGGCATTGCACGCTTTCAGCATATTTTTTAAATTAAGCTATTTACACAGGTTACTAAATCTTTATTTGTGTGTCTGGAATTTAAGGATCATTCTCTGTATACTTAGGCCTCTATTTTTATGTGGGTATGGACAGAGAAATGAGAATGGTGAATGTAGGCTTCTTCCATATCATCAGACCCAGTGATGCTTGTGAACTGCCAGGTCCAGAGTGAAATCACAGTGGGCTTCAGCTCTCCCATCCATCCTCATGGTCCAGTTTCTAAGGAGGAAAACTTGGACACACGGGACTTTTATGCCATACCAGAGTTGGATAGTGTTGTTTCAATACTAGAAAGTAAAAAAATACCGGTACTGGAATTGTATCTTAGGAGGTGTACTCACAGAGAAACTTTTAGAGATAATCTGGGATGTAAAAGTAATTTGCAACAATGAATCATACAGGACATTAATATTCTTCACCTGAAGTATTGTTTCACATTTACCTAAATTCTGAAGGCCAAAGCTGAATAAAATTTGTGTGAAAACAGCGTACAGCTATCAGTACAATATAAATCTGAAAAATGTGCTTGAATGAACTTGTGCTGAAAAATCTAGGGAGACAATGTGAGTTTCAGCCAGTCATAGAAACTTTATTTAAAGTTAAAAGGACACACTGAGGCAAGTTAAGATCCTGTCTCATTGCTGTTTTAATTTTAGCTGAGTATACTTATTTTCTATATTGAAAATATATTCTAATGTGGAAAGAGAATATCCACAGAGGGACCAGGTTGGAAACAGTATTTCCATTAAAGCCATTGTTGGATGTTTTTCTGAGCGAAACTGCCTTAGTGAAGCTGCGTTCTGTAAGAATTCAGAGTTCTTAAAACCTATATTTCTCTTTCTCATGCTAAATCAGGAACCATGCAAGACATGCCAAAATAAGATGTCATTTTGAAATGTGAGTGAGTATGACAAGTGGAAGTTTGCACAACTTTGTGCATGTAACTCTGTTTAATGGAGGAAAACAAGATCACTTTTCACATCAGTAACTCCTTTTTTTTTTTAAATCATTTCACATTTATTTACTTTTAAAGGAGTCTCAAAAACTGCCTGCAGCATGACCCAGTGAGAGGAAGGATTAAGATCACATTGGAGACAGGGAAAGAGATAGAAGGGAAACAGTGAAGAAGTGTGACCTGCTATCATTTTCCTCTTGAATAGACAGTTCATCTTTTCAATCTGTATTTGTATCTTTAACGCATAAACTATTGAAAATTTGAAGCCACCTTATAAGCAAACATGTACAATTTTATTCTTGTAATAGAGAAACAAATATTGCTTACAGCATCCGAAGGCTGGGTGTACTATGTATAGCCTCATGTTACTCTGACAAGGGTTTCGTGTCAAACTGGGGAAATTACATTGTCCCAAATTTTCTCCAACAAGACATCACAGTAGATTAGCTGGCTGCCACCACTCATCAGGCTGCAGCTGCTACCCTGCTCTGTTTGTCTGAACCAGCTCCCTGTATCCCTGCTGAAGTCAGACGGGATGCAGACCGTGCTGGGAAGCAGGTTGGATTAGCAATAATAAGGAGGCAGATTGAGCAGCCAGTAAAGAGTCAAACATGACTGGTGGTGCAAATCCAGGCTCACCCAGGCTTTTGTTTGCTGCTTCGGTACAAGGGCTGCTGGGGTTTATCCATCACAGCATTAAAAAAAAGAGTACATTGATGGTTTTGACCTCAACATTATCCCTTTGGTTTAACTTTGACCTCCTAATTTTGCACCAAAGGGATGTGGTCCTGCTTAAGCATGCCAAGAATTGAGAATATAGGGATCGCTAACAAGAATTTTGTGGCAATGTGTAGAAGCAGTGTATCGCTGGTAAAATGCTATAGACTCTCTCCACTTCAAAAGGTTTCATAATTCTGCAGCTGTATACAAATGATCCATTTTGTTAATCTGAATTCCTAGGGTCATTAAAATTTTTTTCTCTCCTCTCCGAAGTAGTTTATTACTTTGAGAGGAAAAAAAACAGTTTAAAGCCAGGTAAGGGAGGAAAGCTGACAAAAACATAAATTAGAGGAAGAACTTAATTTAAAAAGTGTCAAAAAGGATAGATAGTCTTAGTTCAATAATAAAGCCTGGTTCAAGAGCCTTCTATCTTTAAATAAAGCATTCAAGCACTCTATTACCTGTATACAACCAATCTTTGATTTCCAATCTAAGCCTATTTTTGCTTCTTATGTGATTAGCATACAAATGCAACAAAAAAAAATGTGGCTACCCTGATGACACCTAGGACATGTTTTTGACTTTCATGTCAGCGTCAGTGAGAGATTCTGTATGATTTTGAAGGTGACTCTTGCATAAAAACCTCCTGTTTTGCTTGAATCAAAATATCATCGCCACTGACTCAGGTTATGTCTACATTTCCTGGAATATTTCATGCTGTGCCTTGTGCTGCTTTACAGACACACCAAAAAATTTTTAAGGATTTGACCTTTTCTGGGCTACCACACCGTGGGCTGAGCATGAATATCTACTGAAGTCACATGTGTGCAAACAAGGCAACTGTACTTGGAGAGTAGAAACATTACCCACAATCGCATAAGCAACTCTTGTTTCCCATAGGATTTAATGCTTCCTGGCCTTCTCTCTGATAGACCATCCCTCCGGGTAGTACCTGTAAGTTACAGTCCATTATAGGACTCTTATTTCAAGATAGTATATTTAAGTGTAATATAAGCATGAAGCTGAGGAGAGAGTTGTAATTTGCATTATTTTCTGATAAACATTTTGCTGTTTCTGATAGTAAAGACTAAGCATAAATTTGCCTCCCAAGCCAAAGATCAGCAGCAGCCTGTAGAGCCAGTAATCACAACTACTATACCAAGAGAAATCTGGGGTAAAACTGTTGGAGTCAGTTGATTTCCTTTCAACATATATTGATTTGCAGTGAGAGCAGAATGTGACTCAGTACATTCATCATAATCAAAATAAGAAAAGTACCCCTTTTTGTAATTCCACAACTTAGTGTAGAGGGATGATGGCAGCTTGAGGGTCAGATGTGTTGTCCACTACTAACAAACAAACAAACAACACAAGTCAATACAGTAGTGAGAACTGTGAATTCCTTCTTCCTGATCCATGCCATCAGCTTGCTTTTCACATAGTGGGACCAACTGTAAGGAGGAGAGGTGCATAATTATGTCTCTGTGGTTTCTTTTGGTTTTCTGCTGAGACTGAAAACAAAGATGCCTGTTATGATGGTGAGATTTGGGGGGTCTGTCACACTTTGTTTGGAACTGAACTAAGATAGCAAATGTATTTCACATAGATCATGCATTGAAATTGTTCCTTTTTGGTACTGAGAGCAGCGGGGTCTGAGGAGTTTGCAAATAACTCTAATCTTCAAATCTTACAAAAGAAAAAAAAAACCAAAATTAAAGTTGTTGGCTATTCGGTTATTTAATTATCTTTATAGCAACAGCTGCATCATTTGCAAACACTCAAATCTGATTAAAATTAAAGATACTGAATTTACTAGCCAAATATTTCAGACTAATGATCACTGAAATGGCAGTTAGCCAAAATATTTAACAATTTAATTTCTGGTAGTGTATACTGTTTGAGTTCTCTGGGATCCACTGTCTCATTAATATTTCATTTGTGATGAGTTTCTGAAGTTATTTGTAGCTAAGTTACAACATCATCAAGCTGGTTACTCTGCATTTTTTCTCATGAAGGAAATCGTCTCTTGAGGGATGATAATTGACTGCTTGGGTTGGTCTTTGAGGATGTTCAAGGTCTTCCACACTCTCTATAAGCCGCCTTTTGTGGCTCTTTGTCATTTTTGTTGCTCTAAGACAAGCTGAGTGTCCAAATGGACTTGTGCTCTTAAGTTGCTCAGCTGCAGTGAGGTGACAGCTCTCTTGAGGGAATGCTGAAACCACCTCTTCAGAAATATGTCCCTTGGTATGAGGGTACTTGCTCACTTTGTCTCTAGTCCATCTCATTAAGAAATGTAACTGAGAAAGTGATTGCATTCTGCAAATAACTAGGTCATAACAGCCTGCATAAATTCTACCTAAGTTTTATTTAGGTGGCTGTATTATTGTTGCTGTCTTTATTGTGCTGCATCACTTTCTTTGCCACAGTTTTGTTCGTTCTTTTGTTTTGATTATCTCTTAGTTCCTTCAATCAGGAAATTTGTGTTTGTGTGTATGTACACAGACTTACTGGCATAATAAGATGCTCTCAGAAAGAGACAAATAGGTGCTATTAATATAGAATTCTAAATAATGAATAATGGCCCATCTAACTTCTCCCTTCAATCCTTTTCTTTTTCCTTATTTCATACACCATTTCACTTCTCACATGGTTCTGTTTTCAGAGAATGCAGTTTTTAACATTGTTACTTTCTTTCATTGGTCCTGTAGTGCACCATGATAATTTTGGTTGAAGGAACTGATTCAGACTGATGCACAGTCACAAGAAAATGTTCCATGTTAGCATTGGCAGTTGTCGTGGTTTAACCTCAGTCAGTCGGCAACTGAGTACCACACAACCGCTCGCTCACTCCCCGCCCCCGCCGCAGTGGGATGGGGGAAAGAATTGGAAGAGTAAAAGTGAGAAAAACTCATGGGTTGAGACAAAAACAGTTTAATAATTGAAATAAAATAATAATAACAATAATAATAATGTAATA